>NW_003805423.1:249608-704059 GCF_000255335.2 Galendromus occidentalis
CAAACCCTAAGCAACTGAAGAGAAGAACGACGCCTGGAAAGAAGAGAAAAAAATGAGCATCAGTTCTCTTGCGAACTATTTTCGTTCCGAAGCGATCGAGAACAAGCGAACGTGGGCTTGCTGCAGAGCGACAACTTTTTTTGCGTTTTTGTCAATCCGCCGAAGTCTGATTAGTTCAACGACCATCATCCGCTTCTGTGGGACCTTCCCGAGCCCGGCCTAAGGAACGCGAGAAAAAGCTTAAATTCTTAAAGCCACTCTTTTCTGTCGACGCCGTCGACTTCTGATTTTTCAGTCGAACAACTGTCCGATAACAGGTGACCGCCGTGACCACCGATGTGTATCAATCGCGGTTAAAACACTAGAGCCCGGCCACGGAAATCCAAGGTCCGTGATGATCTTGACCAAAGTTCCAAGAGCATCTCGGGTCGTCGGCCGCTAGGTGAGTTGGGACGCGCTTAGCCTGAAGCACCGGGGGCACTCTTCCGCTTGGCTGACAACAAACACGCTTACAACTCGCTCCCACGCCAAATTGGCTCGTATAAGCATTCTGGCTGAGCGAGTCAATGTCAGATTCAAGACTCTGTTATCCTCCAAAATTCCTGTCCGTTTGTCTTCGTTTCTTCTCTGCTTTTTTCTTCATTCCCACGGCTCCCTTGGAAACGACGCTGGACAGCGGTCGAGAAGGCTGTTCAACCCTTGACGCATGTCCGGAGCTCATGATTCGAGGGAGCGACCGTAGTAGTTCGTTCGTCGGAGGACACGTGATGGCAATTAATTTCGAGGAAGTTTTTTCTCTTCATATTGAATCCATTTCGCCCACCGATATGGATGAGCTCGCAGCGCTTGTGAACCTTCATGGGCTTCGGAATACTTGGAGAAAACGGCGCGGCGGTCGAAGAAAAGTTCACTATCAAAATGACGGGAAAAAAATACTTCGTCGTCGCGGCTTGCCCCCTGCGAAGAAACGACGCCGCGAAATATTCCCACGCTTAAGTATGGCAATTACAACGGATGCTGCAGCCGGCCGCACCTCCTCCAGATGAGGAGTGCGCCACCCGACGCCCGCCCGCTCGACCGCTCGCTTCGACCGGTGGCCAGATTGGCTACGCAAAGATAAATGAGCATCTGACACCCATAAAGCATCTTTTTGGGATTTGGGATTTTTCTCGTCATCACGTAACAACGACTTGAAAGTCCGACGGAAAAGTACTCCGCGCTCTTGCGTCCTACCTCAAAATCACCGACCTGCGAACGATTGCTGATTCAATTATTATCTGGTCTCTCGCCACTCCAGCTGACAGATACGAACCCATAGTTCTGTTCCATCCTCAAACCACATCGTAACGGAAGGAATACCCCGTTTTGCAAGCACACACAAAAACCGAGAGGAACTTCGTCTTACTATGCTTCGTTTCGAAAGGTCTGTCGTACCAATCATTGCATTGATTGCGGTCAGTAGAAAAAGTCGCAAGCGAAAAAACACTCGTGGCCACCCACTGCCAGAATACCTATCTGCGGAGTCTTCGCCGAGCGACGATGAGCTGAGTTTTTCTCCGACGGAAACTGCCTCTTGGTGGGACACAGATGTCGAAATGTCAACGACTGCTTCAACTACGAACACACTAACTTTCCGCGTTTCATTTCCTCCGTTTGACGCATTGACTCTTCGATGCGAGAATCTTTGGCGGCCCCCGTTTTTTTTCGTGAGTCTTCGGCCCGACGCTGATTCTAGGATGAGAGTCTACCGTCTAATTTCTCAGGCATTTCCACCGTGGGTGTCCGTCGCGGGAATCGCGAAAAAAACGAAAGACTCGTCGAAAAACATGACGACTTGATCTGCCTCCAAGGCCACCGAATCACGAGGGTAAGACTCCGTCGGGAGAACAAACAACGGCTGACCTGCCGCATGGAATCGTTTGTTTCTCGTATTCATGTCTTGAAATCGATCCCCGCGATCTTCTGTTCACCTGTTGCTGAGCCGTGAGCAGGTGACTGCGTCAAACGTGTTCAGTCATAACGTTAAAGGGAACATCGAACCAAATTCCTTTCCTGTGAGCCAGTGGAAGCTACACCGAGCAGTTCACGCACTGGAACCTCCACCAGAAACGAGCGCATGGATCGGCCGATCAGGAACGAAGAGGACGATTCTGTAAACCAAGGATTCTGATCGGGGGCATCGATACGAAAGTGATCCGACGTTCCGGATAAATCCTCTGGTTTCCTGGGACTCTGTGGATCTGGCGTGAAGCGGAAACCTCCAGCTCGTAGCGAGGTGTGAACTCTGAGGGAGAGGCGTCTCATCGAGGCGACGAAACCACGATGACTTCTGCTGTGTCCGGATCAAGAACTGATTCGAAGAGGAGCTGCTCTTGATGGCGATCGATGACGGATACACCCACGAGCAATTTTCATAAAAATTAGGTGACCGAGATCTGAGCTCTTCATCTTTCTCTCCAGCGGATTCCGCTAGTGGCTCTATCCTTTCTCACTCGACGTTCGGAGGCAGGCAGGCGGGCGAGTAGGCAACGTTGCTCTTCTGAGAGGCCTCAACTTTGGCGGCCCCAAATCTTCTGTTGCTTTCGTTCTCCGGGCTCTTTTTTCTGTTGGGGCCAATAGTACGTTGTTCTGTTCTCCGTTGGCTGGTCGTGGTCGTCGTCTTCTTTTTCTTCGTTGTCGTAGTCGGAGGAGCCAGCCTACCTACCTGCCTGGCCGTCTGTCGGTCGGTCGGTCGGTCGGCCGGCTGGTCGGTCAGTCAGTCAGTCGGTAGACCGGGTAGTTGGGTAGACAGTCGAAGCGAGGAGCGAGGGCAACCTTTGCTCCAAAGTGGATCAGGTGCGACTACAGCATTCGTCCGGGTTTCGTTTGCAGAGGCCGCCTAGCCGGCACACACCTCTTCAGACGGAGCACAAAACGCCGTGAAGTCGAATCGATAGTCGAGCATGTATGTAGTACGACAGTGTCGAGACTCGGTCGACTGGGGCTTATCGATTTCATTTGCGACGCCTCGTACGTAACGGTGGCGGTTCTGTTACGCAATTTTCCGGCTCTCCTCGGTTTTCATCGCGAGTCTGTGAGCGAAAAAATTCCGAAAGGCGTAGCGGGGGATCGTTCCTTCCCAAGGAGCGGGAATTTCATTAGATCCGGCCGGGAGATAATGGAATCATGGAGACAAGCGAGGCGGAAGTAGTTACATGGCGTTGTGAACACGCCGGAATCGGTGCACACGGAATTTCGACGAGCTGTCGACGGAATCTGCCGAAAGAATACCCCGAATCGAGAGGACAGGTAAACAAGTCCGTCAGCGCACGACCGACCCCCTGTACGTCGTCGTATGGCGAGGGAAAAACTCAGAAGCCCCCGATGGGCAGCTCGGCGCGATCATCATGAGAGAAACATGAAGCATCGACAGCGGAGGAATAGCAGCACCCTTATCGGAATGTCGAATCGCTACTCTGCTCACCCGCTCGTTTTGGAACCAATTATGAGTCGGTCAATCCGAAGGGTCGAATCCGGGATGTTCTCGCTTTCTAGGAATCGAAGAAAATCCCGCGAGCACAACGACCGAACGTGGTCCGTATCAAAAGGATTCGTATCTCGCTCACGTCGGCGCCGTCGTTGGTTAGCTTGACGATGCAGCGTCCAAATGGAAGAGGCATGTAAAAACAAGGGACAACAAACAGGCAAACATTTCAAACCTGTTTCCAAGATGGGTTCGTTGACGGACATGAAAAAATTTGAACTCTCGATACGTAGATGGAGTCGTCCATGCCTATGAACTTCGTGGACCGCGTCATTTCTAAAATTCCGTATCATCTCTTCCCGGAAACTTTCCCAGGTGTGTCAATTCTTTTTCGAGTTTGGCAGATACTAGATACCCCCTCTCTAAATGGAGGAGCATTTGAAATCGGAATCAAAACTGAGATTGAGGTAAGGGGATTGGAACAGGACATCACGGCTCCCCTCGCTTCAATCGCTGGGAGGCCGAGTTCACCCCTCGTTGATGCTCCTTTATTGGGGATTCGTACACGGGCGGAATCTCTCCGTATCAAGGGAATAAAACAATACACAGCTTATCTACGGGATGAAAGCATATGTAATTTGGCCAGATAAGCGAAGCTCACACCCATGACTTTACAAGCCCCGTCAGAAAGTCTACGAGGGAGGAACTTTTCGCCTCCTCCTTCTTTTACGGCCGAACGGAGTTGTTTCGGGGGACGCTTTGTTGTCGTGACAAGATTCGGTACTCGGCAAGGAAGAGCAACAATGGACCGCGCAAAATAGAACATAGTTTTTATTGATTTAGTATTTTTCCCTATTTCTCTTAACAGCCCTCCGATCCGCCCGAGAAACAAACGAAGTGAGAGGATCTGTCGAACGGAGCGACATGCCGGGCGTCGAACGAATGAAGCGTCACAACGGCCGGCCAGAAAGACAGCCACTTAGCTAACCAAGAAATCAAACAAACGAGGAACAAACCAACAAGCCGCGCATCCGAGCAAGCAATCCAGTTTCTCCCAGCTGATCAGGGCGTTCATTGCCGTGATCGATGGATCGTGCTTCCAACACTATTTTCCTCTTCTGACCCTTTCTCAATTCGTATCTGCGCTATCGCGTTGTTTTCCTCGCACGTAAGAGTGCCCATGCGACTCTCGATATGGGTTCAATTCCGCCTGACCGCACTCGGAGACTCCCTATATCGAGGTCGCACACTTTCTGCTGGATCTGGAAGCTATTAGTAGTACTTTCGAGGCATGGACAAGAGCTGTCGAGATACTCCCCCTGTCACTCGCTTCGAAGCGTCGATGTACGCCAAGAAATGAAGTTTCACAACGCGAGGAATCTTGACGACGCCGACGGTCGCTCACTCCCGCAAAACGTCTATCGCCGTGACAGAGTTTACTGAATACCACTAAACTATGTACAAGGGGACAGCCCTTTTTGAGCGGTCCGGAATGCTACAGTACGGCACCATCAGACGTTTCTCGTCCCCGCCTGCCCGGCGAAGATAGCGAGTCGATGAACGATCCAGTGGATGGAACGAAGTCTGCAGTTGCAGCGACTCACGATTGACCCGAGCAGCCAAACAACAAACCAAACAGATAGACCGACCGCCCGCCACCATCCAAGGGCGTTTCTAGATTTCCCGTTAAACAAGCTAGAACAACAACGACAACAGCGGCAACACTCGAAATGTGCGCGGAAGATTTATCCATTTCTCAGCGAAATTTTCGAACATGACGTTACGGGAGGAGCACCTGTCTTGGGAACGGAGCAGCTGCCTGTGGACCCGCTGGACGTTCTTCGTTCGGTGGGCCGATGGAGGAACGAATTAATTAATGAACTAAAACAATGAGTACAACAATAGCGGCCACGACCGTCGGGAGCTGATATTGAATATCGAATGATCGATTTTCAAGAATGGAACACGATCCGCCATTCTGGCCGACGACGGTGGCAACGTCAAGACATTGGACATCGCCGACGGAAACGGTGCAACGAGTCCATCAACGAACGCTCAATCGTACTGAATTGTACCGAAGACGACGCTCCGTTTCCGGAGGCTACACCCCAAGCCCGAGATGAGCGGCATTCAGCGTCAGTGTTTGCATGGAAGCGGATTCCGCTTTCCGACTCGCAGATCCCGTCAGTCGAAGGAGGTCATCGCGCGGTCCGTGGAGCTCCTTCAAATCGAGAGGGATCATTGCTCATCACGGACACTCCGGTTGATCCCAGCTGACCAGCTTCGTCGCTGGGTATTTCCGGCTATTCCTCGTCCCGTTAGCGCCAACTCGGCGTCGAAATGAATAATTTTTCGAGCAGAAGAAGATCTGGGAGAAATAATGAGTGGTCTATACGACTGGAGCAGATCTATCCTCTCTCTCACATAGTTACGAGACGCGAACGTTCTATTCCCCCCCATGTGATCCCTAGCGTGAGTCTCAGTCAGGGACTGCGTGCCAACGTGTGTCACGAAGTCCCCGAACCACGGCTTTTCGGACTGCCTCATCTAACGCTGAAAATGTGGTGGCAGCGACAGAAGCGAGAAACGAGCTTTGAACTTTTCTTTTCCAGAAGAGAAGAACAACAATGGACGTTTGCACCAAACTCGTCAGCGTCTTCATTGCTGGCTCGCCGGCTAGCTTTCCTACCCGCCTGCCAGAAAGCAAGATGGTGGTCGCGGTCGTGGTGGTAGTGTTGTTGTTGGCGGCGCTGGCTGCTGCAACAACGTCGCCGTCATCCTCCCTACCGGTGACCAAGCGTGCAGCCGGGGAACAGATCGTCGACGCCATCAGCTGATCATCCGATCCCTAACACGGCGTTGAAATGACTTACGGCAGAGCTGACCAACCGACCGGAGAAGCAAACAGGGGGAAAGCAGAAGCCTGTACCGTACATTTCAACGAAGACTATCGCTGCCGCAAGGGCACGCTCTCAGAATTTCGGTCATAGGGGCCAGGAATTCGAAAGAAATTCCGATTCGTGAATAGACCGCAGTCATCGGAATTTTTCTTCGGAGTCTTCCATTGCTCAGGAATTCGGGCGATGAATGGACAATAATGAGCCTGCGTTTCCCGTGAAAATGGACCCGGACCTCGTGTGTTTGAAGGTTCCTCGAAAGGGTCGGAGGATTTTCAAAACAACACCCGAAAAGACGACGAAATATGATGCTCGGAGGGAAAATCGGGGCCTGCGGATCGATCGCGCCCCGTGGAACGGCACTGACCTTCGAGTCGACACCATGGAGCTCACTCGAGATTGTTATGAACTGTCAGGAATTGTGTCGTATGCCCCATATGGTGGAACGGCCGCGCACTGCAGCCGGCTCGCTCATAGAGCGGCTCAAGAGCCACCTGTCACGCGAGAACGCAGAAACGAATACATTGACGACATTCCACAAAGAGTTAGTTCCTCTGTAGGGGAGAGTGGCTCGGCCTATTGAGCCAGTCGGCCGCCCGGAGCGCCAGTGCACTCGCCGAAAAACCACCGAACGGGCTCGAATCGCGATGGAGAAGAAAGACCAGACTGTCTAGCCTTCTGCTGCTCTCACTCAGAGATATAAAGCCTCGCTTTGCCCCCGATAGCCCGAACCTTGAAACGGGAATCTCGAACGATTCCTGTCCAAGACTACCGGGTCGACACAGACACCGGTTCGAATCCTCGGTAAGTACGACTGCTGACTTCGCTTCGAATCGATACAATCGACAAGATTCCGCCACCTGATCCGCCGCCGTCTACGCCTCCGTCTTGAGCATTGACTGAGAGCAACCATTGATAATGATCGATGAAAATACCTAATTGAGCGCCGTCCTACGATGACTAAGGCCGGGGTCTGAGTACGGGCGGCGAAGCATCAGACCCGGGGATGACATACTTCCGAAGCCGATCCCAAAGCAGAAGCAGGTTTATCATCTTGGAGGAAATCATCGTGTTCATATTGTGTTCCGTCATCACAATGAGCGTCGGATCAGAGTAAACCATCACCAGTAATCTAACGCGGACGGTAAGAATGACTGCCGGCAATTTGTCAACACGAAATGTCCACACGAAATGTCCTCACCAATTTTCTCAAGACTGCCGGGGCTCATCTTTCCGGGATATCCGCTGCCTTTCGCTCGTCAGAAAACCGATGCGTCGGACAGAGGCGACCGTCGTCGGCGACATCGGTGCGACTACAGGCTCAGTACCCAATTCACAAGATAATAATAATGCATATGCTCTAGGTGCTTGAGAGTTGGAGCCAGCTATTCGATTTCTCGAAAAATGATCCCTGACTCGAAATCTCATTCGAAAATATACCTCCTCGCGTAGCGAGTCGTAAGTCGGGTAATTTGCGTCGCACAGCAAATTGCCCTGATGGCAAAAATCACCCTCTGGCGAATGAGAGAACCAAGTCCGACAAAACTAGCTACGAATTGAGGCCGAAACTAGTAAATTGTCGACAAAACTCTCCCTGCCGCAGCTAATACATCTGAAGTGGCTGGATTTCTCTCAGTTCGATAGAATCTCGATCAGAATTCTGGACTTCTGCTTAGTGTCAACGCTTTGCTGAACGTTCAAAGTCTACCAATCGGATAGAGGCTCCAAGCGTGGCAGACGAAATGGACGAAGCCTGTATCTCACGGAGCTCGACATAAAGCAGCATGGATACCGAAGAAACCAAGTATGTTCACAAGGCAGCAGCAGACCTTCCCGGTTTCTGTCAACGGACGCAGTGGATTCTGTCGAAGGCTTCCAGGGGACGTTCACCTCGACGTCGGCTCCTTCGTGCGCTCTTCAAGCGCGCTAACCGGACCGCTCGCTCGCCTCTCGTCAGGAACGGTTTCCAACCACAGATTGAGAGATTTGAAAACGGGGGAGAAGAATAACACTCCAGAATTTTCCAGGATCGGGATCGAGTTTCCCCCGATCGGGAATCGCACCGCAGACACTCGTTCGTACGTGGTACGATCAATGGGCTCGAAACGCATGATGCTTTCACGTGAGATCCGTGAACTACCGAGCTGGAGTGAACGACAAAAAGCCCCCAATCGAACAGTGCAGCTCCAGAATGACGTCGACTCCATTTACTAAAACGGAGCAAGCGGCAGGGAGCCTATGGGTCATGAATTTCAATATTTTCTGTCATGTCAAAATGACTCATGATAAAACGAATTCATGACCCCGGGACGCAAGGGAGGGAAGAACGCCCGCGAAAAGTGTTCTCATGAACTTTTCTCCGCTGAAAAATGGCCACTCACGAGCAGAGATAAGAGAGAGGAACGTGCCGTGGAACTTGTTGATCTGTAGCACCGACTGAGCTTTGCGCTTATTGCGCGTTGCGACGCGGCCGGCTCATGATTGATATCTCCCGTATTCAGCTTCGTTTCGATTCCACCAGCTACGAACACTTGTTGTCCGGCGGTCGGCATGGAAGCCCGGTAGTTTATGGTAACGAACTCAGTGAGATATCGGGTTTCAGATCGCTTAGTTCGTTTGCCGAAAACCGGTCATCAAATAGTCATCACACAGATGTGACGGCAGCATACCCGCCGGATCAACGCAGAGAAAAACTCATTCTCGGTCTCCACTTCCTCCATTCATATCGAGTTCGGGAGCGTCGATCGGAAACCTCTCCATCCCTTAAACATTCTGTTTCCATTGACGTCGGCCAGTCCGAGCTCGAAGACTCCTCGTGCGCACTGGTCTAACAATGAGAGAATCGCCCATTGCTCACGCAGTCCGGCCGCTTACAGGGGACAGAATCTCGATTATTCTAATTAGTCATGATCCGCGAGCACTTGACAGAATTCGCGTGCCTTTCCGTGGTTTGAGAACGACAAATCACGCGAGGATTGTGGGACTATCAATTGATGTTCATGTTGGATCCCACAACCATTTTGAGACATCGGTACGCACGCCGGAAGAATCACCGTCAGAGTCGTGCCGGATGACTCAACCCGAGAGCTTCATTCCGTATCCGAAGGACACGCAAACGCACATTGACGGGATATTGCTCAAGTTCGTTCATTTTCTGAGGTGACGTTCCCCGAGTCCGTGGATCCCTCACGGATGAGTGTAGAGCCTGTGAGCGAATACCTCCGCGATGGATATTTGATCACTGAAACGACACGACTATTTGAAATCCCTCCACCAGAATGTCCGCTTCAGAGTGACCTGTGCTATCGCGAAGCAAATCTATGGACTGTCAAAGAGGCGGGCTGTCATTGAACGCGCCCTAATATCCTTGGTTTGAACGACATTTCCAGGAGTGTATTTGTACCAGGATGAGCCTGTATAACCAGAACATCTCCCTGTAATAGTCAGACTCGAGCTGGAAATATCTTCCCCCGCATAGAAGCTCTCTCGAGCTCGCGTCCAATGGCCCGAGAGCAACCCGTTCACAATGAAGGTAACAGAATTATACAATTTTTCCCTTGAAAATATTGAGGAAGCTCTCAGCCGAGAGAACTGGATAGTCATTTGGCTTTTCGTCGCCAAACATTCCTGCCTCGAGAGCTATTCATGCCGAGAGATGTGTGGAATTCCGTGTCCTTGTCGGCCTCAGCAGGAAAAACGCTACAGGAAGCGCAGAAAGTAAGACGTCTCGTCCCTGGATTTCATGCAAAATGTCGAGCAATCGACATGGCAAATTCGGATGTATGAATCATAACGAGTACCGCCAAAATTCCATCAGCGTACATTCGCCATCTGCGAGATCAAGGCGTTGGAATTCTGCGCGCAGCAAGTTTTTGAGAATCACCTCTCAAAAATACTTCTTCTGTGGAAGATTCGGAAAGTTCCGCCAAGTTTCGGAATACGTGTGTTCGAAGCTCAGAGGATGACGAAGTTAGGTTAAGACCTGGGGCAACAATCTCATCGCTTCAGGATACGAAGTTTGAGGAAACACGCCGGGATTCGCCTCGGTGAGATAAACGGTGAGGTTGGTCAGGGTGTACAGTCATCCGAAGCGTCACAATCTTCCACAAAATTCTGACGTAGCTTCAGCTACATGCAGGAGTGAATGCTTAGCGCATCACGTCATCCTAGTCAGATGCCTTCTCTTCAGAGTTACCTCGTTCATTTCTGTAGAAAGTTCCCCATTCCCGAACGGAGATCGAACATGCGGATCCAGCCTCTCGAAATTCCTTTCTGTCAAGCGATTTCGATTTTCCGCACCGACAGGTTCCTTCCTCCGAGGAATTCAGACTGGCTCGTGTCACGGATCCATCGAATTGACACGAGAAGGTTGTCGACGATAATAATTATTCATTGAGGAATAGCTTTTTCTTCTCATTCATTACGCTCGTTCCCCCCGGACCAGCTCCTCGGACGATCGAGTCAACAACGGGAGAAGTAACACGAGATCTCACCTGATCCGACGCGCATTTTGGCTCTTTCTCACTGATATTTCTCTCACGAAGAACTGTCGCTTCACGTATCCATTTGAGTTTCTATCGTGAGATCATTTCCACTTGTCAACACAGCTGATAATTCCAACGTCCAAATCACAAGACGAAGAGCAAATCCCCCGGAGGAGAAATTTTCGGCGTCGCCTCAACAGACGAGCTACCTGTTGTGGACGGTGCGAGTGTAACCTGTCTGTGTTTCCACTTGATCCTGTAGAGCAAGTTGTCTTTTTGTTTGGCAGTGCTGCTCTGATGAGAACCCTCGTCGGGATCTTCTCTCACTCGTTATGAACCGCGACAAACTCTCACTTCACCACGGCCAGAAAGAATCACATGAATTCACTGTCGAGTTTTCCGAGACATTAGCCGGCTGTCGTTGTCGTCGTCCTTGTCGCCGCTGCCGCCACCAGCTACCCAACAAGCAACCAGCAGCATGAATCCGGAGTGTGGCGGCTTGTATACAACGCAGGTTAAGTCTGGGAAGGGAAAAACACGGGGCGCCACCTAACGGTGAGTGAAGCACTTCTTTTCGGAGAGGAGGAGCCTAATAGAAGCTTCGGACCGCCGACCCCTCACGTCTTCTTTCTGCGGCGCCGATCAGAAGCGACAGAAAATTGTTCCATAGAAGCTTCGTGAACGGAGATTGATCCGAACGGATGAATTTTGCGGATATTTATGAATATGAACTTCATTGCGATTTTCGTAAATCATAATTTATCTACGATGGTAATTTTGGCGAGCAGTGACCGATGGCGATTTCACCCGAGTTAGACCGAGGGTTTCTCCGGAAGCCACCTTCCTTATGTATTAAGGGTTTCAATCGCGCGCACCCCCGGCTAAACGCGCGAATGAACGTCGACAGATTTCTCAGGAGTGCCTGCGGAAGATCTTCAGAGGAATTCGGAATAGCGGACTATCCGAGTGAGCTCCTGTAGGTTTCCCGTTGAGTATGCGACTCACCGTTGCGCTCGGCGACACACATTGCGAGTCGGAAGTCATCGCGTAGAGCGCGAGTAACACCTTATTGTTTCATCCGTTATTCCGGAACAAAGGCAGCGATTCACTTCAAGTACGGCCCGCACCGTCTGCGTCCGAGTCGCCTCACGCACTCGAGCAGTGATTTGCTCCTAAGAGCCGGTCTCGTGACGTTATTTGAGTCGACCGTGTCCGTCAGCTGCACAGTCTTGCGAGATAGAGCGGAGGCGATTCAAACATCTATCTCTGATCGTCCTTGAAGAGATCCACAGCGTGTCAAGGATGGAATTTTCTACACGACAGATGAAATCGTACTCACCGTCTGAGTGGATCATGGATGCTACCATGGGAGCATAACAGGGTTCCACAATGTTTTTCGTCGACTCTCAACTATGCACTGTCACCTTAAGCTGGAGATCAATGTCTCGACATCACGCCAAAGTCTCGGCCGTGTCTGGCGCTATCCATGGAAAATTCAGTTGACAAAACGAGACTGTAAATTCAAAACAAATCTTTGCCACTCCTGGTCTCTATTTGTAGTGGTTCCGTCCCCATGACAACACAACATGTGCTTCGGATAATGCTCACTGAGCGAGGCGAGCTTCAGGCTTTAGGGGACTTGGGGAATCCGTCGACAGTAGCGGGCAAGAAACTCACAACTCGGTAATGAGAATCATCAGTCGCGACCGCATCTTGTGATGGTAGACATGGACATGACTCTATCCTGATTTTCCCAGGGCACCTAGGCCTTCGACACCAAAATGAGAAGCCGTGGGAAACCTTCGGAAGCTCGTGGATTTCGGGAAGTCTCCGTGTTTATTTGATGAGTCAAATTTAAAACTTCGTTGGCTAATTCTCAACGTATGAATCTTTGCGTCAAGTTGTGATCGAAATACCGCTCGCGGTGCTTCGCGCTGACTCCCCCGCTGACAGCCTGGTGTGGTATAATCTATAAATATATAGTTCTATATACGATATATTTTTTCGAAATGTATGTTTTCGATTTAAGAAAATCTCCGACCGGCTAGGCTTGGGGGAGCCTAAATTTCGCTATCCTTATCTAGATGCCGCCAATTCAGCGCCCACTCTCTGATGAGATTAGGATACCAGCCCCTGAACATCGTGCTCTCCCTGAAGCTGTATTCGAGTCCAAGTTCCGCCACGTTCAGGCGCGTCATATGCGGGGGAACCTCGACTCCCAGCACACTGCGGATTATTGGCCCAACTTTCTTATGGGCCGCATGCATCAAACTGCCCCAAGTAACTTGAAGGCCAGCACCGCGCATCAATGTCACAATGTGCTCAGGCGTAGCGCTCGAAACGGCGAGTGCAGCTTCTCGAAGAATGGCGAATAGCTCTGGGATGTTCTCCATCGCCGTGAATCTCTTATGAGACATATTGTCTCGACACAGTCGTTCTCTGATGGCAGTTAAGTAGCTCAGCAGAGCCCCCGAGAAATAGAGTACCTCGTAGATGTCGAGGAAGGTCTCATCAGCTTCCTCATCGAACTTGAATGCGATGCATCCCTCATAGACTGCTTGGTCAACGATGAAGTCCACATTCGGGAGGCAAACTGCGCTGCGTAAGACGCGGCGGATTTCGGCAATGCCGAAGCTGATGTTCGACTCGTCGAGCATCATCTCGTCGATGTCCTTGAATATCGAGAGCTTCTGCTCGAAAATTTCCGCAAGATCCGCTGGGCTGAAGTTCGCTTTCCACTTCAGAGCTCGTTCTCTTATGCGGTTCGGATGGGGCGCTATTCCGAAGCTCGTTCTGCGCGCGTCGATATACTGACCCCAACAGTGCGCGTCCACGAGAAGCAGGCCCTCCCTCTCCCCGATATTCACGAGAGAGGAGCAATACCTGGCGAATGCGGGACACTCGATCATGGCCATGACTCTGATGAGTTGCGAGGCTGCTTTTCTCTGCTCCGCCCCGACTGCAGCCACCTTGCACGCTACGGTGGGAAATGCAAAATGTATTCGTTCAAGCGTGACACTCTCCTCCCGCAAGAAATCTTCTGCTTCATCTTCAATTTGGTAGATCGTTTTCAGGTGCGCAATCAGCTTTTCCGGGTCGGGCGTCGAATCGTAATTGATTTTGTCCCTCGGACCCTTTTCCCATAGAAACAGCGTGTTCAGAAAGAATACATCCCTGACACTTCGGTTCGTCTTCGCGATTCTGGATACGAAGTCTTCAGCGAATTGTTCCGGATCGAATAGGACGTGGTCATTCGCGATGTCTGCCTCCATTGCTCCGTTTCGAGTTTAGACTGCTCACCGAATCAATGACTTTTCGAATCTCTTTCCCGAAGTCTTCGGAGCTTTCGAGGCTTTCACTCGAGCGCTAGCGCTCTTGAGACAAATTCACCTGAAAGGAGTCTCAGAGTCGGCATCGGGACCGTTTTGCATTCGTGGGCTGCGTCGATCCCCTGTCTAGGTCTTGATGGAGAGTCGGTGAAGCAGTATGCCGGTACTTGTATATAAAGACCAAACGAATCTTAAGAATACCTGTGGTGGATGCCTGTCTTCCCTCACATGGTATGGAATCCAACCAGTCTGCTTCAGCATAACAAACACGCGATAGCGCGGAGGCTAAACATTTTGCTCGAATGCGTGCACATGCTCAGCTCTTGCGAACCTCGGAATATATCTGATATCGAATTACCTTTTCCAGGATTGCAAGATCCTATCCGCTTTAGGCTGCGGGATGGGGTTGGGTGTCAGACTTTTGGCTTCGTGACCCAGACGCCGTATGTGGTGGAATCAGCTACTTTCTGAACCAAAGGGATAGGAATCGATGCCTGAGCTCCGCGACCACATCGATGGAGCTGATCGAGCGGACGAGGCGGACACATCGAAAGCGTTTCCCGACCTAGTATCATTCCGAAATATAGCTCCGCGACCTTGACATTAAGACCTAAGCGGTCCTCAGATTGAGGAAGAGTTCCTCATCCTAGTTTCCTCCTGCTGGTGCAGCTGACCTGACGGGATGCCGTCGGAACTCAGCGGCCTTGAAGAGCAGGAAGCTCTCCCAGCTCACGAGATCGCGTAGCATGGGAGTTTATTTGTAGCCAGGGAGATCAACCAAATACCATGTATTCGGTCTTGGGGAGCGTGGGCAGGGATTTTCCGTCCTCGAGCAGACCCAAGCCTGGATATAAATATTTCGACATACGTTTTTTATCATCATGCGTTTTCGGTTGAGCCAGGCTCCAGCATGTAGCCCAAGAAGGACGTCGGCTCCGAGCGAGGATCAGGAGATCCAATTCGGTATTCTTCATGGTGGGTATTTTCGAATGATGCGATTGCTGCTCTGACCCCACGGCTGTCCATCGGTTCCGCCCGGGCTTTGTGGACCGGGAATCGCTGCTCGAGAGTATTTTCAGACGTACGGATTCCGGTCTCGATGAGTCAACCGTCGAGAAAGATTGTCAACTCCACCACGGATTACCAAATCGATACCGGATCTCAAATCGGCGTCTATCTACAACAAGTTACAAGTTGGGGAGCTGATAAGCATCGACCTGACTATTCATTGGAAGATCCGAAGTAGCTTCTAGCGAGCTGCGGAGTCGAACCTGCAGACGCAGAGGGTCGTTGATTTCACGGAGGCAATAGTCTCGGACTCCCTCGGGAAAGCGGTGGATCCCCGGTCGCAGAGGAACCTGGCCAGCGAGTACATTCATTCGGCGTCACCGATGATTTAGGGTCCCAATCATTATTCATCCTACATTGTATCTCTTATTATCCCTTCGTAGGACAAGTCTTGCTCAATCTATTCTCGGATCCGAAATGGGGCGAATGCAAGAGTGTCGGGAATACTGGGGCTGCGAATTTATCATCAAAGGTGATCCCGATCGACCTATGTAAACTTCGAAACAGCCAGGTAAACACAAGAACGGATGGAATCGAACTCCGAAGGTACACCTGTTCATCTGCGGGGAGGGCGAAGTCATTTCCAGTATTAATATGTATCGTTTCGGCCTCCGATTGGCTGTGTGATCATTCCACTCAATGGCTTCGTGGTGCAACGTAATCCTGACACTTCCCGGAACATAGGTATGTCCGGATCGGCCCTACGGGAATGACTATTCGATTCGTTCTCTCTGAACAAGAAGGGAGTGCCGGACCGTGTGGACTTCGTCCCGCTCCGTCCTCGCCACGGCTGGCTGTGCTGAGACTGATTCGATTAGCCTGGCATCTGATTGAAATCTTCGAAATTCGGTGAGGTGTTCTCTTGCGTCGCAGCGGTGCGTCACCGTTCCCCTCAAGTTGGAGCTCAGAGACTGCGGGCAGCTGTGGTGCTCTCCGGATAAGTGAGGCCCGAAGTCAAACATTGCTCTGGATGAATATCTCACTCCTGCCATCTTCCCAATCGGCTGAATCCATATTCAGGCTGCTCCTTGAGCCTATCCAGACTCTCGCGCCCCAAGGATTCACGTAATCGGATTCCACAAGAACTAAGTCGATTCCATGCGAAACGTCACCTGTCCCTTACCGATGAAGGCTGGACCGCCTCGCAATGAACGATTAGAGGACGACCCTGAAGACAACCACTCACTCACCAGCAGGACGATCTCGGTAATGATCACACTCGTACCTGATAATTGCCGCCTAGGCCTCACCCGATCAATCCCCGAGGATCTCTAGAGTGCATTTACATCTCCTCAGAATTTGCAGTGAGTCCGTCCTAGATATCGAGCATCAATTCGGATCCAATGATCAAGTTCAGCTTTTAGAATCCCGACCCCGTGATGATTCGGAGGTCGCAAATTTTCCTGCGGGAATCGGGAACGAGGCCGAGGTGAACGACACGCGTCTGAATTCGACTCAGGACATTCTTCTTTCGGCTCCAGAACCATTCTGCCGGTGAAAGTGGTTAGCATTCTCGGCCAGAGGAGCTTCGGATATGGATCATCTCAAATTCGAGGTTTTCCCCTTCAGAGCTCACTTTAACGTTTCCGAGAAATTTCTGCGCCTCGCAATCGTCCAGGTGGGTTAGATAAGATCCCTAAGATATCCCGATGGGAACAGTCGGAATGGAACAGTCCGTTTTTTCAGCTCGATCCGTTCATAAACAAGAAGCGAGGTCGTGGTTTTGTGGAAGTGTACGGCGCGTTCTCGCAGGCAGCTTTCGCAATTCAGGCCATAACTAAGCACAGGTCAGTTCCTTATGAAGAGCGGCGTGAATAGGGAAGACGGGGGGCAGCGGGGAGACGTGCCCTGGGCGCGCCACCATCTAGCGAGGCACAGATTCAATCGGTCAGAACCATTAGAGCATGAGTTCCTCGGAGGGCTCACTCCCGGAAAGCGAAGACTGATTCTCCGAGCGACGGGCGAAATTATCGCGGGGCCTTCGGCGGCGCGTTCTCCGCAGTTTACGCCTCTGCTCATGACCCTCCAGCGGGAAACTCTACGACGAGTGCATTCGGATTACATCGTGAGGCGCATCTTTCTCTGGATTGTAGATTATCTATCGTCTCCGTGGAAGACGCTCCTCATGGGATCAAACTCAAAAACGGAACTTTCCTTGGGATCATGGGAATGTTCCAGAGAGGAGTGAGGAACTTCATTCAATATTATTCCCGGAATTTCTCCATGAATTGATCCCTCTCCCGAGGTAGAAATGATCATTAATCGCTTCATACAATCTGAATTCCAATATCAGGAAATCGATGTCTTCATGGGTCCCGCTTTGCAAAACAACGACCGTTTCCCAATAGTGGAGTCTTCGACTGTCTCCGTCTCCACGTACAACCTCTTGACGTGGTCTCCTCGAAAGGTCGGGCTCCACTCTCCGATCCCCGATCCCTAGTTCTTAACCGATAGATTTGTCTTCCTACAAGGAAGGCGACTTCACGCTCAGCAGTCTCACCTTACCCCGCAGATGATAGATCCCTTCAACTTCGTGCTAGCTTTCGATGCTGACGTCTGGGCAGTTCTCATCATCAGTTTCGTCTCGCTAGTCATTTTCAGTTGGACTGTGGACAGGTAGTATATTCTCGGGAAATTGAGCTTCAAGCTGCTCTCTGCAGATACTGGATACTCCCTTTCAAGGACGCTGCTCGAAATCCGGCAACGATTCAAAAGCAGTCCACTCGCCCCAGGTACTTGACGCCGTGGAGGACGGAACCCAAACTTCCGGTGACTTTCTACATCTGGGAGTTCTTCACATACTTCTTCCCTCAATGTAAGCGGGAGCGTTCCGAAACCCAGCCCCAAATCCTCGTCAGGTCGGACGTATGGGAATGCTGATTTGGGCGCCTAAATTGCAGGCTCGGGGACGCAGCAAGCGAGATGGTTCAGAATGTGCCAGATGGGGTTCTGGATCGGTTTCTCCCTCCTGCTCATGACATCCTTGAGTGGCGCTCTCACGTCAACGATGACAATCAAGGGAGAAGAGGATTCTGTGAAAAAATACGCCGACATCCTTCGCTTTCCTGAGGTTCAGATTTTCGCTGAGGGGCAATCTTGGTTCACGCAGATCTTCACGGTGAGCCATGGGAGTGAGTTTGTGATAGAAGACGGCGATCCATCCGAGATGGGAGATATTATTCCGCGAACTCCCAAATGATTTACATTTTTCGCCACCAGCATCCTCAGAACGAATTGTATCGAAAACTCAGCAGTAGACTGCGTCCTGTCCGCGGGCTCTTTAGGGACAGAGCTAAAGCGCGTCAGGCTGTCGTCGCGACGGAAGCCAGGAGAGGAGTGATCGTCGGGAGTCCGACGATTTGTAAGTCTTTCATATTGAAAGAGAAGAAAGCATCGGGAAGATGTCCGCGGGTAACGATCTCGTCCGGGAATGCGGGTCTCATGAGTGGTTCCATACTGATATCTCGGAAGTTACCAAGAGCTCTGCGATCTCTGATCAACAAAGGGTAAGTCGCCTTCCCTGGAACCCGGTCGAATTCACTTGGGACATCCTTCCCTGATGTGATCGATCTGCCGACTCCACGAATGTTCGCGTACTCGAAGAGGATGTATCGAGAATGGAATTGGGTTTCTATCAAGAGCGGAACTCTTACAGGGTCTTAGCGTCAACGGAAGCATTTCTCCATCAACAGTACGTCAAATGGACTCTGAGAGATGTTGAAGAATGCCTCCGAAATCCGGACGTGGATGATAAGCGAAGCACTAGGGGGCTCTCCATTCCTGATCTGCAAGGATCCTTCATCCTCTTGTCGATAGGCCTCTCGGTTGCGTTGGGGACGTTCGCCATAGAGAGAATTCTAGAACAATCTGGATGACAAACGGGTTATTTTTGAATAATAAACGGGTTATCGGGTAGATGGTGACACGATTCTAGCCAAACCATCGGCTAGTTTGCTCCACGTTGATCATCAAAGGTGTCAGTCAATGTTTGCATTGATGAGGGTCGTCCCGATAATGACTAATGACCATAACTCATCTCGTCCGTCAAACGTAGCGATAAGTGATGTTTCTGATAAGACTGAGGGCTCAGGAGCAGAGTTGTGCGCCGCGCCGAGCATTGCCAGTCCCATAGAAGCCATGGCGCCGTGCGCCGCGTCCTTGATACGGCGCACGGCACTGCTCAGGAGTCACGATCGCTCAGCCTCAAATTACTGTCCGGACTCGGCTTCCGGAGGAAATATTCATTGACTCGGTATTTTGAACTGTGGATTGGATCACCTTGTCGTGGAGGCGCTCGCCTGACGATATTCTCTGCAGAGAACTTCCTATGCATCTTATTCGACTTGCTCACATCTGAAAAAAAGAAATTATAATTTGATGATCCTCTATCCGCTGATGCTCGGAACGCATCGATTTGCCAAGACGGGATCTCCAGCGGATAGATATGCAAATGACTTTGTCGCAGGCATCCGACACCTCTGTGAATTTCGCCGCGAGAAGGAGGCGGCTCACTTAATTACGATGCGCGATCACGACTCAAAAAGTGCACTAGGCATTCGAAGAAGCAGTCCCGAGGCTACTTTGCGCGAGGCATCAGTAGAAAGCTTCGGGAGCACTCGCCGAGAACGAAAAGCTTAAACCAACATGAAGACGGAGCTCTATCCATACCGAGCAAGCTTCAATTCCTCTACACCGTATCTCCGAGTGGCAATGATTCAAGTACGCTAGAATCAATAGACTCGGCTTTCATAGAGCCAGCCTGAGTCAACACTCCTCAATCGCTCCCCGGGTCAACAGTCAGTGAGCATGATTTAAGGTTCTCGCGAAATAGTCTTACGAAATCCGATCCCCAGTTGGAGCCATATGTGTACAAAAACATGGTCGGCGACAAAGTCGCCGTATGGGGTCCAACCTCTCAGGTCGGCGCGGCCATCCATGCTCTATCAGGCCACAGGTGAGTTCTTTACCGCACATCTCACCACAAGCTTATTGTATACGAGGAGCGGGACTTGATTCTGTGTCCAGCGCGAAACTCAGTCGCTGTTAGCGATGCAGTCCGAAGTTTCTCTCGCGAGCGATTATATTTTTCCTCCAGATTCTCGGTCGTGTCCATAAAAGACATGCAACACGGTTCTCGTTTGGAAAACGGGTCGTTCAGCGGAATTATGGGGATGTTCGAAAGAGGGGTGAGTATTTGTTGAGTATCCATCCCACCAATGTCAGATGTCCAATCCATCCGTCGACCTTCATGAGCGACAAGCCTCGCAGGAGATCGACCTTTTCATCAGTCCATCCATCATGAGTGAAGAACGTTTTCCCCTGGTGGAGGGAGCCACCTATGACATCACCACCTTCCGTCTCCTGACATGGTCACCTTCAAAGGTTATGACATCATCAGCAATGCCTCGAGCGACTTTTTTTAGATTTGCATACCGCATCCCTTGAAAGCATCGGATACTACATGTATTTACCCTTTTGACTCCCCATTTTCACCAAATTGGTTCTGCAGGTCGTAGATCCCTTCAACTTTGCGTCCAGCTTCACAGTGGAGGCGTGGCTCGCGGTTTTGCTGAGCTTCTCATTGTTCGCGCTTTGCTGCTGGACCATTGATCGGTACGCCCGCTTTTTCGTTCACTCGATCGCGATCTTCGTCGATGATCTGTTGAGGTATAGGTAGAGGTTCTTCTACAGGATACCCGTCGGTTTCGAGGACTGAGGATTTCTCTTAACTTTTATCTGAGCGGCTGCTATTTCTCTCGTTCGAAGGTTTCTGACCCCGTGGCTTGCAGGCGAACCGCTCTCCTTGTCGGAATACGTCTGGGACACATTTTCGCGTTTCTTCCCGCAAGGTTGTAGCTTCTGCGAGCTTCCCTCGGGAACCGAATGATCGGAGGTTGCTCCCATGTTGATGAGCTGACTTCTGATCTCGTGGCTTTGTTCCTCAGATGCTCCCCCGAAACAGTCGAACTGGTTCAGGATGTGCTCAGTCAGCTTTCTTTTCGCTTTCTCTGTCATTTTCATGACTTTCTTGAGCAGCACCCTGACCTCCTCGATGACCATCAAGAACGACGAGGATTTCGTGAATAGCTTCGCTGATATCCTTCGTTTTCCGGAAGTTCGACTGTACAGCGAGATAGGAACAATCTTGACGCAAATTTTCACTGTAATAGCGAGTTCCAGACATCTCTCGTCAGAATTGAGCGTCCCGCCCGACGGAGAAAATTCCACGCAATACCAAAAGCAAATGCATGTATTCTCTCTCACAGAAACCCCACAACGAACTGTTCCGCAAGCTGAACAGCAGGCTCATACCGGTTCGTGGTCTATTCACGCTCAATTCGCAAGTCATGCGAATGGTCTCCGAGGTCGAAGCGAAAAAACGTGTCATAATCGGTAGTCCGGAAATGGCTCTCAGTATGGCTATCAAGAAGAAGAAGACCTCGGGGAGGTGTCCGAAAGTTATTCTGTCGACCGAGAGCGCCGGCTCGATGATGGTGTCTATATTCATATCACGGAAACTTCCTTATCAGACTCGTGAACTCATCAATAAAGCGTGAGTCTGCGCCCCAAAATCCCTAGGAAATAAGTTGTTCCGTCCGAGCCACAACCTTCGGGGATTATCCTTACGTTGGGGAACTAATAAGGATCACTCCACTCCCGACAGAGTTTGGACATCCCTGCAGGCGAATCTCTTCCACAAAAACTTGGCGTGGGCAGTGGAGGATTACGAGAAGTGCAAGTCCGAAACCCTCACGAGTATATCTGACGACACGAAAGCACTCACGATCCTTGATCTGCAAGGCTGTTTCGTGCTGCATGGAATCGGTGCCTCTGTGGCGGGCATCAGTTTTTCGCTAGAAGTCGTCAAGTATCGATTCCGGCGGCCGTCGACTTGAATGTGAGGATTGGAAGAAGCTGATCATGTCGAATCACGATGGCATTCCATTGCTCCTGCTGTAGCACTGATTGTTGAGCTCGAAATGAATAACGAATGACCAGAGATCGAGCATTCCTTCCTGTTTGCCGCTCAAACCCAATAAGTCTGACGATTAGGAGATTGCGACGATCGCATAGCCCCGACGAAATCGGAAAGAGTGATCAAGAACAAAACTCTTCATGTACCAGTATATTCTCGAAAATTCATTGTCGTAGACCTAGACCTCTGTGTGATATCTGCTCGCTCAGCTCGATCATCTGGGCCGGCCGTAAATTGATCCCAGAAGAATCGAACGCCTCATCAAGAGTTTGTGCGGAATCCGAGCATTGCTCGAAGGTGGACAACGGGAACCACGGGGCGATGCGCTCGAAAAGGGAATCGGTCTCCGAGCGACTCGTCGTGACGTCGGTCATCGCTCGTCTAATGCTCGCTGTCGGAACCTATTCTCCCTACAGCTTTCCCGCAAATAATTTCGCCGTCGGACTCGAAAGCTTATTCCCTAAGCTTGTATCTACGATCGGACAGCATCTCAGGCGTCTACTGAGACGAATCCTGCGCAATGTGGCGATGCGGCTTCGAGCTGATGGCTCGCATGTTCGCTGAGGTTTCGCCTCTTCTACGGCTTCCCGAGCGGGACATCTCGTGGGAGGGGTGACAGTGGCTAGAGAATGAAAATCTCAGGAGCGTCCGGAACCACTGAGTCTAAGAGCGATTAACGCTATCGGTCAGTTGAGGTTTATATAATTAGCGGGAACTACGTAGATAGGAATGGAAGTACAGCTCCATGGTGAGCGGTAGAGGGCTAAGATATACCACACCTCATACTACCACCTCGATTGAGATGAACGGGACCCTTCGACAAGGTAACAGGAGAGGCACTGGGCGAGTTCACTCGCGAGACCCCCCCACACGAAAAATCAGTCTAGAAGGTTTATGCCCGAGGAGACCTCGAACCTTCTCTCGGGCAAGAAGGCCCATCCGAGAATTCATTTCGACTAGCCTGTGGGGTTCTACCCCGATTACCCGATTTTCGATTCCCCGATTCTCTTTGCCGCTGTTTTAGCGGGGTCTTTGAGCGGCCTCAAAAGAGATTATCACCGTCGCAGAAGTGATATGCGCTGATCGGTCGCTCTGTGTTAAATGAACCCGATCCGTGCTAGGGATTTGGGTGTCTCCGACCTTTGGAGACATCCTCGTCCGACGGTGTTTTATTAATTTCACCTGTCAATGGTTTTTGAATTATCTGATGTGTCATTTTCCGTATACAAGGTTGCGAAGTCTCCGCGCTGGTCTCTCATGCTTGCGAAAAGAAATTAAAACCAGCTCGGTGAACGTACTCAATGAGCAAAACATCGGATCTAGCTCATCTACCAGTTTGATGGGTCTTTCTCTGAGAATCCCATATCTCTTTTTGAGTTTCCAAGGAGCTCGTCCCATCTGTAGAATGACCATTTTTGGCTCCGTAAGGAGCCGACCGCCGAATAGCTACGGTGATTATTTTTTGAGGCTCAAAGATCCCGCTCAAACAGCGGCCAATAGAATCGGGGGATCGAGAATCGGGAATCGAGAATCGGGAATCGAGAATCGGGAATCGAGAATCGGGAATCGAGAATCGGGAATCGAGAATCGGGAATCGAGAATCGGGAATCGAGAATCGGGAATCGAGAATCGGGAATCGAGAATCGGGAATCGAGAATCGGGAATCGAGAATCGGGAATCGAGAATCGGGAATCGAGAATCGGGAATCGAGAATCGGGGAATCGAGAATCGGGGAATCGAGAATCGGGGAATCGAGAATCGGGGAATCGAGAATCTAGGAATTGGGGGATCAAAAATCGAGGAATCGGGGGATCACCGCCTGTGGACCCTTACGATCTCATGTGAAATAGCCTTCGCCACCCCAACGACCCGACTCCGGATTGAGTGGACGTTTTATTGATATTAGGCGTTGTCTCGCAGGCACGGCACTCTTACAGTTCGGGCAGGACTCATCGCGCGAGGGAGGTGAAAGCCAAATTGAATACATTTCTCCCGCGAAGGCGATGCGTACGTGATTCATGAAGTACGCAGTTGAGCCGCGAGAAGGTGCTACAAATATAATTCTCCCGATCCGCAGCGGAATCGGAGCAAGAGCTCTGGTGTTCGTAGAGCCCCAGCTCTGACCTTCTGACGTTTTGGATACGATGCATGCTCCGCTATCACTAGGCAGCGGCGTCCCAAGGGGGGGACATGGCCCCCTGTCCGATCTGGAGCTGGGCATCACATACACCGTGTATTCACCTCTCTTGAAAAGTCCGTGCGAACTGGAGAGCACCTGAGACGGATCACGAATGGAATCAATGTAGTGTTTTCTTGAATGAAGTCGGAAGCGTTCTCGTGCTGGCTGAGGTCCCGCAGCGATCGAGGAGCTGTATACCCGTTCTATGCTGCCCCCATCGTCCGATTTCCCAGCCCGGGAATACATAGAGCCTGTACATTAGCGGACGATCTGCCAAGACCCTGCGCTGGTCACTGAGTCCGACGAGATGGGCCCGGAACAGAGCCGCGGGAACATCTCGGCATCGGAACGGTGAGAAGAAACGACTCGGGTATCGAACCTAGACCTCTATCATCAAGAGTGGATTTATGTCGGCTGACGGTTATGGATCAAATACTCGACTTTTGGCGGTCGACGGAAGACAGTATTGTTCTTCCAATCGGGTTACGAGGAGCACGTGCTGGCGAGGAATGGAATGAATGCGGTCTGAGCGTTCCATTCGATTCTGTAGACCAGACCTCCGAAGGGGCTGGGTCGGAACCTCAGTCAGTGAGAAACCAGATCGTCGTGCTCAGCTCCTCACCATGTTCGTCAGGTGATCAGCTCATCGCTCCGAGTCTAGTGAACATGCTGGGAGCAGCGGAACGGATTCTTCCCGAGGGAGCGGTTGAAAACAGCCCCATGACTGCGAAACAAAGGCTCCCACAATCAGTCTCAAGACAAATGGATAGGCTGATCGCTAAGGAGTCAGGGCACAAACAGATCGATGTCGGAGACCATCGCTCAGTCTCAAATTGGTTTTCGGAGTCGGGTTCCGAGGGAAATATTGATTGACTCGGTATTTTGAGCTGTGGAATGAATCGCCGCTTCGTGGAGACGCTCGCCTCACGATACGATCCGCCGAGAGCTCCACATACATATTATCCGGCTCCCTCAGCTCTGTAAAAAGAAATTATAATTTAATGATCCTTTATCCGCTGATGGTCGAAGCGCGTCGATTTGTCAGAACGCGATATCTAGCGATTAGATATGCAAATGACCTTGTCACAGGCATCCGACACCTTCTAGAATTTCGCCGCGAAAAGGAGGCGGCTGAATTGCGATCCTCGATCACGATTTGGAAACTGCAGGAGGCATTCGGAAAGACACTTCCGAGGCTACTCTGCGCGAGGCAGCAGTGAAAATTCTACGGCAGCACTTGCCGAGACCGACGAGCTTAATCCAACATGAAGACGGAGCTCTATCCCTACAGAGCATGCTTCAATTCCTCTACACCGTATCTCCGAGTGGCAATGATTCAAGTACGCTAGAGTCACTAGAATCGGCTTTCATAGAGCCAGCCCGAGTCAACACTCATCAAACGTTGTTCGGGTCAACAGTCAGTGAGCATGATTTAACGTTCTCGCGAAATATTCTTACAAAATCCGATTCCCAGTTGGAGCCCTTCTTGTACAAGAAGATGGTCGGCGACAAGGTCGCCGCATGGGGTCCAATCTCTCAGGTCGGCGCAGCCATCCATGCTCTATCAGGCCACAGGTGAGTTCTTTACCGCACATCTCACCACAAGCTTATTGTATACGAGGAGCGGGACTTAATTCTGTGTCCAGCTCGAAACTCAGTCGCTGTTAGCGATGCAGTCCGAAGTTTCTCTCGCGAGCGGTAATATTTTTCCTCCAGATTCTCGGTCGTGTCCATAAAAGACATGCAACACGGTTCTCGTTTGGAAAACGGGTCGTTCAGCGGAATTATGGGGATGTTCGAAAGAGGGGTGAGTATTCGTTGAGTATCCATCCCACCAATGTCAGATGTCCAATCCATCCGTCGACCTTCATGAGCGACAAGCCTCGCAGGAGATCGACCTTTTCATCAGTCCATCCATCATGAGTGAAGAACGTTTATCCTTGGTGGAGGGAGCCACCTATGACATCACCACCTTCCGCCTCCTGACATGGTCACCTTCAAAGGTTATGACATCATCAGCAACAACTCGAACGATTCCCTCAAGATTTCCATACCGCATCCCTTGAAAGCATCGAATACTACATGTATTTCCCCCACTGACTCCCCATTTTCACCCAATGGGTCCTGCAGGTCGTAGATCCCTTCAACTTTGCGTCCAGCTTCACAATGGAGGTGTGGCTCGCGGTTTTACTGAGCTTCTCATTGTTCGCGCTGTGCTGCTGGACCATTGATCGGTATGCCCGCTTTCTCGTTCACTCGATCGCGATCTTCGTCGATGATCTGTTGAGGTATAGGTAGAGGTTCTTCTACAGGATACCCGTCGGTTTCGACAACATAGGATTTCTCTCAACCTTCATCTGAGCGGCTGCTATTTCTCTCGTTCGAAGGTTTCTGACCCCGTGGCTTGCAGGCGAACCGCTCTCTTTGTCGGAATACGTCTGGGACACGTTTTCGCGTTTCTTCCCACAAGGTTGTAGCTTCTGCGAGCCTCCCTCCGAAATCGAATGATCGGAGGTTGCCCCCATGTTGATGAGTAGACTTCTGATCTCGGGGCTTTGTTCCTCAGATGCTCCCCCGAAACAGTCGAACTGGTTCAGAATATGCTCAGTCAGCTTTCTCTTCGCTTTCTCCGTCATTTTCATGACTTTCCTGAGCAGCGCCCTAACTTCTTCGATGACCATCAAGAACGACGAGGATTTCGTGAATAGCTACGCTGACATCCTTCGTTTTCCGGAAGTTCGACTGTACAGCGAGGAAGGAACAGTCTTGACGCAAATTTTCACTGTAATAGCGAGTTCCAGACATCTCTCGTCAGAATTGAGCGTCCTGCCCGACAGAGAAACTTTTACGCAATACCAAAAGCAAATGCATGTACTCTTTCTCTAACAGGAACCTCACAACGAACTGTTCCGCAAGCTGAACAGCAGGCTCATACCGGTTCGTGGTCTATTCACGCTCAATTCGCAAGTCATGCGAATGGTCTCCGAGGTCGAAGCCAAAAAACGTGTAATACTCGGTAGTCCAGAAATGGCTTTCGGTATGGCTATCAAGAAGAAGATGACCTCGGGGAGGTGTCCGAGAGTTATTCTGTCGACCGAGAGCGCCGGCACGATGATGGTGTCTATATTCATATCACGGAAACTCCCCCATCAGACTCGTGAACTCATCAATAAAGCGTGAGTCTGCGCCCTAAATCTCCGGGAAATAAGTTGTTCCGTCCGAGCAACAAGCTTCGGAGATTACTCTCACGTTGCGGAACTAATAAGGGTTACTCCATTCCCGACAGAGTTTGGACTTCCCTGCAGGCGAATCTCTACCACAAAAATTTGGCGTGGGCAGTGGAGGATTACGAGAGGTGCAAGTTCGAAACCCTCACGAGTATATCTGAAGACACGAAAGCGCTCACCATCCTCGATCTTCAAGGCTGTTTTGTGCTGCTTGGAATCGGCGTTTCTGTGGCGGGCATCAGTCTTTCGCTAGAACTCGCCAAGCATCGATGCCGGCGGATCGAATGATTGAAAGATCGATGTGGCCGTCGAATTTAACGGGAGGATTGGGAGGAGCTGGTCATGTCGAGTCACGATGACGTTGCATTGCTCCTGCTGAAGCATTAGTCATTGAGCTCGAAACGAATCACCAGAGATCGGATATAAATTCGTTCGAGATGTCTCCACGCCATACATCCCGTCCTGTGTCCCGCTCAAATCCAACAAGGTCAGACGATGAGTTGATTTCGACGAGCCACATCACCGCGACGGAATCGGAAAAACTGATCAAGAATAAAACTCATCATGTACCAATATGTTCTCGAAAATTCCTTGTCGTTGACACAGACTTCGTTGTGATATCTGCTCGCTCAGCTCCATCATCTAGACCGGCCGTGAATTGATCCTCGAAGAGTCGGAAGCCTCATCAAGATTTTTTGTGAAATCCGAGCATTTCCGGAGGGTCGAAAATGGAGATTACGGGGCGATGACATGCTCGGAAAGAGAATCGGTCGTCGAGCGCCGCATCTTGACGTCGGTCATCAGTCGTGTCATGCCCATCAGCGGAATCGGTCTTCACTGCAGCTTTCCTGCAGAGAACTTTTCCGTCGGGCTCGATAGCATATTCCCTAAGCTTGTCTCTACGATTAGACAGGATCTTAGGCGTCTACTGAGACGAATCACGCGCAATGAGGCGACGCGGCTCCGGGATGATGGCTCACATGCTAGCCGAGGTTTCGCTTTCTCTACCGCTTCCCGAGCGGGGAATCTCGTGCCCGAGCAGTTCGACTTCAGAGCCTTCTAAAACGAGCAGTGGCGGATCCAGGGGGGGGGACAGGGGCCATGCCAACCTCCCCCCAGGATCTTCGATCCCTATACAAAAGCATGGGCCGCGAGGTGGCGCGTCATCATTTTCGGCTTTTTTCCCCCGGAGAATATGACTTGCCTGAAAATATGAAAAAAGCTAGATCCGCCCCTTAAAACGAAAGTGCTGGTCGGGGATCCGTCTCCCTACTGCGGGGATCGACTCAGAAGCGCAAGGAGAAGTAGATCCCGAGCAGGCACGGATCTCGAGGGAGGAGCGACAGCGTCGTGAGAATGAGAATCTCAAGAGCGTCCGAAACCATTGATTGTAAGAGCGATTGACGCTATCGGTCAATTGATACGTATATACCTGGCGGGAACTATGTAGATTGAAATGGGAGTACGGCTTCAGAGGGGACGATGTAGGGAGAAGATATACCACACCTCATGCTACCATCACGATTAAAATTAACGCGATTCTCCGAAAACGCACCTGGCCTAGTTCACTTCCGAGACCACTACGAATGATTCTGGAAGGATTGTCCCCAAGATGACCTGGAAGCTCCTCCCGGGTGAGAAGGCTCACCGGGAAATTCACTTCAGCGTGCCTGTGGACGCTGACGATCTCATGTAAAGGAGCCTTCGCTACCCCAACGACCCGACTCCGGAATTAGCGGACCGTTTATTGATATTATTATACGTTGTCTCGCTGACACGGCCATCTCACAGATCAGGCAGGACTTATCGAGCGAGGCGGCAAGGGGCTGAGTCAAATACATTTCTCCCGCGATGGCGATGCGTACGTGTCTGTTTTCGCGTGATTTATGAAGTACGCAGGCCAGCCGCGAGAGGGTGCTACGAATATGATCCTCCTGATCTGCAGCGATTTCGGAGCCAGAGCTCTGGTCTTCCCAGAGCAACAGCTTTGAGCTTTGCGGAGCCAGAGTCTCGAAGTCTCTAGAGCCAGAGCTCGGACGAACCGACGCGACGAGTTGACAGATATTCAGCGCTCTCGAGTTTCTCCGATGCACAGGTGTATCGCCTAGAGCGAGCTGTCTCGGGATTTCCTGGCGGCGAGATACTGAATCCACTCCGAGGATATCGATCGCTGCAGCATCATCTCCCAATCGACTTCACTTCAAAATGGGGTAGTTCCGGAAAGGGCTCCGTTCATCTCGATCACCACGTTTTGAACACGATGCATGCTCCGCTAATACTAGGGAAGCTGCTCGCCGAGGACCGATGCCCTGGCAAACATCGGTGCGCGGCAACGATCGACCCAAGGCGAGGCGAGGATCAATTCTCCCTCTAATCAGCTGCTCCCGGATCTGAAGCACAGGCTAATGTTCATGCGTCGCATCTTCTAAGGCAGGCCTCACCCTCCCTCAATATGGCTCAAGTCCGAAGCCGTAGGACACGCGGTCTGAGGGAGATAAGCATCGCATCGCACACTCATTTTAACCCGCGATGGAAGAATGCTCGCGCCCTCTTTTGTGTTCCATCCCCGCACTTGACAAAATCGCCGTCTTTGCGCGTCGGTGGATCGATGTCAAATGTATCGGCAGCAACTGATATTAAGCGACAGAAACCACACTGCTCAGATTTTGGATCGCGACGGATCTTTATCGCACTATTCCCCGGATGTTTCCTTGCCGACGCCGTCTCGATCGGAGCTCGAAAAAGCGCATCTCCCGACCACCGGGGACAGATGTTTTTATCTTTCTAGTGATTATTGCTCCGATGAGAGCATCGGAGCATCACTTCAAGGTCCCCTTTAACGGTATTTGTTTATGCCTCGATTCCCACGGAACCCCGCAGATATTTGATATTCGTTCAGAAGAGTCATACTCCATCATGGATCGATTGCTTTCCGGCCTCCTATCGACTCGTACTTTATCGACATCCGCCCCTTCGAATAAGAAAGAATTGCTTCGGTGACCTGGTGCTGTCCCTCGTCGAGCAGCCACCATTCCACGTAGAGGCAGGTGACAGTGTCGCTCTTGTCTTCGAACCTCACGCAATATCTCGTTCTCGTATACTCCTGCGGTCTCAGACAAATCTGCGTGAGAAGACACGCGTCCATCAGAGATGATGAAGAACATTTGGGTGGGTGCAGCACCGAACGAAGAAAGTCGGTCCCTGAAGCAGGCAAATGGGTCAAGGCTCTCGTACCTCTGGCGATATGTATCGGATCGGTGCTTCGCCAGCGATCCGGAGCCGCTCGTGAGCCTTCTCCGTCGAGTGATGAAGTCCCAAGCGTACACCCTCGTCGAAATTGAAGAGGTACTCCCGGTCAAGATCCTGGGCACCACGTCCTTCCACCTCGATGAGGAATTCTTGAATCGACTCCGATCTGGAGCTCGGCATCACATAAACCGTGTATTTACCTCTCTTGAGGAGTCCCTGTGAATCGAAGAGCACCTGAGACGGATCACGAATGGAATCAATGTGGTGTTTTCTTCGACGAAAGTTGTGTGGGAGCCAGATGCTCCAGAATCGTCAGACTCGTTCTCAGGTCTTCTCGTAGTTTGAGAATTTTGAGGTCGATGACGAACCTCGATGGAATGAAGTCGGAAGCGCACTCTTGCTGGCTGAGGTCCCTCTGCGATCGAGGTGCTGTTTTCCCGTCCTTTACTGCTCACATCGTATGATTGTCCAGCCTGGGAATAGAGCATCGGATGTAGGTGAATGTCTAGGAAGCGAGACCCTGCGCTAGTAACCCAGCCCGAGGGGATGGACTCGGAAAAAAGCCGCGGGAACTCTTCGGGATTGAAACGGTCAAGAGAAACGACTCGGCTATCAAAGTCCAGAAGTCAAAGTTCGTTCCCCATCCACGAAAAGAATTGATCTTGGCGAACGGTTTCGGAGCGAAATTCCAATTTTTGGCAGTCGACGCAAGATAGTTTTGTTCTCCCAATTGGGTTGCGAGGACCATGTGCTGGCCAGGATTGGAATGAATCCAGTCTGAGCGTTTCATTTGATTCTGTGGATCAGATTTCCGAAGAGGTAGGGAACCCCAACCAGTCACAGAGAAACCAGATCGTCGTAGTTAGCCCCTCACCATGTTCGTATGGTGATCAGCTCACCAGTTCGAGTCAAGCAAACATGCTGGAAACAGCGAAACGAATTCTTCCCGAAGGAAGGGTCGAACACAGCCCTGTGTCTCCAGAGAGACAAAACATTGGCTCCCACACTCAGTCTGAGGACATATCGATCAGGCGAGAGGGAGAGCAACATTCTTACGTGCGCGTTCCATATGCAAGCGAGATGATTCGAACTGAATTGCAGGGAAGTTCGCAGAATTTTCGAAGAAAGGTTTGTCTACAGAGCGGGGAAGGCATTCAAGCTGTATCCGGAATGGGAGTGCCCTCAAGCGACCTGTGGTCATCCGGCTGATTCGACTCGACACCCCAAACTCTCCGAAGCTCTCGGATCGGAGAACGAGCACCAACTTGAGGCTAGAAACAAAAAGACACTTATCTGCTCGACGACTGCGTGGGGAAAGAATCGGAGCTCCCCATTACGCGCTTGCCGAAATAAACGCTCTCATTTAGGAAACCCTGCACTACCCGTGACTGGTAGTGGGTGTTTCTTTTTTCATTTATTTCTTTACGAATAAGTGAGATTCGCTCAGACAGAGGGCACGAAATATCGAATCGGGGCAGAGTCGAGGATGATTCAGTGATCGACTCCACGTCAAAGATAAACTTCTGGAAATCCTTCTCCGTGCTCTCGACCAGGAAGGATTGATTCGCACATCCCAAATCTCCGCGTCTCCGGAGGGCTTGGACCGCTCACCTCGAACCTCGGCGAGCTCGATCCCATGGGAAAGTCGGAAATGATCGAGCATAGCTTGATACATGAACTCCATCGGAGTAGGTACCGGCTATTATGCGGCGGTCCCCTCATAATTGGGGCGTTCCTCCGCATTGCCTGCGCGGAATGGTAAACAACCCTTACATCTGATCAATGACGTGTCACGTCTGGCTATGGTCTGTCGTCTTTCGCAAGTCACAGGTCACAGCGTCTCCCTCGAGGGAAGGAAGAGAGTCGACGCGAACTTCCAGCCGCCATATTAATCGGAGAAAGATGCGCACCGATTTTTCTGAATTGGAGTCGGTGTTCAGAGACGACTTCGTTTAGCCTCCTAATTGCGAATCATCGAGAGCGACTGACCGAGGAGCGGGGATATTCCCGGGGTGACTCGAGGGGGTTACTCATGCTCCCCTGGGCGGCTGGGCAAACACAAGCGATCGACAGGTTCAATGCTTATCGGACCGCTGCTGAGCTGGCGGATTCGATGATTCCAACGATGAATTCTTAAAGCGCTGGCCTTGAACGAAACTTTAGGACCAGACGATCTGTTTGACGATAAGTTCATTGAGAAGCCAGGGTTGCTCCCGATGCCTACAGCTGTACACCGGATCCGAGCCGATAAGCCTATCGGAACTCGACCGAGAGCCCTCCATGGCTTGCCTACCAAGCCGTTCATCAGAGCATGAAAGTCGTTCAATACCGCCCTCAAAACGATCGAGGGAGGCCTTTCGCCGAATTCGAAGAGAATCGAGCCCAACACTCGAAATGCCCAGCCGTGAATCATGAAGCCCGTGTATTTTCCGTCCAGGGCTTTATGTTCGCGAAATTGATATAGAAATTTACATCAGCTTGAGCATTCAATTCCGCCGGGTGAGCCCTACATCGACAGAAATAGTGTGGGGCATCAGGTCGAGCTTGGAGGTCCGTTCTCACAGATCGCGGAGACCATCTGGTCACTAACTGGTCGGGAGTAAGTTTCTCCTAGGCTAACGCATGAGCCGAGATCTCGATTACCAATTTTTCAGTGGTGCATTATTTCCAGATTATCGGTAGTTTCGATCGCGGATATGCCTCACGGTCATCGTCAAGAGAACGGATCATTTTTCGCAGTCATGGGGAAGCTTGTGGAGGGAGTGAGTTCTGAACGACGAACTCGCGAAGGTTCCCTTCACTGCCTCCCATCTCGGCTCTTGCAATTCTCCTTAGGAAGTGTATCTGTTCGTGGGTCCGGCGATCATCAACGAGGAACGCTTCACCATCGCAGAGCCGTCGACATTCGATGTCAGCTCGTATAGTACTCTTCTCACGTGGTCGCCTCTGAAGGTATCTCCTTTTACTCCGGACAACAATCCTCGATATGAAGAACTTTATGCCGCTCGACAGAGTGCAGGAATGGCGGTGGACGACGCTCCTCACGTTCTCTCTTCTATCGCTTGGAGTGACCGGCGATCGCTCCTCGATTACGCAGTCCTTCGTCAAGCTTGTTCTGACCCTTTTTTACGTTTCGCCGAGTAAGTTCGGGCTCAATTGCTTCCTGCTCTGAATTAAACCCAAGTAAGTCTGGCCGAGTCTTCCTGCACCGTTGGTGCGAATGATACAGCGTCGGGAACACGGAGCAAGGATCGAGGATCGGAGGTACCTATAGCTAAGTATCTATTCCAAATGCCTGCCGGGATCTTTTACACATAGATTCTTTTCGCGCCCTCCATAAGTGAATCCATTCGTATGGTACCGCGATCACGGGGAGATCACTCCATTAAGAGCACGTGAGACGGGAATGTTTCATGACCGGGCTTCTGTTTAAACCCTCTGATAGGGAAGCCCCCGAATTGATCCTGGACGATTTCAGAGGGATGCATTTATTTTTCGATTCGCTGCTCGGCGAAGATACCTCCGGTCACTAATTGATCAACTGCAGTCGGAATCTCATCGAGTTTCTCTGTTTCGCCGTGCTATTCTATCGCGGAGCTTGTCGCACTGTCATCTAAATAGACTCCACCGATTTGAGCGTAAAAATAGTTCCAGAACGATCATGGCTGATGACTGATGACTTCTGAGGCTGTTTTCTGTCTTAGTAAGCTAATGTTTCGACGAGCCCTCGATCTCCAATGATATCTGAGTCCCTCGCCGATCTATCCGACATTCCCGCTCATATCAAGCTTTGCGGGACTCCTCTCTCCCCGAGACAAAGTTCCCTCAAGTGTTCCTGGTACCGAGGTCCTCGAGGGAGGTGTTCCGACCACAACACCACAAATGACAACAGCTCTCCCTGACAGAACTCAGGAGACGCAAGGTATCGAACAAGAAAGGATTCTCCATATCATCTGCTATCATTTCGAAGCGCCCGATCTTGACGATCGACCTGGAGCGAAACATGGGGCGGGGGGCGGATTATCAGTCCACTAAATGACAGTTTCTCCCCTGATATACGATGGAAGGGCTCGCCCGGAATCTGTACAAGTCGACTTACGATCGCATCGGATGAATCCGACTCAAGCTGTTCGTGTTCAATTGTATCGTGCGGCCGTGTTCGCCGATAAAGCGACCAAGGATTCTGGATTCGAATATTCGAGAGACAATTCGTATTCGGATGCTTTAGAGCCTTGAGTGTGGACTCTCGCGTATAATGAAGCCCGTGTATTTACCCTACCAGGCTGTTTTCAATTCTACGATGCCTCATCTTCGCGTAGCGATGGTTCAGGTGGGAAGACTGAACGGATTTATTTCAGTTCCGCAGAGGAGATAGCACTGCTTCCCAGGTGCAATTCAGTATTGAAGAGTGACCGAACTCCGTAGGTCGAACCCTACATCAACATGAGACGACTTGGAGATGAAATTGAAATAAGAGGTCCTTTCTCCCAAATCGCTGAGGCTATACAGAAACTTACTCGTAATAGGTGAGTCTCCATGCATGTCGATCCGAGAAGCCGGCTTTCAAGTGTCTGCTATTTTCCCTTGTGACCTACAGACGAACTTGTCGAATGATTACTCGCAGCTTATCGGTGGTGTCGATCGAAGATGTGCAACATGGCCATCGCCTCAAGAACGGATCCTTCGTCGGAATCATGGGAAAATTCGAGAGAGACGTACTTGTCACGCCAGAACATACAGTTCACTCATGTGGACCAACGTGCCCAAACAAACTTCGGTGGCTGCATATGGACTTGCGTGGATACTTATGGACTCTGACAGCTTCCCTTCCCAGGAAGTGGATTTGCTCGTGAGCCCCGCGATCATGAACGAAGAACGGTTCATTTTAGCAGACCCTTCAATATTCGAAGTCACCTCGTATACGCTTCTCGGCTGGTCTCCCCGGAAGGTCCACTCTATGATACGTATCCCTCCCGAAATTCTTCCGAGTTAATTCATCCTGTCGTAAAGGATTAGTGCTGATACAGTTTCTTCCGCGACGACCAGGTTGTGGATCCGTTCAACTTCGCGTCTGCGTTCACTGCGGAGGTCTGGCTATCGGTCCTGCTAAGTTTCTTGTTGCTGTCACTGATCTGCTGGATTATGGACAGGTATGACGACTTCCTCTTGACTTTTAGACTTTGTTTTCTTTGTCATTCTTCTTTTCCCGATTGAGCTTATCGATCCAAGATATCTGACTCCGTGGGAGGAAGGAGCTCCCACGGCCTTGTCCGAATACGCGTGGGATTTGTTCACCCGCTTTTTCCCGCAAGGTAAGTCTGTGGTAGAAGCGATTTTCCGAGCGATCGCCGAGATGACTCCAAGGATTCAGGTAGAACTTAGGAAGATCGAATTTTTGGAATAGGCTGCCCCTCCTCTGATAGGAAAACGTCACCATCGTTCCAGATGCTCCTCTTCAAGACGCGAGTTGGTTCAGAATGTGTCTGATTGGATTCCTCATTGCCTTCTCCTTGATCCTCATGACTTTTCTGAGCAGCGCTCTCACGTCTTCGATGACCATCAAAAGAAATGAAGATTTCGTCAACAGCTATGCGGACGTGCTTCGATTCCCGAAAGTTCGGATCTACAGCGAGAAAGGGACAATTTTCTCACAAATTTTTCTAGTGAGTCGCGAATCCTGACGCGAATGCATTCTGACGTCAATTCCTTGGTGTTTTCCTTCATCTAGGTCGGAGACTTAGTGTCCCATAGCTCTTCATATTCGTGCTCCTAATTATGACAGGATCCTCACAACGCCCTCTTCCGGAAGCTAAGCGGGAGGCACATTCCCGTCCGAGGGATATTCAAATTGAGCTCAGAGGTTTCCGTGATGGTCGATGAAATCGAAGCGAAGACACGCGTTATTGTCGGCAGTCCAGACATATGCAAGTCTGTGGTGATTAAGAAACGGGAATCCTCAGGCAGATGTCCGAACGTCATGCTGAGCACGGAGAGTGCCGGCTTAATGCTGGGCTCTTTGTTCGTCTCGCGTCGCCTTCCTAGCGCAACTCGGGAAATCATCAACAGAGCGTAAGTCATCACGAAATAAGTCGAGCTGTTTGACACAGCGGGTCTCGATTTATTCTGATTGATCATTTGCCGACCAACGAATTAGTATTTGTCAATTCGATCTCCTTCAAAGGATTCTCGTGTCTCTGGAAGCGTTCCTCTACCGCAAAACCATGATCTGGTCAATGGATGAGTACGAGAAATGCAGGTTGCGCTCCCGCGCCTCATTGGAAACCACAGCTCTTTCGGTCCTAGATGTCCAGGGATGTTTCGTATTGTTCGCGATCGGAGTATGCGCGGCAACCACCTCCCTCTGTATCGAAATATCGAGGAAGCGTTCTTGTCGATGCGCCTGAAGCTGATTTTCGATTTATTTTCGAAGTGTTCCCAGTCTCTAAGCTCGCTTATTTAAAAACTCTTACAGATCTGAGACTGATTGTAACTTCATTGCTTATTATATTAAAGAGGTCTCTTCTTGGTATTGAATTGTCTCCTGTACTTCGCTCACCTCCGGAGATCATTGGCCGTTGACGCTCACCCATGTTGAACTACAACTTCCCGAGTCTCGTCATCCAAAAAGTCCGCCTGAGGAGTCGCGTAAAGATTTGAGAACTTGACTCGGGCAGTCGACCGCGACTCTGCTTTTCCATTTAGATAGTTCGGGAGTCATTGGATCCATCTGCCCTCTATTGCTGTTTTTCTTTTTACGTCGTTGGGAATCGATTCTCCAAGCTAAACGTCTCTGCAGGCAACAGTTACCTAACTCAGGGATCATTCCATACCTAGGCGATGTCCGGGAACTTTTCCGTCTCATAAGCCTCCTTTTTTCCTGTTGAATCGTGACTCCTACTCTACTCAGCGTGTATCTTGCTCAGAATTATGTGCATATAATATCGTGGAGCCCATTTTTTTTTCGCGTTAAGTGACCTCCACGCCCGGCTGGAAAAGGAAGATCAGAGAACAAACACCGATTTTCATGCAAGGGGCAGGACTTTGCGACTCGATAACTCGGCGTCGAACGCGCCGATAGCGATGCAAAGAGTGCCGAGGACCTTAGATCCGATCTTGTTCACAAGGAATCGCCGCTTCTGCATAGGGGTGTGCGAGCATTCGACGCAAATACTTTTATGCCGAAGATTCGACGCAGACCCTTTTCGACGCCAGGGAATCTGCGCAGACCTTCCTCGACGCCGGAGCACCCGACGGCGGAAGTTTCGCTGCTCTAACGCGATTGATTCATCAGAAGCGCTGCCTTCGAGAAAAGGCACGGCTATCAACCTGAGTTGAGCCACCTGCCGGGACGACTCAGATTGAGATGCTCAGCGAAGACACGACTAGTTGATTTTCGGCTCGAATTTTCGAGTTCTCTCCCGCAGGAGGACAGATAATCATGGCTCCAATGGTTCGTACATGTTGAGGGGAGGTTGGGATACCTTTCTACATTTCCCCTCGCAGCCAGCCTAATTTGAAAGGTCAGATCGAGAGCTCCATGGGTATACGACGTCATGGAAAGAAGCGGAGAAGAGGGATCAGCGTTGGATGCATGAACGTTCCCAGCGGGGATCGCTGCCGAACAATCAAAAACCCTCGATGTTTGCGCTCACCGCGACGGTCCGTACTCGCTCCTCTTCAAGGAAATGCTCCCTGGAAGCCGTTCGGGTTGACTACGTTGACCACGTAGATCTATGGGGAAGGCGATGGAATTCTGCTGAACTTCCGGGACCGAGGAATCTCATCTGCCCATTCATTTAGTATCGTCGAAGTCCTTCCCATCCATAAACTACGTGGGGCACTCGAAATGTGACGTCACCGGTCGAACTTACGTCTTGCTCTGAAGTATGGACGCCCGATGTTTTGCGACACGAAATGGTACCCCGCTTCGTTCGAGGATGCAATGCGACCGATGTTATAGACGGCAGCCTCCGCCAAAAAACAGGCCAGGATGACGAAGTATGCGATCAGGAGGGATCGAGGCAATTGGTAATCAAAACCCCGTGGACCACGCTCCTCCGGGTCCAAGACCCAAATCCCAGCTCGTATGCGCCCCCAGCCATCGACTTTTCTGTGCCCGATCTTCGCTGAAATGGAGTGATCGCTGAGGATGTAGGTGACTCTCCTATAGGAACAGGGGCGATTCGGAAGCAAGGAAGGAGCTTTCAATTTTTCAGACCTGAGTCGATCGATGAGTGATTAATAGGGCTGTGCGTTTTATGCACGAAAAAGAGCGAATTTTGCATGAAAATTGATGACTCGGCTCAGTGACGAGGCGTCAAACCCATCTTTTCATCGGTGCACGCGAGGAAGGTAATAAGCACGGAGGGGCCCCAGGAAACACAGCCCGAGTGGGGTCTCCGGGGATATCGAATTCCAGGGTGAAGTCATTCGGTATTCCTGGCGAGCTGGCAGACTCTCGGGTACCTTCCCAGTGAATAATTCCCGCGGGTAATCTCCCAAATGAAAATCCTCGTTCTCTGATCGCAGTACCTCGAGGCAATTTTCGAAACCTTCCACTTCCGTTAGCAAAGTTGGAGAGAATTGCTTGCGTTGTGAGTGTCAATAGAGATGAAGTCACCATCTCGTTCGCGAAGTCGAGTAAGGGATTAAACGGGGTCCGATTCCCGTTGTTAATATTGCCGATCATTTTCAATATATCCTATGTGCCGGCCCTTACCGAAGAACGAGTGTCAAGCTCCAAAGTAGGTTCATCCGAGAGCGAGGGGTCTCTTGACCTCACCGACTGTTCATCAGAAACCTAATCGGAAGTCCATCTGACGTGCTCTCGGGACCTCCATGACTTGGACGATTAGCCGATCAGTCGAGCATGGAAAGAGTGCCATAAGCGATTTCGGAAGGATTGTGCGGGGAACCCGAAAGCTTCTGATACAAGTTGACAGTCTGAGCGTTCTTGTACCATGAAATCCGTGTCTTTCCCGTATAAAGGTGCTTTCAATTCTACGGTGCCTCATCTCCGCACCGCTATGATTCAGGTCGGTGTTTCCCCTAATCCTGATCCCCAGAGCCGCCTCCGGAAGAGAATGTTTCCCTCATTCTACAGATGGAGAGTCGGAGAAGAAAATAAGGTCATTCGTCATGCTGGAGGCACATGTTGGCAGACGATCCAATATTCGCAGGTCGACGCTTACATGCTCAAGAGACGAGTAGGGAATCGAGTTGAAGTTGAAGGCCCTTTCTCTCAAATTGCTGAGGCTGTTCGGAAGATAAGCGGTTTAGAGTGAGTATTTTTCCCGTTCCGAGGGAAGAGGCGTCCTGTTGAATATGACTCATCCCCCGGGAGATAATTCCCAGGTTATCGGTGGTCTCGATCGAAGACATGCAACATGGTTATCGACTGAAGAACGGATCTTTTTTCGGCATCATGGGAAAACTCGAGAGAGGCGTGAGTCCGCACATATTGCACATAGTGTCAATTCTGAAGCAGTGTTTTCCTCTCACTCCTAATGTCGAATCACAGTATTTGCGAAAGTTGTGTTCAACCCACCGAAGCGTGCCAGAGAAACAACTGAGAAAACCTTTCGCTCACATCGATGTTTTTCATTATTCCCAGGAGATCGATCTGCTAGCGAGTCCTGCCATTATCACCGAAGATCGTCTGACGATCGCAGAGCCCTCAACTTTCGACGTAATCCCGAACACGCTGCTGACCTGGTCGCCCCAGAAGGTGCCCTGCTCCTTACCGGGAGAATTCGTCATACGCGATCCCGGAACAGGAAGAATTGCATTTGGATATTAGATATCAGCCTCAGAAGAGAACCTCCGCCAGGGAGGATCGCAAGATCTGATCTCAACCGATGAGATTCGACCGCTCTTGAAAAATCTAGCTCACGGGTGTTTCCGCTACGGCCGGAAGGGGTTGAAAAACAGAAGTTCCGTCGATTCCTGTCTGAGACTGAGAATGGGGACCAAGCATCATTATCCGTGAGGAGAGCGGCAGCTTGCAGTACATCGGAATAGGACTAAATTAATGCTGCATTCTGAACTCAGGCTCGTCATCTGGAAGTACCCTATGAGGTTCCTCAATCTCTGATTTGATCCCGAGGATCACAATTATTGAGGGTTGTCGAGGAGAATGATTTCCTTATTGAGGAATCGATCAAGAACCGACTCTTTCCAAAAATGGTGGATCGAGTTCGCATCCTCAGGGAATTTCTATCGCGTTGTCGAAGAGACTCAGTGTTCATGAGGAATTCTTCCTCTGGCGCCTTCGAGGGTTGCAGCGGGGAATCGAGTGAGCATAACGCTTCAAATGGAATCACTCGCGTTCGGAAGCTGCTTTCCCACTGGGAGAGCGGAGGCTCGCTGGTTGAGAGGACTTGCCGCTCCGTTCCGACGAACTAGCATTTCCGTTTCGATCTTGAGGAGAGAATGTTCTCGGTCCGATTCGCCGTCTACCAGAAGCCATCTGGGAAATACTTTATTCACCCTCACTCCCCCATACAGGTGGTGGATCCGTTTAATTTCGCATCTGCCTTCAGTGCGGAAATCTGGATAGGAGTCCTGTGGAGCTTCGTATTGCTGTCGCTGATTTGCTGGATCATGGACAAGTTCGTCATTGAAAAATTGATCATTCCGAGCTTTAGCGCGGGACCAGACCTCGATGTCCTATTATCAGTCCTAGCTACTCATCCTAATATTTCTCAAAAGATATCTGACCCCGTGGGAGGAATCCGAGCCGCTTGCGCTCAGTGAGTACATGTGGGATCTATTCTCTCGGTTTTTCCCGCAAGGTGAGACTCAATCATTTAGATATGAGCTTGAGTCGCAGTAGAGCGGCATCAAAATGCGTTGGGCACAATTCGAGAAGCTGCCAGCTCTGAGCCATTCGATCATATGATATGTAAATCTTCCAATATTAGGTATATCATTTAGCGTGATAGAAATAGCTATCGTAGGGGCGAAATTTCGGCACGACCAACATATCTCTCCGTCGTCCGTTTGCTGGCTTGCCTCGAGGATAATGTTAGAAAACTTTCGTTACGGCGGACTTCCGCGACATTGAGCAGACTTCGCTGTTATGAGCGTTCGTTCAATCGACAAGGGAATTCCCATTCAGAATTCTCATTCCTCGGATGGAGTGGAAAAATTGACCGTTCAAGTTTCCCTGAGAACTCTCATTTTCCATCCAGATCGCTCTCTGCAGGAACAGAATTGGTTTCGGATGTGTTTGATCGGCTTTCTGATCGCCTTCTCGACAATTCTCATGACCTTCTTGAGCAGCGCTCTGACATCTTCGATGACCATCAAAAGCGACGAGGATTTCATCAATAGTTACGCAGACGTGCTTCGATTCCCGGAAGTTCGGATCTACGCCGAGAGAGGGACTATTTTTTCACAAATGTTTGCTGTAATACACCCGTTCCACGTAGTCTGATTCTCTATTAAGGCGATCTTATCGGTTTTCTGTAATCTTGATTGGAACACAAAGGTCGGAATACTGCAAGCCTCATACAGCCGTTTTTCTCATATTTCACAGAATCCCCACAACGAGCTCTTCCAGAAACTCAGCTCGAGACTGATACCCGTTCGAGGAATTCTGGGCATGAGCTCGAAGCTCATGGATATGCTTGACGAAGTCGAGACGAAGTCACGTGTGATACTTGGTAATCTGCATTTGAGCAAAGCTATGATCGGGAAGAAACGAGTCACCTCCGGGAAATGCCCCAGTGTCCGGATGTCCACCGAGAGCGCCGGCGTGATGCCCGTTTGCTTACTCCTATCGCGTCGTCTCCCCAAAGCCACCCGCGAAATCATCAACAGAGCGTGAGCTGCGATCGATGTCGTTACAGGTCACAGAGAATCACATGTCGAAGCGCTATTAGATGGCTCCATGTCTCATTTTGTTCCCAAGGCAGTCTATCTTAGTTAGGGTCACCGTCTCCCTCTTGCAGAGTTCTACTTTCGCTTGAAGCATTCCTCTACCAGAAGACAATGGATTGGTTCATGGAAGAATATGAGAAATGCAGATCGTTGTCTCAAGTGTCCGCCGCCTCTAACATAAAGGCCCTCTCGCTTCTGGACGTCCAGGGATGCTTCGTCTTATTCGCGATCGGGGCCTGCGCAGCGACTATATCGCTCGCCTTCGAAATCTCAGCAAATCATCTCCGTCGATGTGGCGGAGGATGGGCAGCATCCGTATCCGCGCTTAATGCAATCGGCGGCCGCATCTGATTGAGATCTCGCGAATCGACACTTGTCGACGGAACCAGACACGGTCGAATCGATGCCTCATATCGTGCATTTTTTACGAGGCTTATACGGTGGAGAAAATAAAGGAAGGGTCGTCGAAAGATCAGCGGGCAACTTCTGATGAGCGTCATCAGATATGTACCGCTGAGTGTCTTGCAGGATAATCGGGGAGTCCTAGTAACTTATCTTGCTGCGGCGCAATCGATCGAAAGAGCTGGCGGACTCCACGTAGGCATCAGCAGCTCTCTACGGGGATCGTGTCCATAGATCAAGGCTGACTTTAGGGACTTGCACGAAGACTCGGGATTTCTTTGTGTAAGTTTGGACCGCGCGTGCGGGTCGATACGGGATTGTTTTGATGTCCAACTTGCTTGCGATCGTAATCGCGTTCCGAGATAGCGGTCACACGTTTCGGGGGACTCTGATTCTCTTCGAGTCTGGTTTTGGTCCGGTGGCCTCGGAAGTTCGGCGGAATAGCTGTGACCGATTCCCGGATCTAGTACGATGACGCTCGTCACGGCACCTGTTCGTTCGATGCAAGCCGAATAAGGAGCAAATGCCGTTGAGCAATATTTTGAACTGAAACATTCAGTCAGAATCTCGACTCTGCTTGCCTGATTGCTGCCCCGAGCCTAGCTTCCCCCGCTGAAGTCCGTGCTCTTGCAGTCCTGAGGTCCGACACAGGCATTTCGCGATTTCAGAATCAGGAAACCGCGGTGAATGCGAGAAACCCGAGACTGCTGCTCCGGGGTTCGGTCACATTGTGTACCTGCGAATCTGGAAAAATCTGGAAACTCCCCAAGACATGGGTGGCGATCGATTCGCCGCGGATCGATACCCCACCGATCTCCCCCCATTTTCGAGAGCGTGTCGAAGGAGTATTCTACCTTATCGCGCTGTTTTCTTTCTGAGGATGCTCGATTTGAGGACAGGAGTCCGAGTTCGCTCGAACGAATCTCGAGGCTGCGTTTGCTCGGCGGAATATGGATTTTGTGGCAACCTGAGTTTCGTTCCGACAGCCTCGGGGATGATCTTATCAAATCTTTTGGATAGCTTGTAATGCCGCTCGTCACGGCATGGGTCTAAGACATGCGCTACCGGGGTCAATAAAATATATATACATCGCATCGACGAGTTGCAGTCCCCAACCAAAACTTGGCTTTCGGACTCCAGTGTCAGATTTACCCTCTTAAGCGTGACTTTGCGAGAGGGTTACTTCGAAAGAGCGACTCCCAAGCCAGCTCCTCTTGAGAGCTCAAGCATACCAGCTGCGGGAAGCTGAGCCGTCCCAGATGAAGTCCGAGTTCTATCCTATTCGAGCCGGGTTCAATTCCTCTGTGCCGTATTTCCGCATCGCGATAGTCCAAGTGAGTTTACTGACGTCAATGGTCCATTTCTTCAGAGAAGCCCAAGAATTTCGATAACAATACTGCATTCCCTATCGCCGTGCGATGCCAACCTGCAGCTTCAACCCGTCATCTACAAGAGGGTAGTGGGGAATTTCGTGGAGTCATGGGGTGGCGTCACCCAAATCGCGGCGGCCATACAAGCCATATCAGGTTATAAGTAAGTCTTCGAAATATCTCAAATCGAATGGAGCGGCAGAGCGACTCCTGCTCGGTTCTATAATATTCTATTCGCAGACTATCAGCGGTCTCCGGGGAGGACATGGCCCACGGTTTCCGATTGGAGAATGGGACATACGTCGGGGTTCTGGGACTATTCGAACGAGGAGTAAGCTCCGTCCTCTCACTGTTGAGCTTCACGCTCCGATGATTCCCGACGCCAGCGATGGTAATTTCTCGCTCGTCGGAATTGCAGGAAGTCGACATTTTTTTAGGTCCCTCAATTATGAATGAAGAGCGCCTCCTGCTGACCGATGGAGTGACCTTCGACGTCAGTTCGTACCGACTCCTCGCGTGGTCTCCTTCGAAGGTAAGCTCCGCGAGCGCGTTTCGAATTCCTCGGGAACGGACGTCTCGACGAGGAACCGGACTCATTATGATTTCGAGAGATGCTCCATTCGAGGTCAGAATAAGTTGCCATAGGAACAATTCGAAATTCGGAATGTAGCTCAGCTCGCCTCCTGGTGAGTTGGAGGTGCGCGATATCGCCCGGATCCGATAGAGGAAACTCCACCGAGTGCAAGAGCTCACAATAAACTTGCGTGCTTTCTTTGTCTGCTCTGTCATGAAGATGATCGATCCCTTCAAGTTTGCATCGAGCTTCACCGTGGAGGTTTGGCTCGCGCTTTTAACGACCTTCGTCTTGTTCACGCTGTCTTGTTGGATTATTGACAGGTACGTCCGGCTCTCGCGCAACACTATAATCGTATCAATATGTTTCATGACAATGATGCCGATATTCTGATTCGAAGATTCTTGACTCCATGGAGTGAATCCAAACCTCTCACGTTGGATGAGTATCTTTGGGAATTATTCTCGCGTTTTTTCCCGCAAGGTGAGAGGTCGACGAATTCGGCAGAATCGAAGATCGAGAGTCAAGGCTTCTCAGGGTGTATTCACATCGTAGTTACAGAATTGATTCATTCTTGCAGACGATTCTTCGCAACAGTCGGACTGGTTTAGGATTTGTTTGATATGCTTCCTCCTGTCATTCTCAGTAGTCGTCATGAATCTCCTAAGTTGCGCTCTCACGTCATCAATGACCATCAAGAGCGACGCGGACTGTGTCGACAGCTATGCGGATGTTCTACGTTTCCCGGATGTCCGGATCTATAGCGAGAAAGGAACGACTCTGACCCAAGTTTTCACAGTAATAGAGTTTTCGCGGGACTATGATGGGAATAATGCTCTCAACATCGGTCGTGGATCTCAGCGAAGGGGATCTCAAATAAGCCTCTTCACCATATATAGGGGGCCACGGATGGACTCTTCCGAAAACTGAGTCAAAAACTGATTCCGGTTCGAGGTCTCTTCACGATGGGCCCCAAAGTGCTTGGATGGGTCTCTGAAGTTGAGGCGAAGAAACGCGTCATCGTCGGAAGTCCGGCCATGTGTCAGGCTATGGTCGTCCTGAGGAAGCGAGCTTCGGGGGAGTGCCCAAAGCTCAGATTATCGACTGATAGCGCTGGTTTGATGATGACTTCAATCCTAGTCTCTCGGAACCTGCCTGACGAAACCCGCGAGATCATCAAGAAAGCGTGAGTTCCCCGGGGACATTCGGCGTTTTAGGAGAGGGCATGACTTGAGCTCGCTCCGTGGAAGAGGCCGTACACATAATCATGGGTCTCCTCGGGATTGCATACCAGTGATCACCTGATTTCGCTCACTCAGTCATTTATGCTCTAGCAATGTTGAGGCCATCCCAGCATTTGCCATGAATCTCCTTGATTCCTGCAGGATTTACATAGCGACTCAGTCGGGCCTTGTCCAGAGGAATATTGAATGGGCTCTAGTAGAGCATCAGACATGCGAGGAGGATGACCAATCGATGCTGAGAAGCGGCACGGGACCCCTGGCGATTTCGGATATCCTGGGTTGCTTCGTGCTGCTCGGGATTGGAATGTGTGCATCGAGCGTCTGTGTTCTTGTTGAGCGCTTCTGCTGGAGCTGTCGTAGCGAACACGGCTTCGCGTCACAGGGGACTCACGAAATTTACTCTCTGCCAGAGTCCGGTCGCTTCGGTCTCCCGTTATTTCCCGCCGATGTTCTCAAACTCTACACGGAAAAGTGGATCGAGCAATGATTGGGATCGGAGCGATGACTCTCTGCGGCTCATTCAGTCGCCCACCTCATCAAAAATTAAGCGGAAAACGCCTTTCGTCGAAGAATCCTCGGCGAATTTTGTCGCTCCGAATGATTTGGAAAATAAATATATCGATGACGATATGCTCCATCCTCAGAATAGGCGCTGATCTTCGATTGAGTAAGCGTGAAATCGATCCATTGGAGTCTAGATGTAGCGTTGAGCAAGTTTCGTTTCCGATTCACATAGAACCACCTCTTTAGGAACTAATGGGTATAGCTCGTTCCTCTCTTCGAAGAGAGCTCGTCGGCTGCCCTGTATCGGGTAGAATCGGCAGGCATGAGAATTTAGATGACCAATAGCGAGCCTGTCGCCTAGTCGCTCAGTCAGGGATCTGGGCGATGACCTGAACTTCGAATCTGTAAAACTCTTCCTAATGATAGAGAGGTATCGATTCCTCGGATGAATCATGGATCAAATCAATTTTCTTGGAGGAGACAATTTCCGATTCCGCCTGATAGACTCAAGACATCCACGGGATCGGCGAGCATCGAGGGCGTTAAACAAAGGAAGCATACACATCGAGTCGATGACTCTTACGAGTTCCTCAGTGAAATCGTTCCAGAGTACGGTGAACACAGCCGATTAGGATGACGTCACATCTGGCTGCGATGTTCCGGATGAATTCTCCCCGCGAGCCCACACAACATGGTGATGCTTTGCCGCTTTGCCCCTCACCTTGCCCCGAGCCTCTACCACGTCGGCATCCTCGGGCGTCAGTACCGAAGGAGAGTTCGCGCACTGGAATTCGACCTCGGGAACATCTCATCGAGGTTCGCGCTCCCTTCACAACTTTCCAGGCTCGAGCGGGAGAAAAATCCCTTGATTCAAACAATTCGCTCTCTCCGGTTCAATTCAATGATTTGCTCTCTCCAAGCCCCTCTCGACCTTCTAAGGTACCCCTCTCGCCTCAGCTCTCTCGAACGGGGGATGTAGGAATAATGACTGCATCAGTTTGGCAGAATCAGAAAAAATAGGTATTCGGTCAATGGGGACTGATCAGAATGCACGGAACATTATGTGCAAGATGTATGGCACTGATTCGATGCTCCTACATCATTAGTGTCGCAGGATCTATACACCGAGGGACGATACTCTGACGGAGCATGAGAACCTGCTCATTTTCCGCTCGATCTGCCACGTGCGTTCCGACACGAGAGCGTCGCCAGGGAGACATTTCCCGTTGGAATCCATTGCGGAGGTTTTATAGTTTCTCAGTGGAAATCATATCCCGAGAGATGCGAGGGGATCGTGAATATGAGCCAGGTCAGATCTCCTGATGAATGGGAGATATTGCTCGAGAGCTCCGCTGATAAATGATCAACAGTCTACTCGGCTAACTGTCGAAGGACGTGCATCCAGTTAGCAAGAATAATGCTCTTACGCACAAGGAAGCCCCAAGGAGCATGAGTGATTTATTTTTCGGTTGGATTCGATTTACGAATCCCAATTCCGAAGATGAGGTCCCGCAGCCTTCGTTAACAACCTGCCGACGGAAAACAGAATCAAACTCTCGGTTCTCCTCCAGCCGACTCGGCTGGCGAGACAGTATTCTTCGAGTGAATTTCAAGGACCGAAACGTCCGCCATGGGCTTCCTCGCTACCTCCTATTTCCCCTACGATCCGAGGGTGAACGCTTCGGATGAAGTTCTTCGTCTTGCCTTTGTAACGGTGAGAATTTAGTCCTTGCTTCACATGTTCAAGAAATCGATCCGTGGAATGTGTTTTTGAGCATTGGCGATGCTATACGGTCAACCAACAGACATGAGCAATGAGAGTTTTCTGTCGGTGATCCAGTTTGCGCCCTTCATTTATAAATCGAAACAAGATAACCGTGTCCAGCTCAGCGGGCCGTTGAGTGTCTTCATGGACGCAATCAGAGCTCTCGTCGGTCGCAAGTAAGTCCTCAACTAGCTCCCGCAAATTCCTCAGAATATACTTCGAAAATAACGACGGGGACCTGTATTCGATTTGCTCCACCTGAATTCCCACTCGGAAAATTTGGACTTCCAGGCTGATAGCAACGTTCGCGGAGGATATCCAATACGGAATACGGCAAGAAAATGGAACCTTTACTGGAATCATGGGAATGATACAGCGGGAGGTGAGCCTCATACTGTGCCCAAGGGAGCGAGGAGTGGGCCTGGGCCCAAGCCGGGAGCCTGCCATCGTATAGAAAGGAAGAGTTTCGTCAGAGCGAATATGTGGGAACAAATTGAGTCGTTCGTCACAGGACATAGACCTCTTCTTGGGACCCAGCATCATGACCGATGAGAGACTTGAGCTAGCCGAGCCCGTTTTGCTGGACGTGACTTCTTACCAACTCCTGACTGGATCTCCCTCCAAGGTAATCTTTTATTACGGAGCACGATTCCCCGATCAGATAGAGCGAGGAGTTCGTCGTCGGCCGCGGAAAATTCCCTGATAAGACGGCTAAGAGGAATCCGTTCCGAACGTCTACGACCGAATTAGATTCCGGTGGTGGTAGACGTCCCTCAGAAACTCCATTCCAGGTGATCGATCCATTCAACTTCATCTCGGTGTTCACTGTTGATGTGTGGGCTCTGATTATCTCGAGCCTCGTGCTTCTGGGTGTCATCTTCTGGGCGCTCGAAAGGTGGACGTCTTACATTATTGTACCGCGGCAGGAGTCATTCGATCAACTTTTGATAAGTTAGGCGTATCGAAGGTTCCTAGAGAAGAATGGCCTCCTCCTTGGCACTTCCAGATACTTCACTCCTTGGAACGATGAGCCCAAAACCACCTTGCCGAATTGCTTGTGGCGCGTCTTCGGCTGTCTCTTCCCCCAAGGTGGGTACACGATTGCTCCAGAAGAAAAAGGGCGGACACATGAGGGAATGATCTCGCTCAGCAGAGAGCCACCCTCTTCCCATTCAAAAGCTGATCAACCGAACGTGGAATTTCCGTGGGAGCACGCGGCTGAGGCTTCCAATTACGCACCGATTTGACTTCAGATCTCACGGACTTCGTGGGTTTTCCGCAGGTCCGAGCAGGAATCGAGACGATTGGTATCGAGTGTGCATCATGACATTTTTGTTGACGTATTCCGTTGTCCTAATGAACTTCCTGAGCAGTCAGTTAACGTCTGCGATGACCATCAAAAACGATGAAGACTTCATAAATACCTACCAAGACATCTTGAGATTCCCAGATGTCAAGATTTACGGTGAACGCGGCTCGAGTCTCGCTCGGGTTTTCACCGTGAGTTAAGGCCCGTGTGGTGATATCATAGATATGAGGGTGCGCCCACTAAAGACTTCTCGGCTCCGGGATCTGATGTCTGCCCTATGATAGACAAGGAGTTTCCCTCCCTCCCCAGAACCCCAGTAACGAACTTTTCCGGAAGTTGCGCGCAAGATTAGTGCAGGTTCATGGCATCATCAAACACGGATCAGGCTTGTTGGACATGATTTCCGAAGTGGCGGCGAAGAGAAGAGTGATTGGTGGTAGCCCTCATATGTGTAAGGCGATTATCATGACCGGACTGAAAATGACGGGGAAGTGTCCCAGAGTTCGAACCAGCACCGAGAGCTCAGGAGCCCTGCTGGGTTTCCTGCTATCGCCGTATCGACTGCCTTTCGAGCTCCGAGGGAAGATTCGGTCCGCGTGAGTAGGAACGAAGGATGTGTCCACAAATGCCGATCCCTGCCTTCGACCCTCGAACCAGGTCCTCAGGGGTGCTCGATTTCAGATCTTTCACTATCCACGAAGCCTTCCTGTATCATAAATTGATGGGGATATCCTTAAGGGCTGCCGAAAAATGCGAAGCCCTATCGATGACGACTGCCGCCGAAAACATCAAACCGCTCACTGTACAAGATCTTCAGGGCTCTTTCCTACTCCTCGTCATCGGAATCGCGTCAGCCGTCATCGCTTTCTCAACGGAATTCACCCGAGGAAGCCTCCGTTCGAGGGTTACTCGAAGAGGGTCTCAGTAGAGCTCGTCTCCGCAACAGAGGCATTTTGTCTGGAAAGGTATCTTCTCCGAGTAGCTGAATGTTCTACTTCCGAGGAATCGACAAATCACCTCCAAGCACTCTGTTAGCTCTTGGAACGTTTTTTGAGAGAAGCCAGCAGATGCAGCGTTCAATAAATTGGATGTCTGTCACTCAATCGGATTCTCTTCTATGTAAACTAAGTCCGTCGCAGAACGAGAACGCTGTTTAATTTTCAAAGATGGCCCCCGTCCTACAAAGGAGCAGAATTTTCTCCCGGGTAATCCCTTCGATCTCGCCTCGAATTCTTAGGAAGACTTTTCTAAATGAGAAACAGAACTCGGTGATCGTTTTCCGAAACGCTGAGGCTTCGGGGTGGCATCCTACTCTCTAATGCTGGAGGACAGTGCTACCGTCGATCATCTCTCGAAAGAAGGGTACCTCTGCTCGTGAGCCCGAATCCACCAGAAAGCGAGGCTTCTGAGGATACTTAGGACTCTTGCTTCAACATGCTTCAACCCCAGAATTCGTATCGATTTGAGATTTACTCGAGATATCCTTCTTGTCATTCATCTAGAAATGGATAAATCTCTACGCCGCTCTGTCTAGAAAATCGATTAGATTCTGCACCAAATTCTGTCCTCATCAGCATCAACTCGCCAGCTAGGATCCGGTGCGAGCAGTGCATCTCCGGTATTACCGAGGCCCGCACCTCTCAACGAGCTTCACGCTGCGGGAAAATCCCACTATTCGAAGCGCCCCCCCCTCCTCACCCCTGCCATGATCTTCCAGGGTATCCGTGTTGTCCCGACAGACTGGGGAGGGAATACCTACGGGCCCCGTGGAATCATCAGAATCATTGGAATGAGGCTCATGGAATCGTATTCGGCCAATGAAGACCGATCAGAATGCAAGAAGTATCCCATATTTTATGGGCGGAAAGCTCCGATGCTTTCTACATCATTAGTGTCACAGAATGAATGTGGGACGGCCCTCTAATGGAGCGAGGGAATCTGCTCGTGCGCGCTTTGTCTTCGTCCGCATGCATTTCGGCCTGAGGCCGCGAGAGCGACATTTCCCGTCAAAATCCATGGAGGATACTTTGTAGTTCTCAGTTGGCTTTATGCTCGGATGAATGAGGGGGAATGCTTAATGCGGGTATCGATCGGAATCACGTCTCCTGATGAATGGGAGACACTACACGCGACCTTCCTTGATAAATGATCAAGAGTCTGATGAGCTGACAGTCGAATGAGGTGCATCTAGCTCGCGAAAGCATATTCCTCCCGCGAGAGGAGTTCTGCGCAACATGAGCCATGCATAATTTCAATCCATTCGGATCATGAATCCCGATGTCGAGAATGGAATCTCCAAATCTTCGTCGGCGACTGGGAACAGAAGCGGACTCTCGTTCCTTCTGCTCAGATCCTGCCCTCAAGAGATTGGGCAATCCCTCGAGGACGTCCAAAACGCTTGCGCGTCCGCAATGGGCTTCTCTACCCCAACCTACATAACCTACGAGCCCAAGGTGAATGCTTCGGATGAAGTTTTCCGCCTTGCCTTCGTGACGGTGAGAATACTGTACATGTTTTTCAATGTATAGCACATCGGTCATGTGCGAGTGCCTATGAGCATTGGATCCACTCCGGTCGGTTCACGAGCATTTAATGATTTTTCTACGCGGAAAATTAAGTTTGCGCCCTTCATCTACAAATCGAGACAAGATGACCGTGTCCGGCTCGACGGTCCGTTAAGGGTCTTCATGGAGGCGATAGGATCCCTCGTCGGTCGCAGGTAGGTTTTGCAAAAACTTCTCCGAGTTTCTGGTTTGGGGCTCTGCATGAAATCACGACATCCCGTTTCCGGATATCTTACCCCAAGTTTTCCCTCAAGGAGAACCCTGGAGAGAACATTATCGTGGGCTGCATCTCGGCCGATATCTCGAGCTGCTTACCGAAAATAGGCTAATGTTCGAGCATTGCAGGTTGATAGCAACGTTCGCGGAGGATATACAATACGGAACGAGACTCGAAAACGGAACTTTCACTGGCTTAATGGGGATGATACAGCGGGGGGTGAGCGATTTCGAATTTCGAGTAGGAGGGAGCTCAGAATTCAATCGGGAGTCAATTATCTCGGGGACAAGGGTTTCAAGTCGGAGATGATACGTGGCCAGAAAAGGACCCCATTCTCCGCAGGAAATCGACCTCCTCCTGGGACCCAGCATTATGACAGACGAGAGACTCGAGCTAGCAGAGCCCCTCATGCTGGACGTGGCTTCTTACCGACTTCTGACCGGATATCCCTCCAAGGTAATCTCATAGTCCGCAGCATTTTTTGTCCTGGTCAGCGGGACCGAGGAGTTCGCTCTCGATCGCAGAAGGTCTCAAGACTATCGGAATCTAGGAAGAGCTTTCCTCCCTGTAGAAATTCAGTGGAAATCATATTGGGAGTCCTTCCGATCGATTCCGAAATTCTCGGGCTGGACTACTTGCGGAAATCTCTACCGTATAGGGGCAGGGTCGGTCCACTGATGGGGAGCAATGCTTCTGAACAAATGAGCAGAGCCTACACATTGACCCGGACGATGATTCGGGTTTCCTCCACTGCAGGTGGTCGATCCCTTCAATTTCATCTCGGTATTCACCATTGAAGTGTGGGCTCTCATACTCTACAGCCTTGTGCTCATGGGAGTCATCTTCTGGGCTCTCGAAAGGTTAAGACGATAACCATCTACCTCCCGAGGTCATGAGTCATAAGACTTGAAAAGTTGAGCGATTTTCCCCGAAGGCTTAGCGGGCGAAACTTCGGCCATGGCAACTTTCAGATACTTCACACCTTGGAACGACGAGCCAAAACCCACCTTGCTGAATGCCTTATGGCGCGTTTTCGGCTCCCTCTTCCCCCAGGGTGGGTACGGTCATGAATCGGAGTAGGGCTTACGAAGACACCAGGGGATAATTCCGCCCCCAGTAGAGTCTTGACCTTCTTTCGTCCCAGACATAATCGATCGAGCTGCGTCACGTTTATTATGGGAGCGCGTGCTTGATTCTACCAATAGTAACGTACCGACTCGATCGCCGATTCCGCGGAATTCTTTTTCTTCGCAGATCCGAGCAGGAACAGGGATGATTGGTATCGCCTGTGCATCATGACATTCTTCTTGACGTATTCCGTGGTCCTAATGAATTTTTAAGCAGCCAATTGACATCTGCGATGACCATAAAGAACGATGAGGACTCCATCAATACCTACCAAGACATCTTGCGATTCCCGGATGTGCGCATTTATGGCGAGCGCGGGTCGAGTTTCGCTCGCGTGTTCACCGTGAGTTCAACAAAAACTCGTAGGGTGATATGAGTTATTAGACGAAGATTCTCTCGTCTTTCAAAGACTATCCGGTTCTGAGCTGAGGAGTGGACGGACGCTCCAACGTTGAATATGAATTATTCCCTCCCCAGAACCCGAGCAACGAGCTTTTCAGGAAATTACGGGCAAGACTGGTAGAAGTTCAAGGAATTCTCAAGCACGGGCCAGGCTTAGTGGACATCATTTCTGAAGTGGCGGCAAAGAGGAGAGTCGTAGCGGCAACCCCCCAAATGTGTCAGGCGATTGTCATCACCGGACTGAAGTTGACAGGGAAGTGTCCCAAGGTGCGAACGAGCACCGAGAGCTCTGGATCGCTACCAGGTTTCCTGCTATCGCCGTATCGACTGTCCATAGAGCTCCGAGGGAAGATTCGGTCTGCGTGAGTAGATGACCTCTCTACGATCTCGTCCCGCAGAATGTATGTAGATGTTCGGATTCATCCTCCAGTCCCGCAACGAGCTCACGATTTCAGGACTTTCACGGTCCACGAAAGCTCCCTGTTCTACAAACTGCTCGGTGTAACTTTGAGAACTGCCGAAAAATGCGAAGCTCTGATGAAAACGACGGCCGCTGAAGACATAAAGCCGCTCACTGTGCAAGACCTTCAAGGTTCCTTCATACTTCTCACCATCGGACTAGCAGCTTCCATCATCGCTTTCTCGGTGGAAGCAGCTCGGAAAGGCCTCCGATTCTGAGCTGCGTGGAGAGTGTCTCAGTTGATCTCATCCCCGGAGCATAGGCCGCTAGGCAGCACGGAGAAGTACTCCAAGTGAGCGAATACACGCACATTATCCTTCCTCTCAGAAATTGCCAGCTTTTTCCGGAGCACTGGAGTATCTTTTAAGGAGAAGCCGACAGAATAATAAATCGGAGCTTCCTCGGATATATTGTGGCGATTCTTGGTTATCTCAGCTCGCGTGAGCAGACAGGCGAAGGCTTTCCAAGGCTCTCTACAACAGGGAGACGAGCTCTCAGGGAAAGTTGTCACTAGGGCGTTCCCTTCGGGTCCCGGGGAAATGGAATCCTCCTGGAGTGATGGTTCCTGGGTAATGGATGATGAATCGTTGAAAGGTGAAACTCCACTGAGCATGCTTGACTGAGCGAAGATGCGGGGATGGGGCACACTTCCCATGGAGAGCCAGTACAACTCTCGTAAGGATATACAGTCTGTATTTCACAAACCCTCCCGCATTAGATTTTCCTGTGCAGATTCCTTCGATGACCGGATAGTTATGTATGGCTCAATTATGGAGCAAGGCTTCTTCCGATCGGAACAGTCAATTTATTAAACAATCGTACGAACGCGATTCGTCAGTCGTCCACAATCAATCGCGATTCCATGGGAACATCGATACAAGGCGTTAAGGTCTGTGGTGACTCAACAATCACGTGATCGGTGGTCGAGTCAAAACCGACGGCGCTGGGAGCACGTTTGGGTTCTCTGAATCTCTTCAAGTTGAGAACGGCACTCACGAGCAAAGCCCCCGCTAATACGGCGATTAGCAAATTCCAGCGATTTACCGGAATGAAAGTCCCTACAGCAAGACCAGGACCCAGGCCACAGGGCTGGTCGCCGCATCTACAGCGTTCCTGCGTCGTACCCGAGTTCAAGCAGATATCGTCGCAAAAATCACACATGAGTGTCGAGTTTATGCTCGTCGCAGCTTGGATGACTTCAAACAATGTATCGTTACCATATTCAGTGTGTATCTGGAAAACCTGTCGAGAGTTTTCAGAGACGACCTCGAGGAGCTTCTCCTCGTTGATTAGCAGTACGAAGTTCATGTGAACGCCGAGCACCATCTTGTTCGCCGCACTTATGTTCAATATCGAACAGCTGTCCAGCGGAGATCCCATCTTAGGACACGAAATGAGCGTGTCGTTGGCCAAAAAAAGCGGACTCCCTTCTGCGTCGAGGAAAACGCGGCTCACGTTCGAATTCTCATAGAGCGATTCTTCTCGGGTCCCGTCCAAGTCTACTTTGAAAATTCGTTTCTCTCCCACCAGAGCCATGTAGCTCTGTGCGGAATCCACCATCATCGATCGGAAAGTCTCGTTGAAGCTTCGCAAAAGTCTCTCGTGACCTTTCAGAACGCTTTTGACGTGGAGATCCGAGCCCTCCAACCAATAAATGTTCTCGAAATTGTAGTCGATGACCATGTGCGATATGTTCTTCCTTCCCGTGACCAGGGCCTGGCAGGGTTTCAGATGGAGATCGTGGAAAATTTTTGAACGATCAGACGACAGGTAGAATATCTTGCGATGACTTTGGTCGTAAACGAATGCCGCCGGCTGATCGGTTTCACAATTATGACTGTAATTGGCGAACTTGATCGAAGCGTTGTTGAAGAGCAAGGTTCCGAAGTGGATAACGTTCTTGTCTAGTTGGATGATTTCTCTCGGCATTTGGAAGGGATAGCAGTAGCGGTCTATGCTGAGCTTCCCGGATGGACATCGGCAATAGTACGAGCCGATGACGTTTTCGCACGTATGTTCGCAGACGGCGATATTCTCGGCGCATTCGTCGATGTCGACACACTTCGCTTCGTGTAAACTGAGACTCTCGTTCGTCTCTCGAGACTGGTTGACCAGCACAGTTCGTTCGGTAAAATTCAAACGGAAGCCAGGACGACAGGCACAACTGAAACCGGGCGATTCATTGACGCAGACCGTACCGTCCGGGCAATCATGGGTGACGGAGGCACATTCATCGAGATCCACACATCTATGATTCTCCCATCGATAACCGGACCGGCAGACGCACACACCGTGTTGACACGAACTCCGCGGGGGACACTTCCTCACCCCGCATCTCATTTCAGTGATGTCACACTTGTCGATCAGTATGTTGTAATCGACAACGATGGCCTTCGTGCTGACAGGACAACGGCATGCGTGAGAGCCATCCAGATTTTGACACCTGAGACGATTTTCCGATGTTCGGGCAACCCTTCAGAAATGAGAGCGCTTTTGAATTTATGAGCTGCGTTCGGTTCTCGATTTTCGCATTGACGTCATAGATTGGAGGGAAGCACATGTGGATCCCCTGGAGTTCCACTCACCTCTCGCAGACATTATCCGCTCGTTGGCATTCATCAATGTCCAAGCACGTGTCGTTCGCTTCACGGTAGCCCGGGGCACAAACACATTGATACTTTTCCGGCAGTTCCAGGTCGACTTTGCACCTCCGATGCTCCGGACAACTAACGTCGCGACAATAATTCTTCTCCGAGCATCCGAGCTGAAGCATTGGGAGGCAGAAATTCGAGGAAAAGTGTGGAAGTCAAAGGCTATAGGAAAACGACACAGAAGGGTGAAACTCACAATGATACCGAGTTTCGGGTCGAAGTTTCGCGATGGCTCGGAATGCTCCGGACAGGGACAGCGGAAGCTTCCGGGCGTGTTCACACAGAGGGAACTTATGCATTTGGCATCGGGTCCTGTACATTCGTCGATATCATCACAGCTTCCGGAGCTGTTTCTGTGGAATCCATGCGGACAGTCACACCGATAGCTCCCTGAAACGCAGACCCTCGAACTTCCCGAAATGATAGCGACATGTGGAACATCCGATACGGGAGCTATGTGAGAAGCACCGAAGAGCAGGCTCACCGATAGTGTTTATGCATCGTTCTTCTTGCATGCAAGTGTGATTTCCAGATGAGCATTCATCCAGATCAACGCATCGGCCTAGATAATCCCTGAAGCCGTTGCGGCACTTGCGCTGACAAGCTCCGCTTTTTCCTTTCGAGGCCACGCAGACTGCTTCTTCGGGACAGTCAGCATCTGAACTTGTGGGGATTGGATATCATTAAGACGAGGATCTCTTTCGGTCGGAAACTCGGGAAATCCCGATGCGCTGGCGGCGTCGTCCTGGTTCCTCAGGAGCCTGACTTTCATGGTCATGTTCAGCGATTCCCTTCAGGACGGTGCCAGATCAGGCTTCCCAGGCCGAGCACCCAGCGAGGAATGACGATCCGAAAATCTGATAGAGCAGCTTTTCCTGGCGGTTTGTCCCCGACCCTCACCGAGAAGACCCACAGAGGGGTTCTGGCTAGGCTACTCGACCGGGAAAACTTGGGGGCCAACACCCGCGGGAGAAGAAAATTGCCGTGAGCGTTTCGCCAAAACGGAGAAGGGAACTCCTCAATTCATGAATTCCATGGAGCAGATGAATGAATCGATGACGACGAGAGAAGCACTCAGACCTGCGACCAGCTCTCAATAGCTCCGATCGAACTGGGCATTCCTTCCAGATCGTTGGCCCCTATGGAAATCTTCGTGGATCCCTCGGGAATCTATGGCGTCCTCAGGATTCATTGACCGGAGCCCGCAGGGAAACCGAATTCACGAGGGAGGGTCCGACGGGGAATTCCAATTCGCACCGTCTTGGATGAACTATCAACTCACCTGAGGAGCATGAGCATTCCATCTCATCGTCGCCGAAAATGCAGTCACGAATTCCATCGCAGACTTTGCTGTATTCGACGCACATAATGCCACCGCGACAAACCAAACGACCGGCACATACGGCTCGATTGGAGAAAAACATAGACTCGCTCCTACGCACGCCAATCATCAGTATCAAAAACATCAAACGCAGAATCGGAAGATCCTCGCGAACATGGAGCGGGGATAATCCTTTCGCCATATCTGAGGAGAAGACCACTCTTTTGACGATTCTTTGTACGGATTCGCTTCTGTTATCGCGGTTTCAGATCATTCCCGAGATTTTTGCACGTTCCCTCGAAGAAATCGCGACTTCCGCGCCCCCAAGTAAGGGAGCTGAGGGAAGGGGGAAACGGAGCAGCACGCTTTGCGTAAGGCCGACACTGACTCAGAAGGATCACGGTTTCCCGACTAATTGAGTGGTCGACTGGGTGAGCGACCGACCGACAGACAGACGACACAATCTCGCGACGTTTGAGAGGCTCATATTGAGTGAGACGAACAGGAGAGGCCCTTTCAAATAAACTGATATGATTGGCTTCGATTCTCTTTCTCCTCTATGGAACTAACTACGCAAAACAGCTATGCACTCATTTCCGATACTCGGCTCCGGGGCAGTAGTGGACCTAATTTTTTGGAGAGTCTCCGTATCGAGTGTCCGGATGAAGAGCTGTGCTTGAGACCCACGCATTTCGGCCGCATTGGAAGCATGGACGATTGAGGGACAAAGCATTCTGGTCATAGAATCGAGAGGGAAGTGACCCATCCTTCACTACAGGAATCTGCGGTCCGCCGCTTCAAGAGGTTCGGATCTGATATCGTTACTTGAAATGTCCCCGGAATATTTGGTGTTCACCAAGCCAGCCCGATCGATCTTCGATTCCTCCCAGCTGCACGATGCAATAACTAATTGCAGCGCTCATTGCACGCAGATTCAGATCATCCGGAACTCAATCCGCGCTTTGCTTAGGCTGTGAACGATTTCGAAGCTCGAAGCCTGATTACTGATTATCACTAATGACTCATTAGGTACGCATCGTTCGATATCGGGAATTGAATGAAGCATCGGGAAGGATTCTTCCCTAATCGATGAGGGGAAAATCCCAGGAGTGGAGCGGAGCCCGAGAGTGTTGTGTTTCTTGCTTAGAGATATTAGCACGAGAAGAAAATCTCCCGTCCTCTGTATGTCTCCGCGCGAACCCCGGGGATCCCAGGTATTGGCCTGCACCGATTTGGAGATTCGCAGAGAAATACTGCGGAATGCAGCCAGAAAACTGGTCGATGCCGGGATCCTGAATCATCTCCGAGTATGGCGTATTCCCTCTGAGAATTCTCGATGTTTTCATCTCCGAGTATGGCGTATTCCCTCTGAGAATTCTCGATGTTTTCATTCTAAGGGATGGATATCTGGCCGCTACAACTCAAAAACAAGGAATGGGTTTTCTCATCAATAACAGTGAGTGAGAGACGTCGAGATTGCCGCAATCGCCGCAGGTTCACAACCGAGACCCCGCGGAAATCTGATTGGTTTACTCAACAGGCTCACTGGGCTCTTGCATAACTTGTCACTTTATTCCTTTTCGTACTTCGGGGATGCTTTTGTATGATATAGTACCAGATTCCGCTCCAACCGCAAATCGAATTAGCCGTAAAATAAGGTAGTTTTGTTATCGATAACAATCGAGAATCAACGGTCGATTGAAACTTCCGGGGTCCAACCTGGATCCGAAGAAAATTTCTCAAGCCGTTGAGCTCTCTCGTGGAGTCGGGATGCGCTCGGGAGCTTAGAGCTGCCACGCTAGTGTTTCAGCATCACAAGTGAGTGAATGCAAAAGATATTCGCCGGGCGGAATCGTAGGTCCGAAAAGTGTTCAAAATGGCGAATTCGGAACCGGTCTTTGATACGTCTGATTACAACCTATCCTTCACTAGATCACAGTTGGGAAAATTTTTCCGTGGTAATCGAAGCAGTGCTCGCGAAGACTCGGGACGTTCAAGCAGTGGAATGAGCACCATTTGCATTTGAATTCTTTGGCCTCGGCTGAAAATGGGAAAACTCTCATTCGAAAGGGATGTCGATCATCGAGCATCGGATTCAGTCCCGATCGCTTCGGCAGATCGAGCCCCGCATGAACTTGAACAACATCGAATACCACGTACCAGCGATTGCGTCACGCTCACACTCATCAAATTTGTACTCGTCGATGTTGTGCCCATACTGCTTCAAGTTGTCGGGAACAATAGTGCTGAGAACAATTACAGGGACTTTCGCAGAATGCTCCGTCTCTGGACAACTATATGAAGTCCATATCCCTTTTAATTCGTGTTGGCGGATGTTCTGGAATAAGTTCGTGAATTTATCTCATATGATTGGGATTATGCAGCATTGAGAGACAGTGGACAATTCGCGACCTCTAACTTTCGGACTCACTTGTTTAAGCTTCTTTGTGAGGAAACGTCTGACGAAGCGCTCTGAAAAAAGGAGAGGAATCAATCAACATGACCTATCGCCTTAGACGTCAATGAACCAGCGATCTTCGACTGCAGGAAGAATTCAGCGTACTTGGCTCGAAACCAGAGTAGTTCACGGTCTGCCTCCGTCCCGATTGTCTCGTTCCCGACACCTGAAATCAGCCATGACGGATTCAGAACACACTGATTTATCGTCGGCGTTCCACGTCCTCGTGAGCGATCTCGACGAGAATTCCCGAATATTGCCGTGAGTTTAGAGGATGACGCCTACTTGATTCTTATTGCGGTAGCTTTTGTTCGGAGCGGCCGATTTCTTTCTCCGACGAGGTACTTCCCTTTTCGCTCGGAACTGTTCACAACTCAGGATTCCCTTGTTGGTCACGTATTTGTATATACAATCAGCTTTCAATATACTGACCAGCGGATTCGCAATGTACCTGCGGCGGAAAGGAGGGCGAGGCTTAAGGTTCGCCTTGATTGAGTATCCCCTCACACCAAGCCGCATCCGGCGGGAAAATCGGCTGCCGATACGCGTCATACTATGGTGTCTGCCGCGGTTTTCGAAAGGTGAGAGAAGTCTTCATTTACTCAGCGTCACTCACGCTTTCATGATGTTGCGGGTCTTTAAAACGTTGGCGATGTCTTTCTTCAAAGGTTTTTTCGGTTTGAAAGCGTGGAATAATTGTAAATTGGCCAAGAAGTCCCGTTGAGCTTTGAAGTCCGTCTTGGATACCTGCAGATTGAGCGGTTACATTGAAGACGCGCACATACATATAAGTCCAGATCATGTCCATCAGCAGGATACTTCATGATTATCGTAGGAAGAGCGAGCAACGAGGACCCTATTGTGGATGACGATAAGCCCGAAGGTACTCATGCTCGTCGACTTTCACCAGGGAGGGCAAAGCCGAAGACCGACCTGGCTTGAATTATCCGGTGCGGAGTCTGTCGAAGCTTCCTGCGATGCATTGTCGGGGGCGATTTCATCATCGGATATCACCTGAGACGTGGGAAGGTTTGAACTCGAGAAGTGAGGTGGCCGTATCCGCAGATCGAGTTTGATCGTTCCCGCAATCGACGCTCAAGAGCCTCGCAAGCAATTCGACTTCAGAGACGGGACTCGATGTCGTCATTTGTCTCAATCACGGTACTCACAATAACTTCATCGTCTGCCGAAATCGGTAGTTTGAACTTCAATCTTGGCTTCAGCTGTGGCGTGACCTTGACGTTTTTCGGGAGATTCAACTCGCCTATGCCTTTACCCTGAATATCCTTTATGGTAATGTTCTGAACAATGTGCGAACCATACCTGTGAAGCAATCACGCTCTGAATTATTGGCAGGAATCGAACGGTTGAGTCGTATGCCTCGCAACGCTCTACCGATACTCCACCGAGCCAGCTCAGGGAAGGCTCGGAGATTGCCGGGCGGATCTTGGTAGGCGTAAACACTCAGAGCTCCACAGGGGCATGCGGTAGAATTCCGATTTTTTCTAGGGCGTCTCAGAATGCAACCTCTGAGCTATTTCCTTCGTTAGGTCTTCAGACCCATTTCATGCTTAAGCAGAGCCCATGCTGGATTCCCGAAACGCGAGCACTCACTTTGCGACAAGAAGATCAACATCTTCAAGAGGTAAGTTCATGAAATCCTTCTTCGAAAGAGCAGCCTTCGGACTCGGCGGTTTGAGGAACTGTTTTTGGGGTGAAATAGCATCATGCGAGGGCGCGGGCGGAGGATCCGGAGGATCTCCTGTCTTCTCTTCGCCAGCGATAGACTCTGACGTCCGCTCGCCATTTGCCAATCGCGCGATTCCAGAAGCTCCCGGCTTCACTTCCGGTTCCGAATTCCCGAATTCCGGCTTGAGATCTGCGGGAGCTGGTTCTTTGATCTGGATGTTTCTCTGCTCTGGAGGCCGAAGCGTGGGTTGCGAGCTTGTTCCGGAACAGGGCGGAGCTTTTGGGGTCTTTGTTTGCGCGCGTAAATCATTCGTGGGGCCCCAGGTCGGTGTCATTTCCCGGCTGAGGGAAGCAGAGAGCATACCGTTGCGGGTATCATTCTCGTCAGAATTCCCGACCCGAGCCGAAATAAGGTCTCCGGCGTGGGTACAGCTCTCTCGCGACTGGACTCCATTATTGAGCTTTTGGGCACTGGGCGCTGCATTCGAAATTCTCAAGCGTTTGGCGGACTCAGTGGGGAGAGTCCCTATCTCTACGAAATCCCTCTTTGGTACTGCCTGTCGTCGACATGCTCCCCTCGAGAAAGCCCTGCAGACGTTCTCAGGTTCGTCATCCTCGTCGTCGGAGATTTCTATGACCTCGATCTTCGGAACTCTGGGCGCTGACGAGGTCGCTGGTTTGACCGATGTGATGAGCATCACTTCTTCTTGAGACTGTCGAAGGACCACGATATTTTATTCCCGCCAATCATCATATTCCAGTCGGGAGACATCTCTAGACAATTGCAGCTCGTCCAATGATCATATTCTGAGAGGCCCTACCATATACGCTTATCTAGGAGTCGTGTCCTCTTGGAATGGTCCAGCTCAAGCTTCGAACTCCCACTATTAAAATGATTCTGAAATTTCGGATATTAGAGCGTTACGGCAGACCAGGTTGTCCGAAAGTAACTCGAAGACAAGGCGCTGCAGATAGCCGGCAAGAAATTCTCTTCTCTGCCCTCAAAATAATTCGGAGTACCATCACAATACCTCTACCTTCTCCGAGCTGCCGATCTCAGCTTGAGCGACGCGGGAGCCGAGCGTGGAGGAACCGCAAAAAAAACGGCAGTGACCCTGAGCGGCAAATCGGCGTTTTCGCAACGCTCGATGGAAATAGTCTCTCAAACTTTATGTACAAGGCTCGGATCGAAGTCCCGGACCGAGAGCGCTCCAGCTCAACACGAGTAGCTCTAACCTCACACCTGTCATCACCCATCAGCCGCCACCCGGACTACGGTACCCTGTAAATATTAATAACGTGGTCAAAGTTCCGTGGCACACCAGATCAGCTCGAAAGTCGTCAAATGTGGTTTAAGATCCGGATGATGTGGGGATATATCACATATCAGTCCGTCGAATGATATTCGAAGTGTAGCAGAGCAGAAAAGTATCAAGTAAGGCTCTCTCGATTCTGGGACTTCGGCGTCATTGGAGGCAAAAAAAATTGGAGCGCCCCATCAATCGACGATAATAATAAGGTCAGGCCAATGATCGCTTTCCCCGAATACTGAGTGAAAATATTCTCAATCACGCGTGGAAGCGCTCGCAACAGCTCCGAATCCATTCGAATACTTTCTATTTTGATCTGACGTCTCTCCAATTGATTAAACTGAAGGCTCACGGCCAATCGGTTCACCCCACCTACCGTAACATAGGTCAATCCTCTTGGATTTATCGCTTCATCAGGATATCACGCAACATTCTAAACGACCGGGAAGCGATTCGCTTAGCTAATGATAATGTTTTGAGAACAAGTCAACAAAGAAGAGTGGTGTGTATCGCCATCTTGTCGACTAGATGCAGAACGGGCACCAGAGTTCACGAAGCCGCGCTATGAGCGCGCGTTTTCGGCGGGAGCTGCTAATGTGGGAGCTGCGCTGAATTGCTGGAATCTCTCGCCCACGGAACATTCTGGAACTCCAGGCTTGTCAGATCGTCGCATGGAGGAAATTAACCGGAATGAGGGAAGCGATCTCTCTGGCAGACAGTTCGCCGCTCGGCGAAGTTTGATGGGACCTTTTTTCGTAGCATCGACGGTCGAGCATCAAAGATGTGTTAATGACTACTGTCGATAATCATACATCATGTTCTTGTACGATGCGTCGCTCTCATCAGCGTCGAAATCGCTACGCGTGATTGTCGCGAGAGCACTGGGGGATGCCTGTGTTGGGCCAGAGAATCGACAGGGAGGGAGGTTTCGTGAACGAGCGCGCCGACCCTCCTTCGCCGCACGCGGAGCGAGAACGATGTGTAATCCGTTCTGAGGCGCGGTTGGCCCATAGAGTAGGTAGTCACAGCCAGTCATCCGCGATCATCGTAGTTTTGGAATTCTTCTGAGCCGAGATGGACTCCGACACCATGTCTGCGAGCTCGCGTGAACCAGGCTCGTGAATGATTCGAGCAAGAAGGGGTTACCGTACAAATTCTAATCTTGTAGGGCAGTCTCTGATCTACTGTTTGTCCTCAATGAACGGACAGGCTCCACAGGAGAGATCGATGGGTGACATGGACGGGCGGTCTGCGATAAGCAAGAACTCCTGACTGTGGGAAAACAGGTGCCAGAGTCGTGAAGAGAGCGGGGCTTTTCTCGCAGCTCGCTTGCGTGAGTACCTAGTTTTCTGGCGGTACACATTTGACAGATCGAATATAGTATGCCAGTATGATCGCTGTATGCCGCTCGGTGTAATCTGAGGCGTGTCCTATAGATAGAAGAAAACTCAAGAGAGATTATACGCTTGTACCGACCATACACTACCAACGCATGATGCGGGGAGACTTCAGATTGCAGATTAATCGCGTTTTGCGATCCCCATTCGTTCGACCATACCAAGTGCGACTGCCAACATCTTCTCAGGAGCTTTTGCTCGTTAATTCTGAGCTTCCAACGTGCAATATCCGGGGCGAGCGGTGTTGTTCGAAATGATCATCGATGCTGATTCGATTTTGGAGTCCGAGCTTGAGGCTTGGAAGCAGAGCTCGCTTGCGGGAAACTTCTCATTTCCGACCGTTCAACCACAAATAAATTCCGGGGAGCGGCACAACTGAAATAGTTGGATGTTTCGTCTCTCGCGGTCAGCCCGGTCTCAGACTGCGGTGAACGGAGCGACCGATATCCTTCGATCTGAGAGACTCTCCCGGAGATGTGGCGTCTCGTATGGATGTTTTCCGCTGTTTTAAGCTAAACAACTCGGAGGAATCTCCTCCTAGATCGTGGCTCCGATCGCTCCGACATTGAAAAGTGTTCCGTGGGCTGGCCGTTTTGTTGTGCCCTTGTACACAACCTCAGATCGAGTCGGTCACTCCATCTCGAACTTATTGACCCACCCCCGGGAGCTCTCGGCATCGATGTTCATCCTACAAGGGGCCACCATCTTCAGGCCTACGGAATGGTGGAGCGCATGTATAAACAGCAGAAGTCGGCTCTGACGGCGCGTCTCACCTCTTCAACCAGGATCGAGGAGCTTCCATTAGTGTTGCCTCTAGAACCCCCACGGAGCAACCCCGACAAAAGAGGAGTCGGCCTGATACGCTCAAGGTGGCTGCACCGCGATTTCAAAAGGAAGGTGGTCCGCGCGACGCTTGTATGTTTTTGTGAGAGTGGACGCGGTCAAGGTACCGTTATCCCACCGATACGATGGTCAATCCTGTCAGCAAGCCCGGAGACGCCATAACGGTTAGGGGGGAGGACGCGGCCCCCCCCCCGATCACCCACGAGACTTTGCTACAGTCGCCGCATCAGGTTCGAGTCGTGTCGAGACCAATACAGGGGGGAGGGGAACTGCAGTGGGCCATCGTCCTCATTCGCTTCGAATATCGAGAAAGAGAAATGCAAAAAAAGAAAAGCCCTTAAGCTCATGGAACGATTCTCATGGTTTATTTACAAAATAAAATCGGCAACATCTCTCATCCTCGGCTCCGGCGAGCATCGTGGATTCCGAATGGGTCTTCGTCAGCTAGAGAAGAGCGGGAAATTCCTACCGAGAACATCGGGCGGTATCTCGTGATTGACTAGATTCACTCGGGATGTGTCCTGTCGGAACGCGACACTGGACATCTCAACAGCCGGTGAATCTACGGCGAGGCAGGGGCTCGATGTTGGCTGGTGTCCTCTCAATCTATCGAATATTCCGTAAAAACCCCAAGCGATTCCCAAGATACTGAGCGCGATGAAACCGAGGAACGCGGGGGGACTCATGCTAATTCGCGTCGGCTCATCTGTGACATGGAACTCCCCACGAACAGATCTCTGATGACAGTTTTCCGTTGCATCGTTCGAGCACAAACAAGCGAATCGGGGCGATTCCGGCGAGTTCACGCATAGATCCGAACACGACTGGGAACATCTGTTCTGACCTTTAGGCTGCTTGATGGAATGAACGATCCGGCCGCCAAGGTCCGGTAGCGAAGTGTTCAAATGAATGCGTTCCTTGGAGCGCTTACTCAAGACGAGAAGCTTCGCGTTGCCCCGAGAGTCTCGTTCTTCTACAATTATGAAGTCGCCGAACGCGTCAAGGAGCTGTGATTCCTGCGCTGTGAAGGGTAGGCTCTGACACAGATCCAGGCTGACCGCGCTCTCCGGACAAATTCTAATGGCCTCAGCTGTTTGGAGAATAATTTGGGCGTCCTCCGCGTCGAATGTCAGCGAGAGAGCTTCAGCTCCCTCGAAAATCTGGGCCTCTGAGCTTCCGTCCAGCCCGATTCGCCAAGTTTCACCGTTTCTCAGCATCGTCAGCCAGCCATTGAATGGATCGACCACAATTTTTTTTATCGGCGTTTGAGGATCGCTTAGACTTTTGGAATGAGTTCCGTTCATTGTGGCGACGCTCAGCCCGTCACTGTCCGTCCAATAGATGTTACTGTAGATCCAGTCGATTTCGAGAGCCGAAATGTTCGTTCGAGAGGATATGATCTCCTCGCATGACTCGCGGAGGTGCCACCGGAAGATCGCGGTCCGGTCACTGTTCACGAAGTAAAACTCTTGCCTCTCATGGAAGAAAGTGAAAATTGCAGAGGTGGTCTCATTGCAGTCTCCGACTATCGCGTAGAAATCGAGGGCATTCTTCTTGAGGTCCACGATTGCGACGGAGAATCTCCCCTCTCTCGATATGAGCATTTCAGATGTTTCGCCGATGGGGAGGCAAAGTCGTTTCGAGGAATCTTGCCGGTATCCGGTCTTGCAGAGGCACTCGTAAGATCCCGGAGTGTTGCTACAGTTGAACTGACAATTGTGGAGGTTCTCCTTGCATTCATCGATGTCATCACACGGGAAATCATTCTTTTCAGATTCGGTCGTCGATATCGGGACCCGCAACGTCGTAGTTTCTGGCCGATCTCGAAAACCAGCAGGACACGAGCACTGATAACCTCCGATGGTGTTCACACAGAGGAAGCGGAACTCACAGTTGTGGTTTCCGTCGACGCATTCGTCAACATCCTCGCACCTGGATTTTTCCGCATTGAATGCGTAACCTTGGGGACAACGGCAGGAAATCCCGTCAATGCACGCGACGGGGTCTGATTGTTTGACGGATGAGAGGCACGAATGATCCTCCTCGCAGGTGTCGTTGGTAGTGCATCTGAATTTCTAGAAAATGAAAGCTTATTCAGTCGAGGAACGGAAGTCGGAATCGACGGAATCTCGGGATCGATATATACACAATGAGGAACTAGAAGACTCCGATCTCGTCGGTGCAGCTAGATGAATCAGTCACCTCATACGTGGAACCGTCTGATCGCACGACGATATGCTTCGTGGTGAAGAGATCGGTCGGACAGAGGCATTGGAATGACCCTCGGGTGTTCGTGCAATGTCCGGGTGGCTCACAGTAATGCACACTCTGGCATTCGTCGATATCGAAACATCGTCTTGCGAGCGAATCGAAATAATATCCGAACTTACATTTGCACTCGAATGATCCTGTCGGGGGACAAGGGGAACGTGTTGGGGACCGCTCTCGGGGCATTCCGGATATACCGAGGAATATCGAAGTTGAGCATCGAAAATCGAGCGGATTGCTGAGACGACATACCTTCTCGATTGATACAGAACTCATTCTCCGAGCAGTTGTGTTTCTGAGTCGCGCACTCGTCGACGTCGAAACAGAGTTGTCCTACCGCTTCGTATCCAGGATCGCATACGGTCTTCTTCACGCAGCCCTTCCCAACCGTCCGGATCAAGCAGATCTCGTCTTTGGGGCAATCGCTATCTGACGATGAATTGTAATCAATCAGAAAGGGAGGAAGGAAGTATCCACGGAGGTCCAGTCGGTTCAATCATTGGCCTCCTCAAAATTTCATATCTCTGCTCGAAAAAATGTGTTTTCCTCGGACTGTACGGAGCAGGTCACGCTGGAACTAGATTCAGGATTGAATGCCTAGTGTTTACCGTGAGAGCAATCGCAGGAACGTTCGTCGAATCCCGTAGCGCAATCTTTGACTCCATCACATATGTCACTTCCTGTCACACACTTCTTGAAGAAACTTCTGCAATCGATCAATCCCTCCGAACATCTATTGAACGCCTCAGCGGCGCAAACGAAGACTACCAACACTATCAGCAATTGCATGACTTAACTGGCACGCGCTAGCGTAGTACTACTCTTCGTTAAGGCCAAGTCGAAACCAAGAGTGAGAAACTCCTTCGGCGCTTGACAAGGAGCGCTGCGGCGCCACTCTTGCCGTTTCCGTGAGGGTACACGATGAACGCTTGTCGACTTTTGTGGAACCGATTCACTGCTTCAGGCTAGAGGGTCCCTCTCGACTGAGCATGAGAGTATTTTCTGCTTCGCTCATACACCGAAGCTGACAAAATTTCCCCGGATGATCCCCAGCAGAGCTTCGCCCATCGCGGGACGGCTCCCCAGATGGGAATCTTAGCTTTCGCCAAGGGAACATTCTGTGTCGGCATCCAGAATTCGTAGCATTGGGGCTCTTCCGCGGGATCCTTCAGAGATCTTCGGGGAGGGCTAGGGACTCTCGATAGATGCGAGGTAGAAAAGTTTGGTAGAGCCAAAGTTTGGTAGTTCGCCACCAGGAATGGATCTCAGCTTAGGCGCGCGCTCCGGACTCCCGAATCCTCAAGGAAGCCTCGATCGATGAGCCGTGAGCCATGACTATTCAGAGGGTATCAGCGCCAGATTCTCAGAGCGAGTTCGCAAGGACAATGATGAACAATTCCTGAGAGGATCCAAAGCAGCTCGTTGAATCGCACTTCGCCACTCTCTCCAACAATGTGCCGATACCTTCACACTTCCTTCCCGAGGAGTTGACCTCCCCCATACATAGGTAATTTGTTCGCTCCGATGTCCGTGTGCTGCTGAGCTTTGTTTCTCCCCGAGATGAGTCGATTCTGAGTCCGTATTCTCCTTGGTCAAACTCTGGTCGCCGGTATCTTCTCTCATGAATCGTCACGATAGCCCTGAGTTTTGAGATCAGTCTCGATAGCTGAATTGTCATTCTTTGCACAACACTTACCGAGTCTCGCTGACTGAGACTACCGAATCATCGCGCTCTGCAGCTAGTGAGTTATTGAATAACAACACTCGGTAATTAGAATTCTCGAAGGTGGGAATTCTCTGATGGCTTCTGTTATGGAAACACGAGTAGCTCTGAATTCCGCATAAAGAATGCAGGTCTGTGGTTATTCAGTAATACTGTGAGTGAGTGAGTGACTGTCTGCCTGCTTGGCGAGTAATTTTATTGTTCGCTGTGCATGACCTGGTTGGGAGAAGCGGTCTCCACCCTCAACGTCGTCAGATGCAGACCAGCGACGCAGATTTTTTGTCGCGAAGATCCATCCAATGAAACCTGTGCCAGCGTCGACTGAAAATTCTTCAAAAATCGAAAGTTGAAATGTTTCTCTTCTGTGATCGAATAAAATTAGCGTGTGGAGAGGCTATCTAACCAAGAGATTAGAGCCTCTGATCGGCAGCAAGCGTCTAATAATGATTCCGGTACCGCCGACCCAAGAGTTGAAGACTCATTTATCGAGCTTTAGGGTCTTCCTGTCGTGACGAAAATTGTACAGATTCTGGTGACCGAGTTCGCCCGTGGCTTTTTCTCCTTCTTTGATTCAAAAGCGAAAGCGCTTCCTGCTGATGAGTCGACCGATCGTTCTCTGAATTCCTCCGTGCGGCTATTCCGAAGAAACATCGCCGTCGGCGGGCTGTAGAGTAGTGAGAACGGTTTCGAGTGACTCTCTTCCGCGATGAAATAGTCGTCATTGTACCTGTCATACGGATACCTAGTGCCCCGTTTCCTTTCGTTCGAAGACGCGATATGGAGGACAGTCGGTATCGAGCATCATATCGCGAGACCGGGGAGCAAAGCGTCACGAACCCAGAGAGCATCCGGTGAAGGTCCCGAGACAGCGCATCGAAAATCTGAGCCGATCCGATCGCAATCTGCTCGTTCACCCCATGCTTATCGGCTGCAAGATTGAACGTTTCCTGACTCTCATTGAGAGAAAGAGCTGCCCTCGACTCCTCAGGGTGCCTTGTTTGGAATCGGGCACATCCTCGAGCGAATCGTTAGCTTCATTGGTCGAGTCGAACTGCTCCTATTTGATCGTCGGAGGCCACCGATCAACTATTCGCCGCAACTCCTGATTCGGCGAGAGATTCGAATCCTCTGCCGAATTCAAAGCGATCTTCAAACGTATCTCCGCGACAGCAATGTCTGCCATTCTCGGAGCTATGAAGTATGGTCCGTCCGACTGAAGAGCACGTCTTGTTTTCTCGTTTTCTGTACATCTCCTGAGAAGAGAAAAAACCAGCTGACGTTCAGCCGCGTGTCAACTCATTGCGAACGCTCTTCCGGGGAGCATAAAGGTGTTTACGGCTGATTATGGGACAACTTTCTTCAAAAGAGCGGCTAAGGGTCAGCAGGAGATTTCCTCGGAACAGGAGCACCGCCATTAAGCCACTGATCCCATAGCAAGAAGTGTGTTCGGGTTCGATCTGAATCAGGGATTTTTCAATGACCCACTAGTTTCAATTGAAGAACAAATATCGATATTTCGCACACAGATCGATTAGTTCCGCGTCCGATACGGTCGCGATGCGATGGGACTATATTCCAGTTATCAGCAATTGCAGTCGCATGATGGACACGGTTTCAAGCAGCCTGATCGGAGCCTATGCGGAATCTGAGGACTCTCCGATACGTCAGGCACAACAAGCGGGAGGAGGTTCGTACTCCCATTTTACAACTAGTTTCGAGACCGCTATAATTCAGCTGATATCGACTGGAACTCGAAAAATGGGTTCCGGAGTGTTCTCGGCTCTCACCTGGAGCCTCCTCGTAGTATTCATGGATCGCAATGCTGCCGGGTTAGAACGTTTTCAAGGAGGCATTCTCCCTCTCCTGGTAGGATCCGGAAGCAGCGCCGGCGGTCGGCTCGGTAACCTTTTCGGAGGTCTCCTCGGTGGTGGCAGCGGTTCGGGGATACTTGGCGGTGTGTTCGGGATCGTGAGTGGCCTGCTGTCACTTTTCGGCGGGATCGTGGGTGGATTCTTAGGAAGATAGGAGTGAGCTCTGCTGGCGAAGGAGCCGCATGGATTCGACATCGAGGATGATGGCGGAGCCTCCGAAAGACTGACCCGACATTCCGACGCGACTGTGGTCGAAATGTCGGGGCCCGTCAGTCTGGCTGGTAGCGCCACGTATGTACACAATTGAATCGAGAGAAGCATGAATAAAGCACCTACACTGACGGTTTCTTACTTTCTCTCGGAAGATTTTCGACGGATTGCTGTCGAGCGTCCGATATGGGACATCATTCCTGGGTACGACGTCCTGATTCATGTGCCCGATCAGTAGATCGCGAGGGATCTTCTGTGATTGTAGCGATCAGGTACAGTCGCAGAAGAAAACTGCATCCTTGATTCTTCGCTTCTGTACACTTATCGTCATTGGTCTTGAGTTAAAGTATAACGGAAACTGATTCCCACGCGAAAATCATACCGGATGCGGTGGAGTCCTACCGGAGCTCGGAATGGAGACTCGGCTGCCGAGGGGCTGAACGAGAATGCCTCCCGCGCTCCGGCATGATACTCCATCAGCAGACGAGAATCGTGGCTCAAGAACCGGAACAAATCTGAACCTGAATCATGAACTCGCAGGGCCTTCCCTAGCTTGAATGAGAGAATGTAAGGCTCCACTCGGAAATATTTCCCCCGGTAGATTTGCACGCTTTGATCGAGATCTCGGGATGATCATCGTTCAGTCATAAGAGAGTCAAAATTCTTCATTTGACTCACTGCATCCTCAGTTCAGCGCGGCTCTCCGAAAAAAAAGTCTTCCACAAAGTTTCAATAAATGCATTCAAAGAACCTCGTGCGCCACACGCTCAATTCCAGTGGCTTGGAGGGCCGGCAGCTGTCCGAGCGTGCCGCCGAGAATCACAAGCGACATTCACAGGTGCGGGTCCGCGCTGCATAGAACATATCGAACGTTTCGATTGGAGTTTGAGCATCTTCATCGGATTCCCTCGATCTCGAAATGACCGTGAAGTCAGCTCTATCGAATGGCTTCTTCACGGCGTTGGCCGTCGGGAAGACCGCTTTCCATTACGGTTTCATTCCTATGGTCGTATACCTCGGTGAGTATCATCAGCGAGAATTTGATTCATGGCAGAAAAGGGTGAGATCTGTCTTTTCCTCGGGAGATCTCTGCGATTCCGGGGTACGGTCCCTTCCGCTCAAATTACCCCAAGGACAGGGATGCTCAGGAAAGTCGAAGTGGAGGCTCCGGAGAATATGCCTAAAACATGCCCTGGTCATGTACACGATTCCATCCGCGATCCGCCATTTACGCGTCCGAGATTTTGTCAATGTTTTGTCGGTGCAACTCCTAGTGAGTCAGTGGCCCAGATAGAATTCTGAAAACTCAGTCTTCCGATCGGATCTGGCCATTCCGATTCCACCAGTGCCATAATGTCTTTCGGCGAGTTCTGGTTCGGAACGGCCGATGTTCTCTTACCCATGGAACGCGTGATCGGTGTTGCCGAAGGAGTGGCACTATACGAGGAGAAACAGATAATTTTCGAGAAAGGCCAACTGAAGCTCACCAACCAAAGACTCATCTTCGTCGGTGCTCAAGTATATTTCATGAATCTCGACCGGATCTTGAAAGTCTCCTTCGATGCGGGGTCGTGGACGAAAAGTGAGAAAATCCTCGTTGCTGTCAGCTCCGATTTGACGTTCCGACTCTCATTCCGCGCGGGAGGCTGTAAAGAAGTGCTGACCAAACTAGAAGCCGCTCTCAGAGCTAAAGAATGGTGCTACGGAGTTGCTCGGAAAGGCTACGGTATCGGAGTCGGTGGCATACAGAAAAAACTTCAGATGCAAGCGCAACAAACCGAGCTCCATATATCATCGGCGTTCGAAGACCTCTCGAACCTAATGGCCTCGGCGAAAGAGATGGTCGAGCTTTCTCAGAGACTCATGTTGAAATCTAAAGACAAGGGCCTGACCGATGACGAGACAGCTCAGTTTCGAAGTCAGCTCCTATCGATCGGTCTGCAGAATTCTGAGGGGCCGGCGAACCCTTCGGACAATCAGCTCCAGCAGGAAATCGGTCGAGTACTCCTCCCAGCTGTCGAAGCCTCATCGGGCATCATCTCTCTGACTGAGGCATATTGTCGAGTGAACAGAGCTCGCGGTTTGAAGCTCTTGTCGCCGGAGGATTTGCTGGCGGCGCTAGAAGGCATGCGACACCCAGTGAAATTGTACACGTTCGCCTCCGGCTTACGGGTTGTACAATTATCGAGTCTCGACGAAGTCGCCTGGATGGACAAGATTGTGAGCTTGCTGGAAGAGACAGGGTGTCTCGGCGCCGAACAGCTCGCGACTCGCTTGAAGACGTCGGCAGTTCTCGCACTCGAGCGACTTCTGCAAGTCGAGGCGGATTCACGAGCTTGTCGGGACGAAAGCATCAATGGATTAGTATTCTATCCGAATAAGTTCCTCACGGGAGCGAGCTGAGTGAGCGTTGATGTAAGGAACGGTTTCCTCCCTATTCGTCTCTCTGGCAGTCACAAGAGCACTTGAAGTAAGTGAATGAACGTCTCCCCATCATTTCCAGGTCTGAAAAACGGTGCTGATCCGGGAATGCCAGAACTCACCTTCATGAGGTAAGAACTTTCAGTCGGGAGTCTTCGGAGCTCTCCGTGACATCGGATCCTCGCCATATCCCTTAGGAGATCTCGGTCTGCCAATTCCATGGAACCTAATGCCGGAATTCATTACAGTTTGCTGTGGCAGTAGGACTCGTGAAAGATCGGAGGCCGCTCTTGTATATTGAACTCGTTCCCGGAAAAATAAATAGCGAGGATTTGAGCGTACTCCGGGTCAATGTTTAAGAACATCACTGGGAAGACGTTTTGGAATCTGATTGACAGAATCTCCGAGCCACTCATTAACTCGAAGAAAATGGCAGCAATGAGGTTGGAAAGTCCCATTCAGACCCGGAAAACCTCGGTATATTCGGGTCGGAAGGGTACAAGGCTGCATCTCCTTCAATTAATGAGCGGAAGCTCTGTGAGCTCACCGACAGGGGACAGACGTGGGAGAAGTCAGATATCGATGATTGGCCCTCTGTTTGTGAACTCCAAAGCTCGAAAGTTCTCATCGGAGTCTTTTCCACGATTCGGATCGCTGAAGATTCAGCGAAACCAACAGCAAGGAAAGATCTTTTCGCTGGAGTCCCTAGAGAGAGCGTTTCAACTCCTGATTGATTCTAAAAATTTTTATTCGATTCCAATATTCTTCGGAGCCGGACTAGGATGAGTGGTCGAAAGGAGGGTCGTGTCGTTTTCTCTAAACAGCCGACTTCTCTCCACAAGTAAAAAGATTGCTAGCACATCTCCCGCGCGTTTGACACGCGGCCTCTTGAGATAGAACCGGCGCTTGTCCACCCAGGGGAACAATCACCGGGACCTGGACACACTTTTCGCCGGCATTCACGAAGAATATGTAATTTGTCCCGGCAACGACCTGGTGGAAGATAATGAGTTATGAGCATTAGCTGTTGAACAAAAACTCTCATGTCATAGATGCGGAACCTTGAGGCCAGGGCTACCGAGCGACTTCTATGTGTACCTGTTGTTTCACTCCGGCGATTTCCGCGTCCGGGATCTCGCGCCTCAGGGTTCCCAGAGCCGCTTGGTATCTGTCATCGCATTGTACGGCATCACTCGCTCCCCCGACGAGCATACCACTCCCCTGTGCAGAGAAGTCCCATCATTCGACACAGGTCAGCTGATCGATTCGGGGACAACGAATCACTCTAGGACACAAGGATCGAAAGAATAGTATCCATAATTTTGGGGGGTCTCTCCGGGAATTCGCTCACACATCGATGCCTGGGAATGCAAGCCTCGAAGTCGGTCTTCAGGTCCAAAGCGAGGGCTGGGGCGAGCAATCCCAAGAAAAGGATGACGATCATTTCCAGTGTTTCGCTGCTGTCACCTTCGAGTTCAAGTGTGTTCTGAGCGATCGGAGAGATGGTCGAGCAGAGCTGCTCTTCGGAGCAGCTGTGAATCGTAAAGGAGCGTTTAATAAGTCGGTCAGACAGACCATTTTCCCATCATGGACAAGTCAGGACAATTGCATGTGCTGATATAATTGAGTACCTCCCCAGGATGGCGTCTGTTGACGCGACGAATCGACGGCATCGAGATTTTTCGGACCATCTGGAGCCGATGTTGACTAGAGTTTCGATCTGAACTTACGCGGATCTGCGGTCGAGTTGTCGGCGATCACCTCCATCATCTCGCTCATCGTTCCTTCGTCGATCATCGGCCGGGGTATATCAATATAGTCAGTAGTTATCGATTAAAACTATATATTGTATGCTCAGGATTCGGACCCTCGGTGGCTCTGATAATTCCATGTCCCTTCGAGCATCGCACTGACGTCGAATCAATCGCGTCTTAATCGAGACAGACTTCACCCATGCAGTTTTCCTGCCGAGGGCAGTATCATGGAGTTCGAGGCGCGGTGCGTTTCGCACCGCCCCTCGAGTCAGTGCAAAGCGGTGCGCGCGGGAAGTTCGCACATGTGCGTAAGGCTCGTAATTAATTTCCATCTGGTCCGACCATAATAAACACTGACGGGCGACAAGTCCCGAACTTCAATGAGGGATAACCACAAAGTTTTCCGGTATGGCAATGCAAGAATTTCTCAAGGAAGCGGCATCCCGATTGGATCGGATCGTTGTACCTCTGGAAGAAGGCGACCCCTTCGAGCCAGAGACCCCTCCGGGGAAACGCCAAGAACCGCTCAAGTGCAACCGTTGCTTACTCTCCCCGGGGCGTCACAACAACAGAAATCTCGAGCTGGAAATACGCTGGACGAATTTGGTGGGTGCATTTCCCGCATCCACTCGGGGAGATGATATCGAATATTCCGATGCGCCTCGGTGACAGCACCCAGCTCAGATGCCGTGGATACGTACGTGAAGGTCTCCATCGTTGTCTTGCAGGCTTCTGCGCTTTACGATGATATCATCTCTGGTAATCTCCCCGAAGGTGTAACTCTGTGTCACCTGTCAAACCACATGAGTTCCCGTCTCGATTCTGGTTTACGGAAGTGCTCGAGATTCTCGGGCTTGTTCCCCATCGAAAACCCCTTCTGGAAATTCCTGGTTTCCATCTGGCTGATATCGCTTTGTGTGATGATGATCAGTTTTCTCATGCTGGGAGATGGATTCATTTTAATCATTCGATGCATCCGCTCCTTTTTCCTCAGATCATCCACTCCGGCTATACTATTCATAATGTTTCTGCGGGAAGCGGCCTACAGATTTTTGTCGGTCTATGTGAAGATGCTCCGCTGTTTCGCTCAGTTTTGCCTAATAGTCCCCAAATGGTGGCTCCGTACTTTCGGAATGTAGTGAGTACATAAATATATCGCCGACGGTGAGCTTCTTGAGGTCAGAGGCAGGTAGAGGAGGCTCATCAGTATTCATCTCGATCAGATTTGTGCGATTATCTGTCCTTATTCCCAGAATTATCCGGTATTGTCCCTTGAGAGCCGATTCGTGTCTCACTCAAGCAGATGTTCTAAAGTTAATGAGCCCGCGGAGTTTCCCTAGCCGTTGATCCAACCATCGATGACCATGAGATATTCCGACCCCCTTGTCATTTCTAGCGATTCGAATTGTACACGAATCGAAATAAATACGGGGGCTCTGTCTTTTGGAATTTTTCGTTGCCTCCAGTCTTTCAGGGGAACTTTCGACCTGTCAAGGTACTGCGAGAGCGCCATCCTGCGTTCATGTAGAATTAGAATGAAAACGAGTCTCTGCGGAAACATATAAATTCGTCGAGCGAGTACAAACCTCCCTTTATCTCGAGCAGTATTTAACAATTCAGCTAGGAAAGCCTCGCCCCACTCCCTTCGTCTCCGTCATCATCTCCATCGTCATCCACATCAAGATCGTCCAACTCGTCTTCCAAGCCATCCAGGTCCTCCTCATTGAAAAGTTCTTCGTTGATGGGGACCTCCGCTTTCTTGGCTTCCGGAGGCTCTAATTCCCAGTAACGTTTGTCAGCCACGGTCCCTTCACAGGGAAGATGGCCGCTAGACGCTGCTTTCGCGATCTCTTCGAGATCGATCTCCCTTGCGTTATCGCTCGTTCCGTCGAGATCGTCTTCGCGCTGTCGCATGTCGAAGGCCTCGCCTGGAGGAGGGGAAGATGAATTACCGGATATACCGAAGTCGAGAAAACGACGGGAATCTGAAACGCCATGTCAAATGGCTTCGATTCTACATCAGCATGGATCTGAAACTAAAGGGTGCTCACCATCTTCGCCCTCATTGTCTTCGTTGGCCATATCGGGGTTGAACGTGAACATGTCCCTCCCTGAGAGACCGATTTTGTTCCCGGCTTTGAATTCAGCCTTTTTCCGATCTGTTTCTTGACGCGCGTTCTCTTTCTTCTCCTCGATTTTCCGCCGCTTCCATGCAAGGAAGCTTTCCAGGGTTATTTTAGTTTGGTACGGTCCCAGAGCAGCCCGTTCTGATTCGACGAGCTCCTCGATTGTGATCTGGTCATCCTTCTCATCTTTCTTGCGGTCTTTCTTCAGAACAAAGCCCGGTGGAAGGGCGTGCCGGTAATGACACTTCAGACCTCCATTCGGACACTCCCAGAACCATCCGTATTTACTGAGCTCCAACGCTTCAAGGAAGTGCCTGCAAATCTGAATATAACCTCCGAAATTAGGATCATTCTCCTCATTTCTGGATCCATCAGCGAAATCTCCGGTCGCCGCGGACAAGCATATTGAGCGGACGAGAAGGAAAACTCACGATATCGGTCTTCTGCATGGCTTTCTCAGCTGCCCCGTGTTTCTTTTCGACCGCTTCTCTGAGCTTCGCTTCATCCCAGTTCTCCATGGTGTCCTCTTCCCGGTCGTCGTGATACATATTCTTTTTTTCGGCTTTTCGTTCTTGTGCCAAGTCGTGAGAGAACTTGCATTTCGCCCCTTTTGTGCAAAGCCCCTGCTTGAAGAAAGCGCACACGACGCTCTTCGGATCGGCATCTGCGACGCAGATCATGGAATAAATAAGTCATATTCTGTCCAACGCCGGGACATCAGCCGGGAGGAAGCTTGGCCGCGATCACGATTGTTAGAGGATCTACGAACTCAAAAATTGTCACCACTCACCCTTCGGAGCTTTTTGAATAACCGGTCGGAACAACTGGTTGAGCTCAGCAAGCTCTTGTTCCTTCTTCTTCTTGAGATCACTGGGCTTCTCTTCCGCAGCTTTCCGCGGCTGATTACCTTGCTGGACCTGTTTCTGAACCTGCTGGATGAATTTCTGATTCTTCGCGCCTTTCTTGTTTTTCAAGCCGAAAGTCTTGTCCTGCAACGGAAGCGAAACGTGAATTCGCGCAAGCCCCGGCAAGATCCCCCTTCGACGCCACGGAGGTCCCGGATGGCGTTGATCGAATGAGGAGGATCTCGAGTCGTCGGCGACCCCGGACGAACAATTGATAGCTGTGACGTCTGTGGGACGCGTGTCACGTGCAGACAGTCTCACTGATGGCGGAATCGAATTTCTACCCCCGAGGAGTATCTTGCGGCTCTGCCGAATTGAGCGTGATACACACACTGCAGAGCCGAGAAAACACCGGGAGAAACCTTGCACGCTCTGGTTGCGAGCCATGCCACCAGCGATTTCCCCGTAGTAAGCGCTCACCTCTATAACTTTCTCTTTCTTCTTCGCCTCGGCTTTCTTTGAAGGTCCAGGCGGTGGTTTTTTGGGTGGCATTTTGATGGTAACAAATGCTCCTCGCTCGAATTCTTAATGAATGACAAGATTTGAAGAGCAACAACACACACCGAAAGTGAAACACATAGCCCGTCTGAGACGACGACACATGGATGCCGCCATCTTGTGGACAGATTTCTCGATCCACATGTCTTGGCATCATGGTTCCACTCCGACTTCTCCATAACTTTGCCTGTCTACTATCAACTCCCCTCGGATCGAGGGAATCGTTCGACGACAGCAAGCGACGATTTATTAAAACGGATGATCGAGCTTCGATAGTTTTGGCGCCAAATTCAATCTGAATGCTCCAAAAAGAGGGAGTCAACAGTGAGCACCGATTCTGAGGGCGAAGCTGCCCATCGAGCTCCGATCTACGGGTTTGACCAAGTTGTGCGAGTTTATTCACGGATCAGAGGAGCGGTCAGTCGAGCGGTTGCTCACCGCCAACCATTCGTTCCCGATGTTTTGAAGGCGCGCAATGCTAGAACGAGAGATATTCATCTGACCGCTGCCTCCTACGGATTTCCGACTCTGGCAGATAGCCGGAAGAAAGCCCTCCCCGATCAGTGCTTCCTTCCTCGCGTGTTCGAGCTCTGAAGCAGAAATCCTCCAGGGAAAGCGGAATACGCGCCGAAAGTTGTGGTGGATTCCAACCATGGATCATTCCAAGATGGCGGCCCCGTCGAATTTCTGCGGCAGCACTTGTACCCGCAAGCAGAGTACTGGAGAGTTCCATCGTTTAGCTCTCCGTGTGCGTGATATTCTCTCGGAGTGACTCTCTTGTGAAAAGTGAATAACTGTCAGACTTTCTCGATAGCATTGTTATCCCTGTGTCATCGCTCGGAAGACTCAAAGGGTGAGTGTCCGCGAATTCGCGGGATCCAGAGCCTTTCCGAAGAAACAAAAACGGTCCACCCTTTATCCCAGTGAATCAGATTTTAGTACAGAATTCTCGTCGGGATCACTCTGCGACAATTCTTAGAGTGCTTTTATCTTCACATTAGCATTCCGTCTGAAGCGCGGAATCCGCCTTCACGACTCAAGAAATTTCCGCTGATTACAGTGTGTGTGCTTGGGGGGCAAACTCTCGCTGTGTGTAGATACTATCGGCATAATCTGCGAATGCGATTGAAGGTTGGCCGTTCCACAGGAAGCGAGCATCGATGTCCGACTCGCTCGAGAGTAGCGCGTTGTCACAATGGTGCGCTTCCATATCGACGGACACTGATATTCCTTCGACTCAAGTCGAATCTGAGCACATTCCTGATGGATATGACTGCATATAGCTCCTATGACTGCATATAGTTCCTTTCCATCTCTTCGCATAAGTCATGGAGACACTTTGGTGAGCGTCGACTCACCGCTGACTCTATCACCGAACAGGAACTCGTCATTACTCTGGAAGTCATGATTACTAAGTGATAGTACCCGTGCTTGACATCCTTTAAGGTTGAGCTCACGAGCGCAGTCGAAAATACCTCGGGAAGAAAATGACTCAAATGGAGAGCCAGAGATTGGCGATTGATATCGGAGTTCTGATCGTTCATATCATGAGCAGTAGGTACTCTCCCTCCGTCAGTGAGCCCAATGACGCGTGAAGCTGTGCTGAGTGTCTCATAATCTGATGATTGGCTAAGGCTCATATAGTGTACATGTCACCTGAGACATCCTACCCGGAGCCTCAGCCATGGTCACGACAGGATATAATCCTAACTATTCTGCTCCACCTAGTCGTATTCGCCGAGGATTCTAGCTTCTATTTTTGGAAAGGGTCATTTTAGGGGCTTGGCTTCTCTCTTGGAGCTCTCTGGATGCTTCAGGAATTTCGCAACCTCGAACCACAAGGGAAACATCAAAGTAGAGAATCATGCGAAGATTAATGATCGATATATGTGTATCCGGATCTGAATGCTAGTCCCTGACGGAAGGCAGGCAGCTACGGCACTACCGTCGCTAAAATGCTTCAGCGGCTATTTGAGAGATATTTATTTGTGCGTTTTCTTGGTCGGCTCTGGAGCACCGTTCTCGACAGGAGAGTCGATAGTTCCGATGATGGTACCATGGGTCTCTCGATCGATCGTGGACTTCTAGGCAAACATGTAGACTGATCATTCAGCGGGACGGGAACGGGAATACTCGACGTCACATCCTTTTCATCCGCTTCTCGGATAAGTTTGGAATCTAGCCACATCGTCGAATCGTCGAGATTTGTCTTGGCGATTAACAGAGCGGAATCGTCGGAGCAAAATCTGAATCGCAAACAAGGCTTTCGACGCCGGGCGAATGACGCAACCCACGGCAGTCGCGTTGAAACCTTCTGTTGCGGTGTCTGTGTGGTAGTTAACGTAATAAGCAGGCGTCCATTCCCAATGACTCCCCATGATTACAGTCGCGCCGTGGAAGCCTCGCCAGCAGATGCTACGGATTCACGAAACAATGTTTCTGGAAGTTTGAGATAGCTTATGTGTCAAGGTTCTGTCGAAAAAAGTTTAGTGGCACTACTCATCGGGACGGAATCGACCCCCTTCTAGAATTCTTGAATAAAAGCCTCTTTTCATTGATGTGCTCACCATCCAAAGAAAACTCTAGGCAGCACTCCAAGCTCCGGTTCGATCCTCCAAAATTCTGGCCACGGTCCAATTCGAGAGTGTGATCCCCATGGACGACGATCGCCCCTTCTTCCCTGTGTCTAGCGAAGCCGCTGAAGGTTAGTGATATCGAACGGGGCCGCTGCGTTCGATCAGGCTCTGCCTGAGCTCGTTCTAGCCAGACCAGACTCGTCTAATGCAACGGGTTCCAACAAAGCAAGCCTTTGTATTGAGGGGACATTTCCCGTGCTGAGAGCTCGAGCTGAGCAGCTGTTGAGGTGGGGATGCTGCGAGTGGGTCAAGGACCCTGCAGTATTCTAGTTCAAGGGCGGGCCGCTCCCATCTTCCCATCTCCTCTTCCAGTCTAGGTTTGGGAAAGAGCGGAACCTCGATCGGTGAACGACCTTGGAGTCCGGCGCAGGAAAGGACGCTGGGGAATGGCCTTGGTATCGCCCTTGGGAGCGGATGGTTGCGTTTTAGCGCGACCTTCGGATCGAGCCAGAGGATATTCCGCGGCCACGGATTTCCTTCAGCCACGTGGAGCTTCTCGCTCCCCTGGTCGCTCGTCGAACTCCCCGACTCCCCGCGCGAGGAGAACATATATGGATGAAGGATTAGATTCAATTCCTTGAGAGAGTTCTCGCTCCGACGCACGGTTATGCGATGCATCGTGATCTCCATCCAACATTCGAATACTTATCGCCGAACATCGATCGGACTTGTTGCCAACGCTCTCGGCCATGCGATCCCGGTAGACCCGTCCCTGCAGTTCATTACAGCGAGAGCTAGCGCGACTTCCGGAGGCAATCCGGGTCACACTGGATATCGCAGCGGCCGGGATCAGTGATTGCATCTGTTTCCTTTTGGTCCGTTTGTATTGCACGCGAGCCCATCTTGATTCGGATTTCAGAGGAGAGAATCTAAATTTCTGATACGCGGGCCCAGTCGTCGGCTGGATATTCGGCGACTTCCCGGTGTTGCTCCAACTTCTGAGAATTCCTCCTCGGAAGTTCCGCGAGTGTTTCGCGCTTGAGGCTCATTTTGTTGCGGAACGGTCGATCTATTGGGAGACAGACACCAGATTCGGCTACTGTAGCGATTCGAATCTCACCAAAGATCAACGCAAGGTTGGTCGATTCGCGACGGAAGAGCATTCAACTCCCCGCTGGAATCGACAGCAAGTCCGTGGAGTTTGCGGTGAATGACCTCGATTAGGTAAAAGCTCTTAGAGAGAGGGAGAGGTTCACTGGTTGGCGAGGTTTCAGCCGAATTTCCCGCTCGATCCGCGGCCTACTCAGCGTTTCCGGAGCTTGTAGTGAAACCACTGCTTTTTATGTGGTGATTCTCTAAATGCACTCACAAAAGAGTGTTTCACGAGTGTGAAACCTATCTCTCCGAGTTTCGGAGAATCTTTTCGTGCATCCTCAGAGCCTATCTGAAGTCCCGCATTCACTCCGGAAGCAGAACTCTGAGAATTAGGATCTGTACTCTGTTGCGAATTTGAGCTGCTATCGGGGTTTTGAACTTGCTCGTTATCGCATCGATGCGGTAGAAAACGAGAACGGCTCTCATGATCGAAGTCAGAGGATGAGGGGTGACTTTCTGTCGGCGTTCCTCTTTCTGATGTCCGAAGGGATTCCAGGGAGGAAGAAGCCGCATCAATCGTCAGCCAGACGTGTCCTCAACCTTGAAGTAGTTGGGTCTCGCTCGTGCACCACCCGATGTTATCTTCTAGAGAGACGAGCGTTGGCACGAGCATGCGAAGCTCTCGCAAACCACTGACAGGGTCTCGCCTCGACTGAGAGAAGACAATCAACGCGTTGGTGTTCCGCTAAACAGCTCATGCATTTTTTAGAAATCTAGACAATGCACCGATATCAAATAATATGTCAGTTTTTGGCCTACAAAACTTCCACGAGGCCGGGGTTTTGGCGAAAGAAGTGTCCGGAACCAAGCAATTCCGAAATTTTGACTGTTGTATTGTCCTTGACGGTGAGCTGCCGACCGTTGATCCCGTCTAATTGGAAGAGAACGAGAGACGAGAAATTCGATTTCATTTTTCCTATGGTAACCCATTCTGGTAACCTCCATCAGAAGGATAAAGATGTTCTTCACCGGTCCACACTGGTGCTGAGGCATCGACCGCGCGGAACTGTTAGAGCGCGATTCACCAATTAGTTCCATTCGTTCATTAGTTCAGTTGCGTTAGAGAAAATACAGTGCAGCGCGCCGATGGCTCTGCAGATGCATATTCAATTGTGACTTTCTACACGCCGTTATGGACGTGAACCTCGGGCATATACCGAACCCTTCCTTGGCATGTCGCTCGCCGACTCGCCTGCCTGCCAGACGCCGCTTTGATTTACCGATAGACAATGTCATTCATATCGCTGGCCGCTTCATCAAGCGCGGCGGGCGAAGTACTTGTCGCTCTCCACAGAGTTAAGGTCTCACCTTCGGTATGTGATTCTTATTTTTAGAGAGCCTTCTCACTCTCCATCCGACGCGGCGGTCCCTGAACGAAGTTCGTCAGAGCAAGCTGTTAGTCTGGTCGAGAGAAAAGCCGTCTACTCGCTTGTTTTGAGAGTTCGATTGTTCAGGAAACAGGTTCTGGTGCGTGGAGTCCATTTCCCTGTATTGAATCAGTGCTGTGTGTTCAGGAACTCGGCTAGGATCGTTCCCAACGATCGGACTTGGTGACATGATTTGAGTGCGGATCGGATTTACTCGCGGAGCGGAGTCATGAGTGGAGCTCAAAAAGTGCTGAGGAAGTACAATATCCCTTCCTCGCTGACCGACAGCGGTATCGATCTACAAGAGGTACTTAACCGCGACATTTATCTTCGTAGAGTATGATACATTGAGAGATTCACCCTTCAGATTTCTCCTTCGGAGAAGTGTCAGTCGGGTTCAATGACTACGGGTCAATTCAGGAATGGCATTTGAGTGACCCGGTCAGTCGACATGGAATAGTTTCGTCCTTCACGACATCGATTCGTTTTTGGGCTATTCGATGGTTGTGAGAGTAGCGCGGGGCGCCTGGTCTCCCGGTGCAGTAGAGCGTACCACGAATTTCACCACGCCCTTTCTGAACGATTCAGGATTCAGAGCTTATTCCCGAAAGGCTTTCTCGATACTTGAATAAGATTGTCTCGATCCGGAAAATCACGCGGTACTCTTGCGATGGCGAGACTTCACTCGCAATTAGATCGTCTTGCCGAGCGGTGAAGAGGTTTGAAGCTTCCAAGAGGCCCGACATCAGTCACTGTTTACCATCCCTCTTAACTCTATCCACGACTCCGTTGCAGGATGAAGGCGAACCCTCCGGCGATTCTTCGAAGTCTCCTAAGAGCTCCATAGGATGCAGCGCACCTAGAGATAAATCATCGTCATCCGGATTTGTCTCCCACGCGACTCACGCTCCCATACGGGAAAGGTTCGGGTCTGGGCCCGATCAATTCATTCAAGACGGCATCACGTACGAATTAAAGGAGGGGACTCCAGGGTCCCCGCCCGCTGTCGCGAGGAGCAAGCTGGAGTCGAGAGCCTTCAAGCGACCTCCCCCGGCGCGGTCGCAGACGAGGAAGGCGAAGGGGGAGCCGCTCTCAACCAATGAAGAGGCGCCGCCGCCGAAGCTTGCCGCACCCCTCAATCGCTCACCTACCTCATCAAAGATAGATGAATCAGATCTAGCTTTGTCACCTTCGCACTCTCACACCAATTACAAACACGCGGGCACCCTAACAGGTGAGTGAAATCTTCTCAGTACCGACAACTCGGTCTAATCAAAGAGTTTTGGGGACGTTTTGGGAGCGTGTTCCATTGACTTTTGGTTTTCATTCACAGAGCTTAACAACAACAGTTGTGCTGAAATTGAACTTGTCAGTCTCATCGAGGAGCAGATTCCCCGTTACAAACTCCGCGCAGACACCATCACTGATTTCACCGGTGAGTGCATTTCCTATCGAGAAGAAGTATGTGGTCACACTTGGCGGCGATCTGAAGAATCGTCGATCCGGATATACTATGTTTCCACGGGCATGGGCATCGAGTGCCGAGAGGCATAGAGTCTTGGTTGAGTGCTACAAGTATACTAAATGATGAGAACCGAATTTCTCAATCCCGCCGATTCGGAGGCTGTCCATTGTTATCGGAAAAGAGATCGAATCCTGGCGAGAGACGTTCTGGCTGAGTGAGGGATCGTGAGTTCTTCAAGCAGCTAAAAGGCCGTCGAAGACGCCGATGAACACTCGATTGCCGCTTGACGCTAGATAGCTGGGATCGAGAGTTCTGGAAGGTAACGGAGACCCGTGTCCCAAGTCCATCAATTCCTTGACGAGGAAGAGAAATCATGCATTCGATACGAGACTAAAGCCTTGGCAGAACATTATCCGAGAACGAACATTTCCAAACCAGATTTCACGTTCTGATTTCTGATGCGTGGTAGAAACCTCTTACGAATAATTGGGGGCTCATTATCAATGACTCATTCGCCTTTCGGCGTGAAGTTTTGCCCATGGACCTCGCTTGTATCACTTGAAATATAGCACAGGGAGTCTCAATAGCTAGTGAGTAGATGGGAAGTCGATTTATCGTGGCCACCGAGGGCGCTGCAGACATTCGTGTCTGTCCACCCTTACCACGGAAAGATGGCGACTTCCACAGTGTAGTCGGTGTCTATGTTGGTGAGCTAGAAGCTAGTGGACCGAAGATAACAGCCGATATCTATACTTCGGCTGCAGCCAGAACTGTCCTGTGCTTAGTTAGTACCATTCCGTGGATGGTTTTTCGGACGGAAAATCCAGTCAGCAGGAATCTGTGATGTGCTGGAGGTACTCGCGAGATGCGGATACGCTGATTGATGCATCGATGCGTGGAACTCGGAATGTCATTGAAATGAGATCGCGTCATTAGATCGACTTGATCATAGTCCCTCGAATCGGATCGCCGATCCTGTCGCAGCCGGAATTGAGGCTACAGGTGAGATTTGCATAGCTCTCTTGATGCGCGTTGAACTGCGGATTAGGTGTGAGAATCCCGGAGTTGCTACAGTAAAGCTGCAGGATCGAAATCCGTTATAGCCTGATTACAAGTATCGTTATGGTTGTCGGTCATCCCGATGCAGAGAGTCATTCGGCATTCTGGGATGGACCAGGATAGTCGAGGGGGCGCTGACCAACGCGAAAGACTGCTTCTGCGGAGCGCCGCATCCGAGGAACAGAAGTCTGTCGTCCGGCGCCGATCGATTGATACCCGAGTTCGACTTCATCTTGTAGACAACCTCTCATTTCCGTCTCTAAGAATCAAGGCGGGACCGAGGCGAGAAAATGTGCGGCTTCCACGGCGACGCGCGCAGCATCAAGACCTTGGATTTGACAACTCGACAACACAAACGAGACGCATGACATTGGCATTGTGAACTTTTGTTTGTTCAGCTTGGAGGAGCTTTCACCTTCGAGAATATTGAACGAAGGTTCACAGACTGAACCATGAGTCTAGCATGAGTTTTTTGACGAAAATTTGCGATCGGCGAACTGCCGATGGATCGTTTATTGGCGATATAGCTCTGATGGCGCATGCCTCTGTTTCTTTTTCGCTGAGAATGGGCGAATCGAGAACGCAAAAGCGAAAACTGTATCTCAGACTGGGAGGTTCAGGTGTTTCGACTGGGTTGCTTTTCCTGTGACGGGGAAACGCTTGCCCGGAGAACGGAGCACGCTGACTCCGAGTGTCTCGACTACCTCGACGAATTTCATCTCGAAAGTCATGTGATCTGCGTGGACTCACCGGTCATGAGCTCAATTCTGAGACGACAGAACTCGGGGTCGTTGAAGCCGCGACATCGTACTGTCGGGATTATTCGATGAGTCCTCAAAATACTCTTGTGCATGGGGTTCATACTCATTCATGTCGATGCGGCTCCGGCGGAAACGTGACTCCCGATCCAAGGAAGCCCTGTTGATTTTTCTGGAGCACCCCCAGATGCACGATCTTTGTCGCCGCCTTGGATGTTCCCTTTTCGACGATGAGGATTCCGATCTCTAGCAGGGAAGGTGATCACGAATTTCGAAATGCAGTACTGTTCTTCACGATTTCACGTCCTCCCGCGGCTCGTCAGATCTCGTTCCTGCGATTCGTAAGCGGTACATCTCGGGTTCCAACTTCGAACTTCCAGACATGACCGTCTGATAAGGAGTGGGAACGATCTGAAAGCTATCAAACTCAGCAGATAGGCAAACTCGAGTAATTAGCCACGCTGGTTTCTCGCATCTAGCGGAGGCTCGTAGGAGGTGTGAATTGGCTTGTCATCTGGCAGATCTGACTTAGCCGGACCTCCGGCATTCTCCGAGGTGATGGGAGCCCCCAAGTGCTTGCTGGCAGGCACTTGGAGACCTGGAGACATCGCTTGCTGTTCACTCGACTCGATCTAGTGTTTTCACTCATAAAAGGATCTCCATCGAGGATTCGAGGAAAAACAAATCAAGTCTAAAATGGTGATCAGGCGCGGTCTACTGCGCTGGTACGGGCCATGCTCTCGCTTGTGCTCGAGAAACGAAGTTGTTCGTCGAGCGAATTTCGCGTCAAGATTCCCAGACAAACAGTTATTGCGAGCACTTCCCGGCTCGGCTCTTGAAGGCCGAGGGAGAAGTCTAGATCGGTGAACTTAATTCAACTTCTGGGAATCGGCCAGAATCTGATGGCGAAATCCCATTCTGACTCATTCTGTGTAACATTACTGAAATACGCTTTCTTCCTTTCTCTCGATTCGACCGAGTTGAGCTCCAAAAGACCTGTGTTTATCGCTGTACTTCGACTAACAGGCGACACAACGAGACACAACGCCGCGCCGCTGAGGGCTGCGACAATCAAAGATCGCCCTGTTCTGAAGAACATCGCTGGAGATCTGAAGTCTCGATTGATCCCGAAAAGAAAGTGCTTCCGACATGCTGTCGACATTTGTCGATGCCGTGCGACCCTTCAATCTTTTGGGACGGAGTGGAAGTGCCGAATAACGAGACCTCGCCATTTGAGCCCGAGCGGCGACTTCTGATGCTCCAACGAGGTGCCCGGTCTGCCGTTTGGCCGGACATCGCGGATTCTGGTTCATCGACGAATGGTCGACCACATCCGCCCCTGAGCCCCTCGATAGTCGACCGGAATCCGGGGAAGTCCGATTCATTCACAGAACCTTCTTCCCCAGCTCCAAGTCGATAGAAAGGCTGTTTTCATTCTGCTTGAATAAGCGCGTCGTCTTGTTTGATTCCCCGTCTCTGGAAAAGTGTTGTCGTGATTTGCGTGACCCTCACTGTTTTTCTCACCCTCCTCTGGAGACGGTTCCTTCATGGGAAAAATGAAGAAAATGAAAGGCAGTGAATGGCGAGATTTTTATGAATGGGAGGAAGAGCCATTGATCGAGCTACCGTAGCGTGGACAAGTTTAATCCCGCCGCATACCGCCGCTCGATACTGAGTATTGAAGGGGGAACAAAAATTAATATCCGTAACTGGAGGAGCTGCAGAAGGACGACGTCTCCCGCATGGCATCGGGATCTCAGGGATCTCCGGGCAGGCGTCCAGTTTTCGAAAATACGTTCGGTCGCTCGTTTCGATTCCCTGCTAAGCATCAAGGGCGAAGCGAAGATCACCCTCCTCAACCCCCCTCATGTTCCGTCAACATCCGAGCTAGCGGGAAAACCAAGCTGGGAGGACTCTTGGAGAAGGCAGATGAATCAATCGATCGGGGGCTTGTTGTGTGGCTCTTCCCGTACGCAAGCAGTGACTTCCAGTAGAATACGTTTGAAGCGGAATTCCGGACGTCCGAGGAAGCGTTGAAAACTGGACGCATCGGTTTAACAACTCCCAAGCATCAATGACGAGGCGTCGCGTTCAGTTTTCCCCGAGGGCTTTGTGTGCGACTTTTGCTCAGCCCCATCGTCGTATTCGGAGGGTCTATTCACGCGTTCGTGCGTTCTTCAATTTTCGAGTTCCGAAGTTCAAGTGCCTGAACGGCTGCCCAAGCCCATTAGCGAAAATACAAAGACGTCGAGGGGAAAACGTCGTCGAATTCGAGTTTGTCGTCATCCGTCCGACTGTTTACTTGCATGGAATTTAGATAACTCGCTTTCATTCTGCATTGTCCGGATCACCATAATTTGAGCCGATGCGATCTGGTGGTAAACGCTTTCCAATTGAACGCGATCGGACTGCTCGCGTCGGGACTGCGACGACGTCGTTCTTCGGAGCTGCGTCATCGAATGTCGCATACCATGGAATACTAGATCGACCAGCGAGTCGACCAGATACCTACCGCTGCTGACTTGGATTATCACGGCCAACGTGGTTTACCATGGCCGCCGTTCATGTAGCCGGAGTCGCTACACCGATGTGATGTAAGAGACCCATTCTCGTTCCGATTCCGATACCGTTGATCAGCTGGAACTCGTCTTTCTCTGTCGGCCGACCGGCAAGGTGTCAAACTGACTGACTGACATATGGATAGTATCAACTGAAGTTCCGAGTGAAGTTTCCCCGTCATGACGAGCCACTTTCGTTCGAATCCTCGCTACGTGCCCAACGATTCCGCTTGAGATAGAGATCCGAATTCCTGAATGGACACCATTTGGCGCCAAATCGTCTCAATTCTCTTCGATTCACGTCGAAAGTGTTCGGTCCCTCCGAGAAATCGTGACCCCTATGCTCAACGAGATGAGACAGAAGGGATGCCTTTGCTTCGTGGAAGAGGTTTTGCGATTTTCGGGAACTGTTTCCCGAAGCTAAGCCATGCCGTGGAGAACTGGAACTGGAAGACCGGAGGCATGGGTCGGGGAGCTTTCCAAGCACTCGGCGCTTCTTCGAGCACTCACTGCTGGCGGCAGTCACGGCAAACAAGGGTCTGGAAGTTGAAACAATGCGTACTATGCAAAATGTGTAAACGTCTACCTTCCATTCATGAGCTTTCCAGCCAACAAACTGCCGCATTGTCGGGCCACAATCGACGTTTATTTGACTGTTGTTGAAATTGTTGATCGATCGACTTACGTAAGCAAACTTAAGAATTCACCGCAATGAAGACGAAACGGCCTAATAAGTGCAGGGGAAAGTTCGTCTGAAGAGCTTCTCGAAATCCGAGGGACAAATAGGGGAAAGACGAGTTCCAGGGACGAATTATTGTTGTGTTTCTTCACGGTCGTCACAACGCGTCTCGCAAGATGAATGCGGCGCGACGCCAACTTAAATGTGACTGTCCCAGAACACGCCCTGCTTATTCGGGTCGTGGCGAAAATGGATTCATATACCGGGAATCTTCGCCAGAGAAGAGAGCTCGCACAAAAAAGTGGCGCCGTTTCCTTTTCACCCCTATCCTTTCTGGGCTTCGACTCAATAGAGGGACAAAAGCTTTGTCCAGCTTCAACATTCCCCGGAAGACTAAAAAGGACTCCGGAAATCGAATTTTGAGGTTGCAGCCTTTCTGAGACGAAGCCCGTCTCCATGCGAGACGAATGCAAGAGACTTCTGGTTTTATCGATCGGCCTCTGTGCAAGGCGATTGGAGAACTCACCTGGCCGAGAACCTCCAGCCGAAGAAGGTTGAGACTCAACCTATGTGCGCTGAGCGTCCGGAAGCAGCAGATTCTCACCGAGAGATGATATCATAGTTGCAATCGGAAATTCGACGCCGCCTTCAAGTTTCCAACAGCATTCATCCCTTGCTGTGACAGATGGAGGAATAGCCGCTGACTCTTGTAGACTAAACTTCCGCTCAATCCACATGTGGAGTCGCATTGGGTACAAACGAATACCTGCTGTTCAGGCTTCGGCGGTGGGGACCCGAAAATACGAAGCGCAGTCGCCGTGACAGTGATCACAAACTGTAACAGCAGTACCGGCAAGTCCGATTGATATCTGAAGTGACTGGTCGTCAGACTGCTCGGACGGTTCACGAACAGGAAGACTAGCTCGCAACGGAATCGGTCACGACGTAGTATTGCAAGACCTCTACGATTTATCTCGATGAGAACCGTACGACGAATATAAATCGGAGCAGTTCTAGGCTGCCCCTTCTTTTTCCTCGCTTGCGGTAAAATTGAAGTATGCTCAAGATCTCGTAGGTCTACCCGATGGAAGCAAAGTTTTCCGTGTGGCGGATTCGAAATCGTGGAATATCTATCCGATTCGAGAATCGACATTTCCATGAAGATGGCTAGGAGAAGACATGCATCTCTCGCGAGGAATACGGGAACATTTCCCCCTCAGGGGAGAAGTCGAAACGGAGCGGCCAGAATGATAGTAATCGCTCCTCGGTAGACTGTTGCTTCAAAGAAACTCAGTGTATTTTCTCATCAGTTTCGCCACAGTTGTTCAATGGAAAAATCGAAAGCTCCAGTGGCTCAGCACCCTTACTGGTCATACATTGTGCTTGGCAGATGCGGTGGGGAGAATCAGTGTTACTGTGATGACAACATTCGTGTCTTGTGATATTTGCCGCTCGACCCTTGAGAAAACTCTCAAAACTACTCTTTAAGCTCAAGCGCGGTCACTGTGCATTTTTTGTCCCTTGTAAGCCGTGAAGGGAAGATATGGCAACCTTCCCACGCGGTTCACCAGCGCGGGCTGAATGATCCGCATATTTCGTTCGATGAAGAGCGACCCGGGACTTTTTTCCCTGATTCCTTCAGTAGTTCAATAATACGGTGGGAACCGGTCCCGGCTCGATCGACCTATCTCCTAGAGCGAGTTCTGCTCGATACCTCGAGTCGAGCACCGCAGAAATTCGTGCTGCGATATAACGTTAATCTCTGGTACCGTTTCCCTCAGGTCGGAAGCTCGGGAAGCATGAGCTCGAAAAATGCTGACCGGACTTGAGTCATGTGATGTTAGTAGGCTTATGTACGTCTCGATCCAGAGTTTCCCCCGGCCGAAAGAATGACACTCGGTTCCCACGTCATTCTCATGCGCAATCGGCGGAAGAGGTTATTGTGCTTCACGTATGACAGCGCAGGATCGAATGACGTTGTCTGGTATTCTCCGTGCTTTCATCTTCATCTTCTGCTGCTGATGGTTTGCCCATCCGCTCGCCTAGATGGTTGTTTTCTGTAGTCCAACAATCGTCCTTGGCTCACGACGAGCTCGATCGATTCTCGCCTACCGCGGGAAATCATCGAATACTCATGGGTTTCGGAACCGACGAAGAATAGAAGAAGTTGTCAACAACTCGCGTCTTGTCGAGCTGTGATCTAATGATGTCAGTATGTCGCGATCTCTGGCTCGCTTCCATTCGCTCATTCGTTTTCGTAAGATTCTTTCGCCGTCGATCCGGGATTCTTTCTGGTCGAATCGATCGTCCCGGAATCCCTCGGGAATCTCGATGAGTCGTAGTCTGACCAGGACTTCATACCATCGTGGAACTCTCTTCTCCATTCTCCATAGCACAAGTTTGCAGAATCAGCTTGGCTCATGGAGCCGGAGCATTGCTGTAAGTCAATTTGATATTCTCGCATTCTTGACTCGTCGAGAACAATGTGTAATAATTTGTCTTCTACACTGCTCTGCATGTCGAAACAGAGAAAGCATCTAAAGAGCGTAAACGGATTTTTTCGGCTCTAAACGAAGCGAAACACAGCCTTCCGGCGGCTCGGTCCATTGAGCCCAGCGGGAGCTTTTTCTGGCTCCGTAGGAAAGTTTTCCTTGTTCGATACAAGCAGCGCCCTCTACTCTGGAACTCTTGAACTTCTCACCAAAACAACAACGGGATGACATTGACCAAAGAGGAGAGATTTGGTCGGTCGGTGAAAGAGTTTGGCGAGGGTCCTACCGGTGGCAAGGGTCCGTCAGCGAGTTCTCAGAAGGCGACGTAGATGGCAGCACTAGTTCGTGTCAGGGTTTTTGGGGGTCAAAACAACATGGCGATGCTCTCCGCGAGGTTCCGCTCACCATTTATCATGGAGTATATGCAGTACGCAATGTAACCTCGACCCGAAAAGAGTACGAGTTCTAGTATGCTTTTTGATCGACCACGCAAGTTCATCGCACAGAGTTTTCTCCGAGCGGACTTTTTGATAAGATCCACCAGAAGTTGGGCGTCGCGGACCTCCGAGGTCATGAGCTCAGAGACATAGCAGTGAATCTGTTTCTTCCGTCCATCAAGTGGTTTCGAGTCTCAGATGAAAAGTCGCATTCAAAAACCATGACCGGTTTTAATCACCCAACCTCTGCTTCCATGCTATGAACACAATATTGAATTCTGTCCTCAAGTGCCGTCCGTCCTTCTACTCGTCGACGGGATGATCGTTTTGATGTTAATCATGTTTCTCCGCGCATTTTGGGATCATTGGTGAGTGTTGCCAGACTTCGTGACACATCACATAGTTATTCGTAGTGGCCGTACCTTCGCGAAAAAGTCGTCGGAGTTTGAGTTCTCTCAATTCGAGAACTCCTACTCGACGAGACGGACCGATCCGCCTAGTTTCTACAGGATACTCTGCTCGTGTTTACATTTGCCGCGCGCCCCGGGACCTTGAAATCGGAATCGCATTCAGAACTTGACGCTCTGGCGTGTCACTCATTACACTCATCAGGCATTTAGTGTTCTCAGTCAGCTCGTCATCCGCGGGCGCAAGCTTGCGGGTAGTCAAGCGTAAACGGCTGCTATAGTTCAAGACCGTATCGATTCGAAGTTTCGGAATGCTGAATGAGTTCTCCATGACGACGTAATCGACACCCTTACTATTCATGTGGATCCATAGAGCTCCAATACTGCCGAGCATTCTATCACATACATAATGTATCAATTTAATTGTCGAGGTACGACTCGAGCACCGAATCGGGACGTCGACCGACCGAAGAAACTCAGGCATCTCTGCGTGCTGACGACGGATGGTAAGAGATGCTCTTCCATGGTTCTTTCTATCCGACATGATGACCCGAGCGCGAGCAATATCGAGCTGGCCGAGGAACGGAACCATTATCCTGTAGAACTAACGACCCGAGCATCCGATTTCATCTCATGTGGAGCTTGCTGAGTCGTTCCGGAGACATGTCCGTGCTTCCGAAAGGTTCTTCGTAGCCATCACGGCTTTTAATATCACATTATACCTAAAAACCCTGACTGAGTGTTTACGTGAGCAGAAAAATACCAAGGGAGGATATTGTTCCGGCTGCGCATGGGAATGCCATGAACTTCTCTCACAGGCACACTATACCCATGGGCTTCGGAAAAATTAGCGTTGGTCGTCCAGTGCACTGATCCACGAGAAGACCTCGCATTCGCTAACGGATCGCAGAACTCTCGTCTACTACGAACGCCTCCGTTCGCCATCCTACATGTCGCTATATTTGTTTCGGATCGATTCGTCGTAAAATCGAAAGCCTGTCCGTCCGTCCGTCCGTCCGTCCGTCCCCCAGCCGTCTGCGCTTGGATGCTCGACGCCAGCGTTCGCAGTGAATAATTACTCGTTGAACATAATTAACAATTACTGACTTTACGCGGTCTTCCTCGGCTTAGAGAAACTGACTCTTTCCTCCGATAAGCGGAGGCAGTTCGCCGATTGTGAATGTGCGCCTCACCCGAATCAATGAAAATCAGCAAGACCGCCGTAGGTATATGATCGGATTCGGCCTAGAGCTAGCTGGGAGTCGCTGGCGACATTTGGTTCCGCAGCAGCCTCCTCGACCGGAGCTTTTCTGTTGTGTTATGAGGAGCTATGAAGAGTCGTTGCGGCGCAAGAGATCTGACCAATAAGCGATGGTAACAATTGTCGAGCGATGTCGACCGCAATTGGCCGGTTCGCCGCGATGACTCCACATCCACCCATGGCTCAGCGTGGGTAGAGTAAGGTCGGAGCATCCTGGTCGTACCGGAGAGAAAGTGAAACGTCGCTGACCCGTCGATTATCGCAGATCCCAAACGTCCGAAATCCTGCTCGGGGTTCGCACGCGATTTTGTACCATACGCTCAAGTTGTTGAAGCAGTAGCTGCTCAGTGGAACCCAAGCAGCACCCTGGCGTCGATTCCAGGTCGGTGAACCGTCTGAAGTTCCGAAGTCGAGTCTCGTTAGTACTCACGACTCGCTTTGTAGCCTAGTTGTAGGTCTCCTGAGGGAGAACTGCTAAATTTGACTTCCATGCGATGGAGTGGCGGGTTGTTGGCAGACCGAATCGAGGTTGAAGTGGCGTGCGACCTTCATGGAGTTCCATTTTGTAATCGGAGGACATGCCGTGCAACGTAACACCGGGACTTCCCTTACTAACCTAGCTACCAACCAACCTACGGGCGTGCGTTTTCTAGGAACTCTTCCCCGATGAAAATTTTCCACGCAGTATGCTTCGGGAAATAGACGATTCTCAAAGTCTCGATACAGCCATTTCTAATGAGCTGATTCTAGTCAAGGTCTCGGCGTGGCGACGGCAGCGTGCGTGATCGCCTTTCGCTCCTTCACGGGCGAGGCCGTCGAGTGTCCACGTTGAGCCAGTTCTCAATGCGGCCTGTTCCGCTCCTCATGGTCACCTCTTGCTGGGTATCCGTATCCCGAGGTAGCGCCGTAAAACGATGACTGACAAGTGCTGTGAATAATTCCTCCGTGCCCACCCCAAGTGCCTCGGACTCCGGACGAGTCCGAGCTTGTCGACGTTTCCGAGGGAAAAGTGCATTCAGAATACCCTCGGCTCGGCGGACAGTCTGTCTCTACGTCCGGCTCCATTCGGACGAGCCGGCCCGCCGATACGAATCCTGCTGAGCGAGCATCCATCGATGACAATCCGTTATCTATTCAAAAGAAATGTGAAGCGAAGCATGATGATAGCGAAGATCGCAGCCGACCGAGAACTTGGCAGCTCTGTTTCCCCAATCACGGAATCCAGTGCTCTACGCCGGGATTGTTTACCTCGTTCCTGGGAGGTTCTTCCAGACCAGAGATGAGTCGTTGCCGTCGCCCGGAGAGGGAGATGCTCTCTGGAAACTGCAGACTCCATATCCCTCTCTTTTCCGCTTCCTGCGTGTCGTCGGTTACCACTGTCCGGTGCTCACCGCAGCCAAATAATGTTATTCGCGATTCTCTTGAACCCACGGCTGAGATACACGAACTATTCTCGTATTCTTGTGAGTCGTGAGTTTGCGCTAACCAATGTTGTCAAAACGGACGCTCTTCCGCGGATTCTCTGAATGGCCGACCACGTCGAAATCGAGGAGCCTCCGTATACGGAGGTAGGATGGGAAGTAGTCTACATCCACGAGCCCGCAGCCGTTCGAAGAAGCCGTAAGTTTGTACCATAGACGTACCGAGCGGGTAATTTGACAACGAAACGGGTGGGTACGAATGACATATACCCGGCGCTGTGCTGTTCTGTGATATGAAAATAGACGTCAAGGTAGATGTGATCGCAAAAATGGTCACGAGGGAGGAGTTGTGATTCGATCGGACAGCCAAGCTGAGCCAACGCTATCATGATCACGGTAGCCTTCTACGCAGATTCGGGTTCGGCAAGCGTAGAGCTCAAGTCTCGGGGAGAACGATTCGATGCGAATACCTAAAGGATCAGATCTTTCGATGTCGAGATTTGAGAAAGAAACCAGAGAGATAGGAACGCTTTCGCTCGTCAGCAGTTGAGTTGACCGCGTGGCCTAGTCGTCTTGAGGAGCGCCGGGGCTTGCCATCTTCACCCCGTTTAACTGAGAATTAGAGACATACGTATTAACGATTGTCGAGTCGCTGCAAACGAACTTGACCTCGGAAGCCACATCGGACCCTCCCTTGTTGAGCGTTGTCCGTTTCGGGGGTAGAGGTCCAGTGAAAGTGGCCAATTAGAATTTCCTTTCATTTGTCCGTGTACATCAGAAGCTACGCCACAGAAGACCCACCTTGCACTGGCCGCCATGGCCTGGTCGTCCCTAGTGTAGTGTGTGAAATCCGTGTCCTGTTTTCGCTGACGACAATTGTTCCCCCGCAGCGAGAATGGCTGAATGCACCGTCGACGTCAGATTGATTCTTGACGCGGGATAACGATACACGGGGTACGAGCGTTCACGCTTATCAGGCACATTGGGTGGCGAGAGCCGATGCGAATTTTCTGCCAACATCGTGAGAACCTAGCCGCGAACCATTGGTGATCGCTCTTCGTTTGTTTGGATTTCCTCATCTGTTAAGACGGAGGTATTTTCATGACTAATTATCCGGAATCTTTCTGCTAAATGTGAAGGGCTGTACTGGACTCATGGATGCCTGAGTTCGGAGAATGAAATTTCTTAGAGATAATTCAAGAACCGTGCACCGTGACCACGCCGGAATAAGAATGATTTGTTTTCCTCGCAAATATTCCCCCTTCACGGCTCGTTTTCTGGCTTTTCATCGGGTGACCTTTACGAATCCATTATATGCACTGTGCATTTCTCGGATCGTGCATCGATTTTTTCGTGAGAACATTTCATGACGTTCCTCCGAGCCATATATAGATGCTTGATCGATACAAGAGCCGCGGTGGCCATTCCTGTCATTTTTCAGAAATTCCCCACGTTGAACTTCCGACGAAGGGCTCATGTTCTATCCGCCGACGTCTCCATTTGTTGACTATATATCCCGACTCGAGTTTGTCATTGACCGAGCAGTCGTGTCAGTCCAGATTTCAAAGCCGGAGAAGAGTCTTCCTACGCTTCCTGCCATTACCTTCCACCCATTTTCCCTCGGGTCGCTCAATTCGATTCGGGATCGATCTGTGGGGTGCTCGAAATAATCACAGGGTTATTAAAATCATTCTTCCATCGGCCATTGTCATCAGGAGAAGCCTCACCCGAATTGGTTCGGAGTTCACGTCCGGTCCACAGCCGATTCCGTGGTACAGTCGTGCGCGCGAACGATCGAATTGAAACGTTCGATGATCAATTCGTAACTACTGCTTATTGCTCATGACGACAGCGCTCGGCCTCGAGGAAATCGAAGAAGACAATGACGCATTAAATCGAGCAGCTCACGAGCCCGGCCCGCTACCCTTCCCGAACATTTTAGTTTGATACACTTGGAGGAGATGAACTCGTTGAATGAATCCGGAAACAGAGGCTCAATGCTCGTTCTTGACCCCTACATGAGATGTCGCTGGCCGAAGGAGCAACGCGACGACGTAAACGACGACACGTTTCACGCTATTTCATTGACTCGGTCGTTGTCGATTCACAGTCGGCACTTGCTCGTCGTTCTGCCGCTCTTCAAGCTGAATTCGTGTGTTCGTAACCCGGCGACCGCTGTTTTTAATTCTGTTGGCAGCAGTCGTCCAAAGGAATGGTTCGAGTTTCTGCCCGATCGATCGAATCTCCATCGGGTCAACTTAATGAATTTTCTATCGGTCGGCTCAAGCCGCGCAAGACTATTCGTACTTCGGTTTCCCTGAAATGGGGCATAAGAACCAGCAATTAGCGGATTGCTGTCCGACGAATACAAGATAACGAGCGCTTTCATACCGCACAAGAATCGCTCCAGTTCACGATGGCGAGCCACACCGGTGAACAGCGTTATGACGCGGAACTTGGTCGAATATTCGAAGCACTGGAACAAAGAGAAAATGAAGAATCCGTTGAGGCGTCATGCGCTCGGACATGGCGGGGCTCGCGTCCGACCGGTAGACAAACAATGAGCTCGCAACTCTGAATCAGACCCTTGTGAAGCGTCTCAGTTCAATCTTCATCACCTGCCCGCTCAACGAGACAGTTTTGAGGGCTTTCCCCGGCCGCGTGCCTCCACCGGCTGGGATCGCATGGTGTTTACAATTATTAGAAGATTCTTTGTTTGAACGGACGGGAAAATGGAAGAAAAAAATCGATTGATGAGATATATTCATAAGTCTCAGACCCAAAAGTATTCCGCGGAAAACAATGGCCAGACTTGTTTATCCCGGCGACCGTCGCTCTGATAATCGGAGGCTTTTTTGAGCATCGGAGCGATGGTTTATCGGGATTCCGATCGAAATCTCTTTCTATTTCAATTTCTCACCGTTCTTCTCTTCCAGGATACGACAACGCCGATTGGGTGATCAACGCCCCATTGCTCCCCCCAGACGAGCCCATCGACCTCGCTCCTGAACTCATTGAGGAAACGCTCAACTATTTTAGTGAGTATAAGATTCAAGTCGATGAGCGATTCCGCTTGTAGGTTACCGATTCAGTGGCTGGTTCCTCAGTCATGAGAGTTGTGGCCCCGCACATGTCTTGATCCGAGTCGGGATGGCCGACCTTTGAATTGAAGCGTCAGAGCACAAATCAGACGCGCTATTGACATGTGATTGGTGGTTGCACCTCGATCTTCGACGGAATAGAATTCGTAGGGTGCCCGACTGATTGATGGATTTGTAGACCTTATTCGAATAATCGCTATGATTTTTCGCGCGTTTCAAAGAGTTGATCGCGATTGCTGGGGTCGACGAATTGAATTCAACCGAAGTATGAATCGCTTGAACAAATCGTTCTCGGGTTCTTGCGTTCTGTCGCCTGGTCAAAGTGCTGCGGATTCGAATTGTATCTAATGACACCACATCATCTCCGACGATCGATAAACGCGGAGTGCTATTTCAGCCACCGTAATTCGACGTTTCGGTACTGCAATTATAATTATTGCACTCAAGTATGAGCCGATGACTCGGGAGGGACGGCCAGAACAGTCGACAGCGAGGAATTCGCAAAAGGCGTTGAGAAAGTCCGGAAATAGAAATCACGAGTCTTTGTCTCGGGGAACATACGACTACGCTCTCTTTCCATGGAGCTGTACTGGATAGTGAGGGACCGCTATCAGTCAGAAGGGTTGCGGACCCTAAGGGTCTCATCCATTCTCCGTCTCGCGATCTCCGAATTTAAGCTTGCCGCTCCCATTTGTTATGTGAATTTTGTTCACTGATATTGCGTGCATTGTCTCTGGAGCCTCCAGCTTTCGGCTCCAGTGCAGTATACGTCAGTTGCTAACGGACCACTGCAGCCTGGTCGCGGTAATTTGATACGTATGCAAGACGGAAAAGAATAGAATAAATAAACGACACGGCTCACGCTGGTGTGTATTTCCAACTTGCATCACGCGGCGGAGTTCTTTTGTGTTACGGAGCTTTTGTTTGGATTTTCGTGACCAGACTAAACTTTCGATGACAGTTGTCGACTTGAACCGATTCTCAGTGACGATCCGGCCCTCATCGGACGATCCGGCTTTACTCTCACCGTCCTACGATTGAGGGATTAGGTTTTCTCGAATCTTCGGGGCGGAGCTCCAGATTGATTTACACGTTAGGGCAAAGGACCCAGTAGTTCAGCGACGCCGAAGGTCCGAGAGGTAGAGCCGTCGGCGGGCTTAAAAGCCGGATTCAGCTGAATTCGACCGGTCTCATGTTTGAATGGACGCTCACCCGTGGTAGAGACTAATTCATATTGAATACCTCGACGGATGCAGCCGAGGAAGGCGAGTGACTGGCTGAATGGATGAACCAACGACTGACTGAGTGGCAGCTTTGCAATCTGACCACCCAGACAAAATGATCTTCAAAGTGAACACACCCAATAAATTGATCTTGATGGAGAGGCGTCGCTTGTTCGCATTTGGAAGCGTTTGATCCATTTCATCATCGAATAAGAATGGATCCAGACGTGTTTGGTCGGAATCTCCTATTCCCAGATGGAACAATTCGGTATTCTTCTCCCATTCAAGGGCCAATCATAAACGACGCAATCTTCGGGAAGTATTCCCCTAGGACGTGTGAATTCTTCTTTGAACAAATTTGTAACCTGAGCTTAACTTAGAATGCCAAGAAAAATGGAACGCGATCCTACGAGCAGCATCCCCGTGTGGACACGTGAAAGTGTGACAAAACCGATTCGGTACGACCGTAGCTTCATTTCACTTTTCGGAAATGGCAGAGGTCAACAAGAAATGTTTGCTAATGAAACAATAGTTTGCCAAGCTGACGCTAGAATAAAATGTAACATTTCTCCTAATGAATTACAAATAACACTATCTCACTGTGGAGAGCCGGGCATTGTTGCGAACACTGACGGTGCAAGTTCTCACACTGCTTCGAGTGAAACCCGTTGTGGCGCTTGGTTTCGAAGCTTCCAATTATGAACCTCCGAAGATGCTTCCAGCGGAAAATATCTCGGCGGTCGAGGATCTTTACCCGACACACAAGGATCTCTACGCCGGGATTCGACAGACTCCACGAGCACCTTTTCCGCGGGCTCGCGAACAACCTTGCGGTGTCAGATTCGTTTTGAACACAGCTTCTGTATTGTGGTCCTGTTCGTGTACGCTCACCGTGCTTGTGTCATCGCGAGCCAGCGCTAGACGCGTCGCCAACGAACGCGCCGAGGGTCAGCGTACAACAGCTCAAGTCAATTCACTAGTGGGGTTGCTTCGGTTCAGGCTAATGGTGATGCGATCAGGAGCAAACTCATTGTTGTTGAAGAAATGATGTTCGCGTTCTATACGGAAGTAGCTGGTTTGCTATGCGATGTTTCTCGGGTGATGCTTTGTCTTCTCAAATCATGCATTTCAAATGCACCCCTCGTGCCCCTTTGACGCTTACTTTGTACGTTCAGAGCAAGCATCGCATGAGACTTCGACGAACGAAGTGCCTTCCCACGATAACGGCAGGCTCCCGCCTCTGTCTCCAATTATTGCTCCAGCTTTCACTGGAGAATGGAAGCCCGAACCTTCCCTCGATTAAGCCGCTGCCGGTCACTGACGACTCGAGTCGCGACCGTACGAAATTCACTGTAGCACAATACTCCCGCAGCGATGAGATTCTCGATGCGACATACCACCGACGAGAAACGCAAAACAAAGAAGTGGTTCGCTCTTCGATGCGATATTGAAGGATCAGCAATAAATCTATCGCTTTGCGGCTAGGGCGCGGTTCCTTTAAATGGTGCCGTAAGTGGTGCTCGCTCGCTCCGCCAGCATTTCAGTCAACAATCATCATCAGATCGAATCGTGTTTGCACGCCGCGAGGCTTGAGCAACGAGCCTAGGCAAAATCGCGGCTCAATCAAGAATATTTCGGTCGTCCATCGCACCTCACGTGGAAATACAATGACGAATCAGAATCGATATCGTGGTCAATGAGGACCAGAGCTCGCCAGACAAAGCAATGGTCCGAGCGATTCGCCCCGATGACAGCGAGTTCACAAGTTTGCTCGTTCCATGTCCATTTCGTCGTCAGCGTCGAAAATAATACCTCCATCATCCGCACAGAATCTCTCGGTCCCATCTTCATCCGCTCATGATGAGTGAGGTTGAAGTGCGCAGTCGCTTACTAGGGGGAAGAGAGGAACGAAGTTGTGTGGTCCCGGTTTTCATTGTCCTGAGGCCGCCGACATCAAGTCCAGTCGGCTTTCACAATATTCGCTGCGTGTTTTGTTCTAATGTTACATGTGTCTCAGGTGTTGTCTTTTGACGGTATAGTACGTTTTCCTTCTCATATCAGTCGATCCCAGTGCGGAAGAAATCGCTTCGATGTGGAAGCTAGTCAGTCAGTCTGTCGACACGATCATCCGCCATAAACCCAGGTCGACTAAAGATCACAGATCGAACGACAATCGAATGATCATCACAGCGTTCATCGGAGTCAGACGGTTCTGCTCTTGGCCCACCGAGCGGGCAGCTGGACTGATGCTCAGCTGTAGGAAATCAATAAATGTCCCATGTGATCGACAGCGAGGTAGGCGTCGGAGGAAGAATTATGCTGTGCTAAGCGCAGCTTCCGAGACAGCCACAATTCACCGTAGCCCGGGGACGAAAATAAAAGCAAAACAACGGCAAGCTATGGTGGCGGGAAATTGGAGGAAGAAGAAGATAAGATACGGAACCGAGCGATGGTCGGTGTGGCGGTATATCAAAGCGTTCTATGGAGTTGTGGAGGGAGGGATCGGCAGCGCGAGGAGTTTTCGTTCGAGGATCTCTCGTTTTCCCGGAGCCGCCCTCATTGATAGGAAAGGAGCCGCGTTCTCTGGTGACTTGCGGGGAATTGGGGAGCTTACTCCCCATGGAGATGCGTTTGCTCCGTCGGAAACTCCGCGCTATGCTTCGCTCAAGTAGAAGTACTCGCGACAGATCGTCACCCCCCGTCGAGAGTAATGATAGAAGGTCAGTCGAGATCTCTAGGCGGAGACTGGCAGGACGATCGTCAGACTCAGCGAGTGAAGCATTCCAAATGCAGGCCCGTCCGTTAGTTTTCTGACACGTACAGGCTGTTTGCTCCCGCAGATCACCCACTCTTTGTTGGATGTCGCCGGCGAGGTTGACCAGTTACTTGCGATGTAGTGTCAATTTTTCTGGTTGAACCTTCGCTCGAGGTATCCAATTGCGCGAATCGGAAGTGCTTCACACGGAGGACACTTTTCGAAGGAGAAGAATTGTCTGCAAGGGTTGAGCGGCAACTAATTCCTCGCTGAAGGAATTTGGAGGATATTTGGCCACGCCCCCAACGCAATGAAAGTACTGCTTCTAGGTTATGAGGAGGGCTTTGTTGCCAGCAATTTCGTAAGATGAGCTGCGCGGCTCGTTTCGGAATCCCTTCCAACCTCGACCAATTGAGCGTAACAATCAGCACTGGTCGCTCGGGCAAAACAGCCTGGTTGCCAGATTGACACTTCGCACCGCTTGATCAATCGACGTACCGTATTTTGTTTTGATAATTAAAGTATTTCGGTGCAGTGTCACAAGCGATTGCCTCAAAGCCGTGGTACGAATTCGAAACTTGAGTATCTCCTCCCCATTGTTCTTTCCCCCCCCCTTCCCGCCGATCCGTGGGTATAGGGGGCCGTGGGGATTAGTATCTTACTAGATTAATTGGTGCGAGAGCCACCGAGATTTTAGTGTCATTGGGCTGGTCATCGGGGTAAGACTTGCCCGTCAGCAACTTTTTTCCTCAACGAAGCCGCCCCCTGCGATTTTGGAAACAATCGAGTCAAGCTGCCTCGACGACAGTTGCCTACAGACATCAAATATGTATAAGCGTCACGGCAACGACACGTATGATTATCACATTACATAATGCCTTATGTTCCCCGGATGCTTGTTTTCTAGCAAGCTAGTCTGTTTTCTCAACCGCCCCGATTGTTGGCTGGGCATATCTTCACTGACGATGGGTAGATTCAACATTCATCACTTTGCGCGTGTATGTGTGCTCGGCGAGGAACGCCTTCTCGTCGATGAAGCCATCGCTACATCTATTTATTACAGATGATCTATTTGCTGCGTTCCGGCATGAAGTTTGCTTTTTGAGCTCCAAAATGACAATAATAACAATGATGATGATGTCGCCCACGGTGGCGCTGATGACTTGATGTGACCGCTTGGCGTGTGTCCTCCTTCGTCTTGACGAATTTTGCCCCCGGCCGGCCGGTCGACCGACCGACCGTCATTGATGTCGTCAGTGTGTCGATAGTGTTTCGTAGCAAGCAGATGTTTTGCGTTGTTTCTCGCTCCTCGGACGAAGAGAAGATGCCGCTTCTGCCGTCGAGTCGGGTCACTCGAGTCATAGGCTTTCGCCTGAGAGTTCCGAGGAAAAATTCCGCCGAATTTATATGAGTTTCGTCAGCAGCTGAGCTGACTCCCCACAGCACCGCGGTTAGCGTCTCTTCTTTGCTTCTATTTTTCCTATTAGTATTTGTCGTGTGAATTCGGAGAGAAAGACTAGCGACCGCTTGACTAGTTGGCTAGGAAGAAGCCTCAATCAAGCCATTTCCGTGGAAAAGGGCGATGGGACAATCGTGACGGGAGCGCGATGAAGTGGGAAGCTGATTGAGTGATGAGGCTGCAGATTCTGTGAGAATCCGTTTATTGGTGATGTCGACGCTTTTCGATTAGCGCATATCCCACGCGTGGCATTGGGAAAAAAACGTACCGATACATTCGTTTCGCTGGGAGGTCTTTGTAACGAACTCGAGACGGAAAAAATGAAATTATCTCCCAAGAATAGAATCTATTGAATAGGGAGTGGGAGGCTCATCCATTGGAAACCACTAGACTGTCGAGTGGCTGCAGAGTCATTCTTGAGGCTCCCGGAAGAACTCGGAAGCGTAGACATTTCGTCTTCTCTTCCTCTCTCTCGGATGGAGATACGAATACAACTACCCATGCGTGGTCGCGCACCGGCTTCTATTGCGGAACGTTATTAAGTTTCACGGCGAAGCCAGCAGGTGGTGTATTACGAATAGGGAAAGCATCTGCTGTTTTGTAGCTCCACCGGTGAATCGAGACTCTCTTCTCTGAAAACCGATCGCCAGTCGATACTCATCGTCATCTCTTCTCGGTGTACACTTTATGGCGCGTGCTTGTGGACGTGCGCAGCGACCGCTCGTGTGGTCTTCTTGAACCCGTTGCATGCCTTTAATGATGTAAGCTCGGAGGAATAGGCGTAGAATTTTGTTACAAAGAAGAAAACGCGGCTAGGAGAGGAAATGGAGACGAAAAAGAAAACAATAATAACGGTCACCGAAGGATAGCGAGATTCCCAAGCGTGTACGGTGAAGCATTGATCGTGATAACTGCAATTTCTGTCGCATCGAATCCGTGGGTCGTGGCGGGCTTTCGCTTTTCTGACGCCATTTCGTTCACGTAATTAATTCCATGTGTTTTGGTTTCCCGGTCCGTATGCTGGATCAGGAATCTTCTGAACGAGAATAACTCGAGTCGTAAATGCGACTCACGGCGACGTCTGCTCATGCTCTGCTGAATTGATGCTCCCCCTTCGGTTGTTCAGTGCATTGTACGCAAATCACAAATCGCCGGAGACCCATGTGATATGCGATGAACTTCCAATCGTATTCGCATTCATGAGAGCACGAATCAGGCCGAATCTATGTAGATCAGCGGCCCTTAAAGAATTTCGCAGAGTCGAGTCCAGGTTCAAGCGACAGGTTGTCACGTTTCAGCTGACCAGACGAAACGAAAGCGCTAGCTTGAAAAAGGGGGCGATTTTATTTGTGAGGAAGTCCTCTTTGAAGTGACATGTGGGAAGAATACCCAAATGAGGTTGTCTTTAACAAGGTTCATCAAGGTGGGTGGTCGAAACTTCCGACATTTGCTCGGCTTGCGTACCACCCTGCCTACATGTCGCTCCGGACACGCACAAAAGCTGAGCAGATGAAACGCTTGGGACTCGACTCGAAACCAGATTGACTTACGCGGTCTGGAACCCTGGGAAGGATTCTCAGGTTCCCGTTCGGAATCATGCGGGACGGAAGAGCTTACCTAATTCCTTCACTAGAGAAGGGTTCGTCGCGATTTCCGCACATTCAGGGAGGAGAATCCAAGAACGCTCGGGGGTTCAAGTCGGTCCGTGGTCTTCCTGATCGCGCAAAAGAATGTCATGCGAACTTCGAAGCCCCTGTTGAGCGAGCGAGTTCCTCTGCACCGATGCGTTTAGCGGTCTTCGCTAAGGTGTATCTCTGTCTCAAATGTCAAGGGTAGAAGGGCTAGGGACCGTGATCGTGAATTTGGAGCCATGTTTGCAATCGTGCCCATTTGCTCTGGTCACTCTCGCAGACTTTGGGAGTGTTTTCGGCCGTTGCCATGCCGCAGCCCGTAACGGTGGTCCGCGCGACCGGGTGAGGGATCCCTTGCCAATGGCAGGATTCGCGCGGAAAGTATGAGCGACGAATGGAAGTTCGTCAGAGCGCAGTCTCATGTGGACCCTTGTGGTGGTGATGCTGTGTGCGTCGGGGGGCGACCCCCACTGCGACTGTGCGGTGTTTGACGCGTGATTTCGATGCAGAGCAAGACCACAGGGAGCATCTGTGAAGGAACAGCATTTTAGTGCTTCATTCGACTTCTCCAATGTTGGTAATTGTATTCCGCGGAGTCGAAGTCCGAAATTCCGACAACACTGAGTTAGTTCGCGTGATAGGACCACCGCTCTCCAAGATGTAGTTCGGTAGCACCGAAAGGTAACGGAGGAGCGGACGTGGAACAGAGAATCTCTGGTCAGTGCGAGCACTCAGAACAGAACTACCGAAGCATGAGCATGGAGGAAAAAGTATGTGAAGACATCAATGAGTTGACCGAGGTCGCCTTCGCAAGAATTCGCAAAAAGGATATTTTAGCTGTGCAGTGCCCGGACTTGGTGGACTTCTTCCGAGATGGTGTCTGTGACAAGTGTAAGTAAGCACTCGGAAGATCTGATAGCGTAGCTTTTGGCTGCGATGAACGTTTAAGTGGTCTGTCTCTTTTTTCTGCGAATCAGCCGCTGTGAAACCACGGCTCGTTGCTTCTGGCAAGGCAACTACGAGAGCTTGTTTGCTTTCTCTTCGCATTCTTCGCTGTGTTATCAAATACTCCATACCAAAGGCCGAGCGATTTCCCCAAAAACAGAAGTCTCCATTGTGGGTGTTGAACAAGCGCTCAGCGGAATCGGAGTCGAAGGACTGTGATGAGAAGGAGGTAAAAACTCCTGCGGCTTCTCTCTATCCGTCACAGAAACCTTCTTGAAGAGTTGCTGTCATCGCTCGCTGGTCGAGACCGCGTCTCTGCCCGGAACGCTTATCGAAGACCCATGATCTTCGACGAGATGGAGAAGCCCTTCATTTTCCGGAATTATACTCGAGTGGCTTTCTCGAGTGGATTTCTATTCGGGTCCTCTGTTTCCCTCGGACAATCCGCTTTTCGTTCGGCCGAAGCGGATACCGATGGCGAGGCAAGTGGAATTCTTGAAGTTTGCTCGATCTCGTCGATCTATGTTGAGGAAACCATGGAAATCCGCGAGGCGCATCGCTGGAGAGGAAGAATTCGAATAGACTCTTTCTAGCTATCTCGATCATGCTGGCTGCTCGATTCATTCAGGACAAAGTTTGTTTTGTCGTTGGTTGTCAAGCCCACGCGCCCGTTCGCTCAGCAGTAGTTCATTCCCTTCGATAGGGGATGGATTCTTCTGTAACTCCGTTTACAGAGCTGCAGCCGATGGTGCGTGAAACCGGTGTTCAAGAGGCGGGAGCGGTGACGGGACGCTGTGTTACGCAGTAACATTTTCTCGCTCAACTCGAAAGCTAGGATTCGGAAGAATACTGAGTTTCTCTGCTCCGCACCATGAGTCCCAGTCTACCACATCCTACCTCTCCTAATTGGGACATTGATTGTCGCTGCGGCTGATGAGACTTTAGATGGACTTAGGTAATTCATATGGGGAAACTATCCGCGGACAAGTTTCCGACACAGCTCAGGTATGACGAATTACGCTGGAATCGGCGCACGTCTTCTGTCCGTCCGAGAATTTGGCAGGGACAGACGGAAAAACGAAATCGAGTCTCTTGCTCGCGGTAGAGCCGCCGGCGTAACCTGGAAGATAAACATCATCAACTTTTTGTTTCGGAGGAAATGCTCAAGTTTTTCAAAAAAAAATCACGCTGATAAAAGGCGCAGCAGGGGCGTGCTCACATCTAGCGGTTTGCGTATCGCTAACTTGTGTCCCAAATACGTGAGGTAGATTTCTGCCGATCGGCGGTTTTTTTTCGTCAGGGAGTCAAGGTGAATAGTGAACTACAGTAGATTCGTACCTCGAAGTCGCTTCAGTAACTTTTCTCAAATATTGTTCCTCGTAGACACATCCATGGTCACTTAGCGTGGGAAAGCGTATCGGAGTCCGGATCCAGAACTTCTTGAAGGTTTCGGATATATTCCATACGTACAATTTTGCGAAGACAGACTCATAGATAGCTGAGTTCAAAGCTTTATCCGCAATCAGGACTCAGAAGATTTATAATCTGCGTCCCTTGAACGTTGACTACTCGTGGGAGTAATGTACGGGCACGACATAATCGTGCGAACGGGACGATAAGTAAAGCTGTTGCTTCGGCGGTCGAATCTCATCGCTTAGGTATAAGAAATCTCGGTGTATATGACAGCGCACGGCAAGAAACCGGCGTTTGCGAAACCTGTTTTCCCGAAGCGTTGGGCGACACGTCAACTCTGGCTCGTGCTTTGATTTCGACCAACAATCAAATTCTCCTCTTGTCGAGACGCTGATCGCTGCCAATGGGGAACGAAATCACTGGAACCTCGTCCGAAAGAAGACCCACTCAGACTCACTGATAGATGCAGCCGACGGCATCGTTATACTCCTTCACAATCATCGCTCATTCAGTGGCGATTGCGAGGATTAACCTTTCGACGACGGCTCACATTGTCTGTAGAATTGCAAACAACGTTTTCTGCGGGTCGGGAGATGTGATTCTCCGTCAGATGCGCCGTTGACCCGTGGTGTTGATGCCAGCAGATGTTGGGTACGGTTCGAACGCGAGGCTTCTGGCCCCATCAACGTATTCTGACGACCGGTGTTGACGGTGTCGACGTCTCGCCCGGGATCCTTGTTACGGATTTCATGGGACAAAGTATCTTCTCCGCAGCTGAACTCAGTGCGGAGCCGACGGCTCTGATTCAGAAAGCGAATATCAGGTGTTGTTCGCGGATACCGCGCACCGTGGACAGATGCGTCGACTCCTAAGGGAGAGTACAACGCGAGAACTTCAGCCTCCGCTGTCTGCTCAGGCTGCGCGGCTGCGAGTCGTCGCTCGTAGCCCTCAATTGGTTCCTAGGAGCGGTCCATTCTCGGTGCCCTCAGGAAGGAGGCGATCCCCGACTTCATAGAATCTATGCGCGAACGGTCCCTCTCGGAACTGAATCCCGCGCCATCGCCTCCAGATCGGTCTGTTACGAGTTAAGAGTATTTCTCACTCTCCCCTCGCTCAAGCGCATGCTCTCCCTCCCAGGTCTGTGACAGGGACGACGTTTCAGTCGAGACGATGAAGATGACTAAGCATTGAACACAACGGCCTGAACATGACGACGAAGAAAGGGGAGGAGAGAGGCTTCTACCTACTGCCGACGAAAGATCTCCCCGCCTAACCTGGTGTTTACAAACACGGCTACGAGGCAGCGGCAGAAACGAAAAACCACTCAGCGAATCGGTGGTCTGGCTGTCTGCCTGCTAGGCAGCAAGCGCACGAACGGCCATCATTAACAGCAGTGGCAGCAGCTGGGAAGACGCGCGCAAACTGAGGATCTCCGATTTCGATTCCGTCCAGTCAATACCACAGACACACTCCGAAACCGTGACACGAAACTCTAGGTGTCTCTAACAGTAGCCAGCGACGTTTCCTCGGTGTCTAGTGCGAACAACGGCGGCGAAGTGTCCCCATGACTTGTGATTTCTCAGCTTATCCGTTGAGGTGGTCGCATGGCGTAGCAACTGCTGCTGCTGATTCCTGTGGCTGTCATCGACTCACATCGTTTCTCGAAGATTTCGGGAGGCGCTCATCGGAAGCTTCTTCTTCAAGGGAAATGTGATGAGCCGACTGAGTACTCACGCGCTCCGTAGGAAATGTGAAGCCGAGTCTCGGGCAGGGCTCTGGATTGGCAAGCGGAACGACACCAACGTTCGATTCGACGTTCGCAATTTAAACCATTGATCCGTTTCACGATAGACAGCGGCGTTGCAGAAGATGTCATAGCGATTTTAAGTTATATATCTGCTCGGAAAAACTGAGGCGGTACGCTAGACGTTACTGCGGAGTGAACTGTTTCATAGAACCGTCGCAGACGACGGTTAAGAAACAAGCCCGGTCACAACGGAAAAAAAATCATTAGCCTCCTCTTGGGAGTGAACCTCGTAGTCATTTTATGAGTGTGCCGTTGAAGAGTCGTCCTTAAGCACTGAGAGCCATGGAAGATTTTTACGTTAATGACGAAGTATACGACGGAAGCCCGATACCCTTCAAGCGAGTGATGAGTCCTGCTCGATTGATGCTTGTCGAAACCCCAGTCACCGACATCGAAAAGCGATATTTCTTCGAAAACCGTAGGTCCCGCTAGGCTTATCCCTAGTCCACGGTGTCTGATATCATGGCAGCCGAACTTTGTAAACTTGTCCGACAAGGTGGAAACGCTTCTGCTGGGGGCTCGAATCCATGATAATCAGTTGTGTACTTTGATTCCAGTTCTATGTGCCGACCGGTTGACGCAGATGACCCGGACGTATGATGATACAGACGCGCTCACCCGGCTGCTCGAGGAGAAGGAAAGGGACCTCGAACTCGCCGCGCACATCGGGAAAAGTCTCCTCGAAGAGAAGAGGGCGCTGCAGGTTAGCCGAATTGACTCCCTCTCATGTTCAAAAAACAGAACCATTTTTCATGGGGAATTCCGGCGAGGAAGTGTTGTTGGAGTTTGATGCTCATCTACCGATCCGTTCCCGCAGGAGAGGATAGAGGCACTCGAACAAGATTTTCAAGCATCTCAGGAGACTGTCACCCAACTTCGACATGATCTTACCAAGAAGAACAGTTTGCTCTCCATTTACATGGAGGGCGAAGAAGAGGGTTTGCTCGGAGAAGAAGCTCCGGCCAGCTTGGATCTTCTTCATAAGAAGATCAACGAGCTGGAAAATGAAAACGAAAGGCTAAAAATCGAGGTAAATTCATTTGAACGAGTCTTCAGTACATTATGTTCGGCATTCCTCTCGGCTCATGAGGAACGACCAGAACGGCAACGGGAACCCACCTGTGATCGATGGAATCCTTCTTCCTCGGTAATCACCATTATTTATTTCCAGTCGCAATCGTGGACCGAAGACTTGGCCGTAGAAGAAGAACGCGAAACGGAGCTCATCAATGAGTGTGTTCGAGAGCTCAACGAGAAGAATAGAACAGCCGCAAAGCTCCAAGAGGAGTTGGCCAAAAAGACTGAGAGTCTTCTGAAGCACCAAGACGAGATCACTCAGCTGCTGAGTCAACAAGTGGATTTACAGAAGAAGGTATTATTTTTGATTCGATATGGCCCTTCCTCACGGTGTCTATCTGAGTTCGTGTGGAATGCTGATGAGAATAACTCTTGTTTTCAGCTGCGAGAGTATTCGATCGAGAATGAAACGCTACGAGTCAACTTAGATGTGATGGGCGAGACGCAACAAGAGCTCACGATCGAGATCAGTGAAGCCAGGGACAAGTACAACACGTTGTTATGTGCCTTCCAGGTAAACGACAGCGACCTCTGCGTCCTCATTCTGCTCCGTGCGAACGCGTGCTGAATCGAAAAATAACGAAACTATTGTCTACAAAGTCTCTATTTCTTTCCTGGCGCAGGAACTTCAAGAAGCGCTGCGACAGCGGAGGCAACGCTCGAGCACAGGCAGCGTATGCAGCATCGGGGTCGGGGAGGGCCTGCGCAGACAGGGACCGCAGCCTCGACTCAAAATCAGAATTCGCAGTCTAGCCATTCGTCGATTCAGACGAAGAATTCCTCACAGGGTGCCTATGGCGCTTATACCAAATACATCAATCCGGATTCCTTGGCAGCTGAACTTTCCATGTCGCTGAGGACCGATAACTCTGAGGGATACCACTCGGACGACAGGTTGGTGTTACCTCACTTGATGGCATCGCTTTTCAGTCATAGGCTCCCTGGTTCGAGAATCTCACTCATGCGCTTCTTTTTTCGTTGATTTCGCGCAAATCATTCATTTTGTTCACCCTTGTTTCCGACCGGTACGATTTAGAGCTCAAACCGCGTCAGCCTCGAATCCGTCCCCTCGTCCGCCGTCTCGACGACCTCTCGGCTCTTCGGGGGCCAATGGTCGGAGACCTGCGTCGGGCGAGTTTGACGGAACTTCGGATGAGGGCGAAAGCTCATTCCCTGAGAGTTACCACACCGACGATGATTCCCAGTATTCGTAAGTTTGGTTTATGTTTGCTTCTAGTTAAAGCTAAGTTACTTTCCTTTGGTTGCTCCGTGTAGTTCCCCGCACGAACCGCGGCCCCACGATGATTATGGAAACAATCTGAGAAGGGTAGCTGTTTTTCTGCTTTGAAAATAGTAGAAATTGGAGAGGATCCTCGTTTTCGTAGAAAACTATCCTCAAATCACCAATTCGAACTTTCGTTTTCCGATAGAGACTCCAGACAGGGCAAGATCCGTTATTCCGTGTAAGTGGGAGTCCGACTTTCACTTCGGTTCTGCGTGAACGAAGCTCACTCTGAGTGAGACCGGGAGAATTCGATCTAACTCTGTCACCCCACCCGCGATCCCACGTATCAATTCTTCGAATATTAGAGAGCAAATCACTTCCATCCCTGGAATGAAGTCCGCTGTCGAATCCCCGACTCTCCTTATGCCGCTGCAAATGAACTTTCCCTCTGCAATCCGCTCTTTGCACCGCGCTTCTTTCGCACACGCATCCCGACGCCTCCCGTCCACAGAAACTCCCCTCTCTATCTATCTGTACATGCATCTTCCTGACTCGGCCCTGCTCTAGCCGTACGAGTACCATCTGCGAGACTGGGCTTTGTGGACTGGCCCGCGATTCCGCTCTGCACCCGGACGAAATTTTATTTATATTATCATTTCGGGACATCTCCTTTGAGCGGAGACAGCCGAATCTTCCACTCGAAAACTGCGTATTTTCAGGGTATCTTGGATGTTTTGCATCTTGTGGGGCTATCATCTACCCTCTATTGACTCCGGTTCGTTCCCGAGTTTTTTTTCATCGAGAAAATTTCCAATTCATTGTTCGTATCTCTCCTTCCTTGGCTGTGGTCTGTCTTGTCCATTTCGACTATTGATCAGGATCTTCGGTCTGTGTTCAGTCTGCTTTTGTGTTTTGTGGTCGAGTTTCCGATTGCCGTGTTCGTGTTCACGGAGAATTGAGATCTGTCAGTTCGTGGGCCCTAATTAGTAATCGCTAGGCTCGTTGTATGTTGTTGAGTTGTGCTTTTTCTGTTATTACAGGTTATTTGGGATATTAATTTTGATATGCCTTCCACTGGCGCTGCAGTTGTTCGTTAATATCATCACGTCTCTGCCCCTGCGACGGCTTGTCGAAATTCTATTTAACTAGCGAGAGCGAGAAACAAAGGGGCGAGAGGCGAGACAGTCCGACCAGTTGGAATTTTGGAAACACGATGAGCGGTCGACTCCCATGCAAAGCTTCGCGACCGATCACCAAAGTCCGCTCAACAGCAACGACCCATACACCTTCCCAACCCGTCAACCACCTACCAACCAAGTAGACCACTGCCTTCCTGCCTGAGTGCTTAGATTCGGTTTTTGTGAAAAACACTGCGTTTGTTCATAGCACGATGTTTGCTCATCCGGATAGAGTCGTGGCTCCACACAATTAGTCCACAGTGAGCCTTCCCTGTCATCATGTCACAAGCAGGAGCATTCTTTCGAGCTTGATGATCCATGGCTTTGGCACCGGAGTCGCGATGAAGAGATCCGGATGCGCGAATACCGAGGCGATGAGCTCTGACGCCACGAAGTCGCTTCCCTGAGCAACGGAGGCTCTCCTCTTTGGTTTTCTCGGGGCGAAAGGTCTGATTCCGATTGCTGAAGCCACTATAAACATTCCCATCGCAATCTCGCCTCTGCTCAACGCACATCGATGCGAGATGATCCGATTATGTAGATCAGATAGCGCCATCGGTGAATGGGAGAGCTTTCTACCTGTCTCGCTCAGTCAGACAATGTCTTTACGGAATACCTCCCTGAAGTCCTGATTATCTGCGCCGGAGGTCAGAGCAGAGATGATACTTTGATCTATGAGTCTCTCGGCCAAACTTTCAAATAGCTGTCGGAGGCGATTCGTCTCTTCCTAGACGCGTCTGTTCACAGACCCCGGAGCTTGGCGCTAGTCGTTTCACCATCGAGTTCTCGATGGAATCGGTTCATCTTTTAAAGAGAGAGGAGCTCGAGTTTGAACCGTGAAGTGAGTCTCCTTGTAAATTTTATCGAGTCGAATGTGTTTCTTTGGTCTATGACCGAAATACACGTATTCCATGCCTGTGGCGAACCTTGCAGGTGCGCTCAGCCAAAAGTGAGATGATCTCTTGAACCAACATGTGAACATTTCCGCCATATCATTGTTTCTGATCGAAACTCATTTAATAAAATGTGTTGATCTATTATTTTACGTCCATGTTTTCAACCCTGCATGCCGCATAACGGGGTTCCCCTGAATGCTGTACTTCCGACAGGCTGCATGATATTTCACCATTGCTCAGCTCACGCCTAACCCGATCGACTCCGGCTCCTGACAATCTGTTTAATTCCACTTGCTCGATCACTGCTTCTCGTTTCGCCTCTGCTTCTGTAAACTAGAAAACTAGACGGCAGACGAGGGAATCGAGTCGACCCATGCTCGCATCTGGTGGGGAGCCTTGCTCGGCAATAATAATGGGGCTTCGCGATCTCGAGGATCGGGCGTTCTGGAAACACCCTCGCAGGGGCGGAGCCGGTCGATATCGAGCCCGCGGTCTGCCTTTCACACTGAATCGGGCTCGATACCAATCCACTCGCGCGCGAGGTTCTCGTTTCCACTTGGAAACTGACGGGGCTTTCACTGTGGACATTCTTGATTTCTGATCTGATCTTTCGAGGGATCTGTCTGACCCGAGCTTCCTGTGTTTGTGGTAACACTTTGCTCCTTATGACTTTCTAGGTCGTTGAGTAGCATAGGTCTGAATCCCGTTTGTGGCAAGCACCCTCTGGGACTGGATCTGAACTCTCCAATGAGAGGAACGATGTCGCACTCGAGGAGTTTCTACGAACTGGACGAAGATTCCACGTCCAGATGCCGAACGCCAGACTCCATCTTGAGTGGGTTCAACGGCTTCAGCAGCGGGTCTACCACTTCGAGTATGCGTAGATACCGAATGCCAGGTGAGTGAGTCGGTCGAGGACAATGTCGAGGTAATCAACTCGGATGAACCAATAGTTTGTCGGGGCTTCTGAATAGGTTACGAGAATAGACGAATATATTATATCTCGTTTTCAGATAAACTCGACCTCATCAAGCGCCTCGAAGGCTCCAGGACGCTCCACAGATGGAGACGGCTGGCAACTCCGACTCCTCTAGGTCTGATAGGACTCGCAGAGGAGACTGAAGGCATCAAGACCCGGGCGGTGCCCAAATCTCTACCGAGTCTTCCGAAGGATAATTCGCCTAAACCACCGTCCTCGCTGGACATAACATCTTTCCTTGAAGAGATCGACAGAGCTGAAGAATCGCCTCAAAATTTCCCGGGCAAGAGTTTCGTTGATAGCTCGTGCATTTACACTTATTCGAACTCAAACGTCTTGCACCCAGACTCGACGCATACAACTCCGAGTCTGGGCTTGACGAAAATGGCGATCAGCGCCGGTAGGAATCGATCACCCGTGCAAACGACTCCTAGTGTGATAAATCGATCGAGTTTACTCGCCACAACAACGTGCAGCGTGAACAGAGGACTCGCTCGAATCCTAAACGAGCGAGGAATACATGCGATGCTGCCTTCGGTTCTTCGTGAGAGAAGCGAAGATGACGAGGAAAAAACCGGTACGAGTCACCGTGGCTTCCCGTGTCATAGACTGACGCTTTATTTTAGATCCCTTCCTGAAATTTCCCACCCCACGGAATCCCGGAACGGTGATCTTAAACATTCCCCTTTCTCCACAGCAACGTCCACTCCTGCCCCTTCTCCTGATCAAACTCCTCCGGGAACTCCTCCCGAAGAAGACGTCCCTGACAACGACGAACTCGACGCGCTGATGCCTAACCTCGTTCGTGAGAACCGGGCCAAAGGCGTCGTGCTGAGGGCGTACCGCGTCGACGGAAAGTCTTCGCCGTTGGAGTCGGCTGCCGTTCGTAGAGAATCGCTCAGGAGAAGCAAGCGAGGGAGTCAGGAACTCGACGCGCAAGGACTGGTATCGAAACTGTCTCGCTTAGTGCAATGGCCCTTCCAGGGTTTCGTCTCCGACGGAAACGGAAACAGCGACCGCACAACTGATTCCGGCGTGAGGCTGACGACGACAGTAACCACAACTTCCACATTGACTGGTGAGCAGTTCGATGGCTTCATAATGCGCAATTATTTCTCATTCACGAAATTATTCGGATTCATTCCATCAATCATAGATCCTCTGAGCCGAGCGTCGGAAGCCCCAGTTTCGAATAACGCATCGATGCAATTCCAGACACCATCACTTCGGTCATTCCGATCGTCGACAGCAGTTCTATGTCAGGTACTATGACAAGCACGCGTGTCACAAATTCGTGTTTGTCGTCGCCGTCGTTACCGTCGGTAACCGCGATCTGCTCGACGACTCCGATCGGCTCCGCGGCTGGTCAGCCCACCACGTGGTCACCGTTACCAATGCCTGGTTTCGGGACCGGCAACGCTCCTACGTTAACGCCGGCGATGCGAATGCCCCTTGCTCGAACTCCGAACCCTCTACTGCAGATAAACGCAGGAAGACGACGCCCGATAGGCACCGTAAGCTCGATGCGTAACATGAGGAAGGGGGCTCTCATGTGAAGAAAACGGGAATACTACAGCATTGTGTCTCGCGCAAGGGGCGGAGTCGGACGATGTTAGATATAGCCCAAACGTAGCGCGTAGGGAGAAGGCTTCCGTCATTCGTTCGAGTCGCGGAAGCCTCCTCCGTTTTCAACACTCGACACGCCGTGTCGTTCGTCGTGGAACTTCCATCGAGGATCTGTCCTCGAAAACAGGGAGGGGACCGGAGAACTCCTTCCAGAAGTATTAAGCATAATTTAAGCAATGACAAGATGAGGGGGGCACGGTCTGTTCTGTTGAAATGGGGGAATTCTCCGCTTGATTTGTGCAATCCGATGTCGGTCTGTTCTTGTTGACCTTGAGCAATGTTGGACGGGTAGTAAGTTTCGAGATGGTAATTTAATTTCCTAGATAGTCGAGCAAGTTTTCTTGCTTCGACGACGAATACCAAACACCTAAGCAGTATATTCTGACTGCGTGAGGGGAAGGAAGTATTTTTTCGGCAAGAGACCACTGAAGATACGGAAAAGTAGATCAGCGGCGAAACTTATCTTTTATGTTCCTTCCTGACGGAGACCGGCGATCTCGTCTTGTTTAGATGGGTTCTGTCCGGATGCAATTAAGATCAAAATATTCTCTACGTATTCCTTCAATGTTGAACGCAGCTGAGAGATCAGCTGGGTTATGAGACTGTGTTCCAGAGATGGTCAACAGAAATCGTCGATTTTCTTCGGGTCCATCTCTGCTTGGTTTCGCTAGATGACTTCAACTATTACCAGAGATAATACGTTGGAATTGATGTTAGAAATATTTTCGGTGGTTCATCATGTATATAGCGGAATAATCTCAAGGAAACCACTGGTGATTATGAGAGAATAATTACCTGCTTGTGTTTGGCGGAGGACTTGGCTACCAAGTTGCATTTTGTATATAAGCCAAATACAACAGAAAATCGTTGTCAAATAAAGCCCGAGGCGAGGAACAAACTGTTGAAAGAGCCCGTCAGGACGTTGAGAGACTCCGAGCTGTCCAGCAAGTCGTCGCACGCAGAACCTTCAGAATGAATCGCTTAACGCTCCCCATGAATCGCACACAGATCCAACTCATCCCGAGCAATTCGTTCGAAATTCGAAAGAGAATCCAGATCAGTCTAGGGAACCCGCCTCAGATTGTCTCTTCCCCGCCACTGAGATGAAATCACGACGATAGAACTACCTATAACGTTTGACAGCTCGTCGTTCAAGAATCATGAGGCTGATGACGGTGCCAAATTCATTCTGAAAGAACGTTCGCGACAGGCGAGTCCGACTTCGCTACATGGGAAGGAGGAAAGCTGTTTCTCTTCTCTCTGGAAAGCTCTAATAAATGCCATAAAAAATATCCTGCTTTCTTCTTCGGATGCGTCCGAGAATCCCTGAGACCGAGAATGAACACTGCTTATACCGATCAGATTCAGGGGCGTACACTTGTTGAAATTAAGAATTCGCAAGACTCAGGGTCAGCCTGGCAGGCTCCCGGAATCACCCGTGGATTTCCGGGTGGCTCTCCCGGGGATATTGATGACACACCTGGTCTTGCTCCTTTCCTTTTTCCTTGGTTTATTGATGAGGCTGCGAGTGGGCTGTTGACGCCCTCACGACTGATGCGCAGTTATCGAAACCACCGGAGACAAAACTCGTGACCTCGATATCCGATTCAGGAGACACAGAGACCTTCTCAGAAAACACTCGATACTTCAATTGAGTCTCTTAACTAGCACTTCGTACACGTCATGGTCTCGGATCGATTTGAAAGCGGTAATCAGCGATTCGCCTTGTTTCACGCCAGATGCGATGACTAAGCCGTTTTCCGAGTCGTGAACTGCACGTGCTACGAGGAATTCTCTGTCTATCACCACGGCGTTTTGAGGAGCGCAGGATCCTTTGCTCGATTGGACCCAAGCCAGACCATTTTCCATGGTGGAGCCGACACACAATATCTGGAAAGAGACTCCATGAAATTCCAATTTCCGGAAATTATCTCCGCGGATGGGCGAAAATGGGTTCTCTGTTGCTCTCTATATCTCACTTGAACGAACTCGTAGTTCCTCTCAGCGATTTGTCCATTGTGAGCGAAGTAGATGCCACTATTTGCAAATCTACTCGGGCCGATCGTCGTGCCGAAGTACGAGGTGCCATTGTAGAAAACGCGAACGATCGCTGCAAACTGTCCAGTGATCCGACCCGAGCTCGTCTCGAACGAGCGTTCGCCCACCTTGAGAATATCTCTAGGCATGGTTTCACCGTATTCCCAGCGTCGCCACCTCAGAGAGTCGTGGAGATCCTCGTCTCCATCTAGCGGCGGACATCCGGGGGAAGCATGAATTCCGAGCGGTGTGCCGTCAGCAAGCGATAGCTGAGTGGTTGTATCGGACTCTGGAATTGTCTCTTCTGGAGAGACGGAGCTCTCGACGATCTCGGCCCCCGAGGCGGGTTGCGGGGTAATAGTGTCTGGTGAAGCCTGCAATTCGGGCTCCGGGTCAAGCATGATATCTCTCTCAGTCAGTTCAGCGAAGTTGTCGAGGTGCAGAAATATACCGACGGCTGTTTGAATCGATTTCCTAACCTCGGAAGTGGAGTAGCATTTCGCCAGATGAGGCCATTCACATCGGAGTTTCGCAGCCGAAAAATGAAGACCCAGCGGGCAGTTGTACGCGAAGGGCGTCCATTCGGAGCAAATGATAAAGCGACTGCAATTGCTTGGGTGTGGATACCAGCCGATGCTGTCGGGGCACTTGAACTCTGAGACCTGTGGAACAAGGGTCGCTATCGAAGATGCGGTAGTCGCGTCCCCAGCAATGTCTGGCGTCGCGTTCCCGAACCCCGTCCCTTTCTGGGCTGCAGCACACGCTCCGAGAAGGAAGACGCCCGCGAGAGGAGCACGCATTCTGGCAAGAAAATCCGAAGATCCTGGATTGGATTCGATACTGCTCCTTATATCCAAACGAGTCTCTTGTGTATGGAGGAAGTCGTTCGTCAGGGATCGTAAATCCGTTTTGGAAATCTCTCTCCGGCTTACATTGTCTATGCATACTTTGCCAAACTGAGGAGACAGCCCCAACCGGATTCCGGTGATGTCTACTCCTGGAAAAAATCAGCTTAATCTCGCCAGGCTACCAATATGGAATGCAAGCCCAGTATCAAAAGAGGGACATGTTTATTCTTCAAGATAGGAATGCGCTGCCCGCGGCACGTCGTAGTCCACCGAAAATTGGGACTTTCGGAGAAATAGGCTCTGAAGTAGATGATTCGATAATCTCTCCGGCAAGTATTTCGGGTTTCAGTCTGTACGAAGAATCATAGTTTCTTGGAACATGATGAAAAGTAGGCTGGCCACGGTCACGTATAGTGGAATCACGACATTCGTAGGACAGCCGCTGAAGAAGGGACAATACGGACACTGATAGGAACCGCAAACATCACAGATGTTCTGAACCCATATATCCATGGTCTCAAAAATCTTTTCTTTATAGTTTTCTGAAATGCGGGAGTTTAGACATTTTAGAAGAAACGTTCGACATCCTGGAATATTCTCGATATACCTAATCAAATAAGATTCATCGAGCCGATATTTGGATCAGGCACTACTTTCTCATGTGCCCAGTACATATCAGATTTCTCACCGGGTGCGTTGTATTCATAAACTTTGGCTTTCAGATATCTCGTCGCGTTAGCAACAGGGAACCATCGCTCCATACGGAATTTGAAACACGTCCAGTCATATGCTGGGATTGTGTCGAACATGAACACAGCGGATCTAGAATAGAGGTCGTTTGCTCTCTTAGGGAAATCGTAATATTCGATCACATTCGATCACCGCAACCTAAGCCTGTTGTTGCTAAGTCATATGTCATATCATTGAAGCTCTTCGAACCTAGGCGCTATGAAAGCTCTTTTGAGTCGTGGTTGATCCCCGTATTTGACGTATCGATCAATTATGGGTCGATGATGGAAGTATCCAGTGGGAACTATAACTTCAACTACAGCAGCCCCGCTGAAATTCGACACTCGGGTCAAGATCCACCTGTACGAAGAAAATCCGGAGTTATTCCGATAGTCCGGGATCCAGCCCCGCCGACTACAAGAGCTCGTCCATCTCCAATGATACTTGAGTTATCGTTCCAATCATTCCAGTTCATTGTGTACAGTAGCGTGCCCACTAAGGGCCAAGAGGGCCGTGGCGCCTCCGAAAATTGTCGGCACCGATTGGGCTCGCCCCTGGTCGGTTTTCGTCACTCACTTGGCACACGTCCTGACTTCAATGTGCGATTTGTTGCGCCCCCAGAACAATGTTTCAACTCTCAGATCGAAAGCATCCTGTGCGGGGGGAACCAATAGATAATCACGATCTACGTTGTAGGTGACGTCCATCTGCACGATCGCTAAGCCGGCCCCTTCGGCATGAATCTCAGCTTGACCGTAAACCGGGGGCTTGACCTGCCAGTGAAAGGATACGTTGTGAGCTGTTGAATAATTTGCTTACATCAATGTACGCCACTTCCGGGGGAAAGTGTTCCGAAACTGAATTTCTGACCTGGACAAACTTGCGCTGGGCAAGATTCTCTTTGTTGACGATGAGCTCGAGAACTTTGCCGGGATTCGCGCTCGCTTGAACCTTAACTTTGAGATCGGTGATGTCCCTCACATGTGTCCGGAACGAATATTTGGTCAACGCCTCCATAGCGAGTAGAGTATCCTGCCAATCGGATGGAACCTTAAGTTAGGAGCCGACCGGTGGGACGAGATTCATATCAGAGCTGTGGAGCTGAAATCGCATGTACATTCTCTCCACGAACCTGAGTGCCGACAAAGCCGAAATCCGTGTATCTCATCCAGTTGAGCCATCTGACAACCTGACTCTCGTCCTCGTTCGAACCGAATTCCATCATTAACATGAGCGCGTACGACGTTGTTTCTACACCGAGAGCATCGTCTTCGGCTGGCATGTTCGCATAGTAGAAGGGTCTTTGGGCTTCGTAAACGACTGTTGCGGGACCAATGTCCACTGACGACCAATAGACCATGCCCTCTGGAAGCAATGATGCAACATTCTGTCTCCCAGTACGGTATCGGGCTTTGAGCGAATCTCTTCGCGAAGTCTCCAACCCCTAGAGGACTAAGAACATGCCAACCTGTTTCACGACGTAGTGTTTGCAGCAGCATCCATCCCGTCTCAGCCTGGATGGAGCCCGCTAGCTTCAAGGCGTAGGTGGAGATAGCCAAATGATACGAAGATGTCCTCAACCGTGGCAACTGCTCTTCGAGGTAGCCGACGGCAGCTTTTTGAGCGATCACTAGCTCTCCCAGCAGCGACTGGGAAGATCGAATAATTGCTCAAATGGAGTTCTTGATCTTTGAATCGAATATGGACAGTGGATTGAGACTCACCCCGGTCAAAACGTCAGCGACTTTCGAGAGCGTAATCAAAACGTGAGCTGTCAGGGTCACATTGTGAAAATTGCGTAGCTGCCGTTGATCATCCAACATCTACAGAACCGCGGCAGGAGTGAGTGAATGAAATTGTAAGTGTTTACGCCAACCCCCCCCCTCCTTCAAATCCTCATAAGGATCCGTCCGGCCGAAACTCACGAAGGCTCGATGTCGGCGATTATGCAGGGCACCATTGTCCTCGTAGAAGAATCCTGCATGAGGATCCTGGTGTCGCAGTAGGAATCGAACCGAGTTTTCAACCAGAGCGGTATCGATGTACAACAATCTGAACTCCCAGTCAGGGAATATGGCTTGACGATAAATTTTGGCAGCGAGAGCGGTTAGCCTGTCGTGTTGGAAGGGTTCAATGTCGATTAGGTAAGGCGAGTGACTTTATGCTGGAAGTTCCAGGATTTCGAGAACGAGGGGGTTCCACGGGATCATTCGTTTCCTGAAGACTCCAGACCGAAGGAACTAAGAATGAATTACCAGACGCTTGGTCGGTCCTTGAACATGGTGAAGGCGCCATCTCGGATGTACCCTGTCTGATCGACTAGAACCTGGTTCAAGTGCTCGAAGAGCTTCCTCGACGTGTCAGTTTCCATCTGGTTGGTGAGCCTCAAATAGTGGAGTACAGCCAGATGATAGCCGAAATCGAATAAAGCGTGTTCTCCCGACTGAACTCCCGTTGCGAAACCGAATTCCCCCAAGGCGACAGGTATGTCAGCTGAACTGGCTCCCACGACGTCACCTGTGAATGAAGACGGTCATCTCTCTGATAGCGAGGGTCTGTTCGGGGGCTGCCGTTCAAGGATCTCCCATTGAGTGGGTGACTTACCGATGACCGAGATTCGAGCGCTCGGAGAATCGAAAGTGTACCTCCTGTGCGATTCGTCAAACGGAATGATCGGCGTGTCCGTAATGTTAAAGTCGAAGTATTTGAGATTTTTGCTGATCGCTCGCATGTCGAACATCATGGCGAGATGCATTTGCAGGGGAACCCCCTCAGGTAGGAAATTTATTGTGATCTCCGCTTCTTCGTTTGCCACTTGAGTTCTCCCGGTGAGTTTGAATGTAACTTCGCCGACCCGACTTGCCACGACGGGCACATGAATGATAATATGCTGCCACGCTTTGATCTATCGGAATCGATTTAGGAATCATAAATCATGTCTGATCATCATCATCATATGCTGAACAAAGGGACCGAACACGACTCACAAAAACGACATGCTGATGATTTCCGCGGCTCGTTCTGGGCTTGTATGCGTTGACAACGCCGAAAGACTCCACGTGTACGAATCGATAGTCGTCGGAATCGTGGAGAATGAGTTCGGCTTGAATTTCGAAATGCTGATAGTTGAAGAGGAATACGCGAAGCCCGATTTGCTCACCGAGAACCGCCTCACCGGGCGCCTCGGTGGTCATGAAGAATGGCCGAGTGCTGTCGTGCTGAATCGTGGAAGCTGAGTCACATACTGGGCTAGGTTTTCACGAAACATCAGATGAGATCGTCGGAACTCACCAGCACGGGAGCTTCAAGCACTTGGAAGCCGAATTGCTTACTGACGGCGATAGCGTTCACGTGGTAGAGAGTCGCCGCTTTCGGGACTTGAGTCTTTGTGAAAATTTGTCGTAGATTCCTGGAACGCGAATGTGGGAATTCGAACCCGATGTGGCCCGAGGATCAGCTTTTTGCATTGTGAATACGACCGGAAGAGAGAGCGGAGCTCGACTCAAAGTACTTACCCCATGAATATATCATGATAACCAAACATGCTGCCTGTGGCATCGAAGAAGTTATTGAACCGATTCCTGCGGTAGACGTGGAAGATGAAGGAATCTTCATCATCGGCGAGTATGTCTTCGCAACCGGACTCGTCAGAGCCATCCTCGCACTGCCGATATCCGTCGCATCTGCACACGGAGAGCAATGCAACTTCAGCCTCATATGGTTCGGAAAATGGGAAATTCGCTAATGCGATGACATTGTGAAGTTGGTCCCGATGGCGTCTTTCGGGACGCTGCTCACCTCTCGATCGGCAAGTAGCAATGCAGTCCGGTCTTGCAAGCCAGTTTCCCCGTCGTATTGCACGACGTATCGAGCACTTGGGCCACGTAGAGATTAGTGAAAATGACCAAGCCTGCGGACTGAACGGATGCTCTCAATGTTCATTCGTCTCCGGAAGCGATCATGTGTATCCGCCTCAAATACCCGGAATATCACAGGGAAAAAGTAAAGAACAGGATATCTACGAGAACTCACTGTGAAAGTAGAGTTGGAATCTACAGCGGAGTTCGGCGTTGCATAGAAGAATAGCTCGTCTGATCCGCCGTCAGGGTCCCTGGCTACACCGCCGACGAGAGAAGTGCCATTGGTCTCCATTCGATGAAGGGCTCGGACCACGCCCGTGGGAGTTATATCGTTCCGACCTTGATTCGCGATCAAGTCCGTGTCCAAGCTGGTAGAGCACACGATCGCTTCGGTGGTATAGTTTGCCACAACTTCAACCAAGTCTCCCCGCCTATCCTGTTGTTTGTTTATCCATATACGGAACTGCAAAAAAGAGCGATTAGATCGAACTCCATGAAGAATACATCCGAAATTTACTTCGACGGCAAAGCAGCGAAAAATCGATTGTTAAGGAATCGCTCACACTGCCTCTGTTGATGCCTCGTACGGGAATGCTTATCGAGTCCGAAATGAGTTCGTCCTTCGATTCATCCACGAAATAAACTACGACTCGTAATGAGGGCGACATCTCGGGGCTCAAGGGCAGAGCGAACGTAGTCGCGGTATGGTCCAGACCCAGAACGGTTTTCTTGCCGTGTTGGAGCACTGTTCCCTTCGATATTGTCTGGAAAAAATTCGGTTCGAGGGATGATTGTATCATACAAGTTCTCCTCTCTATGTGAAAGTGGAAATGCATTCCTCGACGGGCTCCTTGAATCACCTACCAAGTAATAGAAGTATTCCAGATTGAAGTTTGACCGGACATGAAGTATGGCGTATTCGCCGGCCTAGAAGAGAATCTGCTTAGGAGATCGCCCAAATCATCACGAGACCTATGTCGCAGTCCGACTTCTCGTACCACGCCATCCGTCGTGCTGGTTGATATTTGAAGCTGACGATTGTCAGGCCGGTGAAAGGCGACCATGATCTCTTCCGCAGATGCCGTCCTCGAATCATCGAGTGTGAAGACTGCCTGTTGAGGAGAGCATCGTCAACGTTCGACATAGAATCAGCCAAGTTGTCCGGAACTCCTCTGAGACTCCGAGAGTCGAGGATGCTTTTACTCAAAGGGGGGGGGGGGCTACTCACTCGTATGATCACTCGATCGGTCTTCTCCGGGACCATGTCACGTATCTTCGCCACTCCATTCGAATCCAGAATGTGATCGCGGTATCTCATCTCGCGGCGACCGTAATCCCCGGTAGCCGAGAGCGTGACAGACACGTTGGCGTCCCTCAAGCGATCCTCGGGCAGCTTCACGTGATTGTTGTAGCTAACTTGAACCTGGCGAGAATTCTCACGGTGAGCATCTCGCCGAAAAAACGGAACATTCGACTTCGACCAAATGGTTATCGGGACGGCTGATTTTCGGAATTTCAGACGTACGTAGAAGACGAACTCCATGCCGGGCTTGAATGTCAGGGGTTTATCACCCAGTATGTACACCGATATGGAATCGTTGACGATTCTAGCTTTGGAGAAGCCGTCGACGATCACGTCGATGTAACGTTCACCGACGCTCGCATGAACTTCGACTTCGCAGTCCGATAGACGGTAGGGCAGAGCAAGGGATTCTAAGGTTCTCATCGAGTACCTGAAATGATGGGCTCCCCGGAACTGCAGGGCGAAGACATTCGCTGAATGAGCCGCGTTTTCGAGGTGAAACCGTTACGATATCGTTCGTTCTGGGCGGAACTCGAGCTTCTGTAGCAACTCACATCGTGTACGTAGTCCTCGATGAACTTATCGAGCAAGGCTATAGGTTTCCTGGATTTGGTAGAAGCGCTGAAGGGTTTGAGTATCACTCGTACGGTGAGATTGCCGTACGTAGGCGCTACGGCGGTGAAATTCGCTGATATATCCCCCTCGAAATATTCATCGGACGTCAATGCGTAGGGCGGCATCGATACATAGACATCGAATCGCTCGGTGTACCATCTCTCTAACAGAATTCGTTTCTCTTCGACCTGATTCAGGACCTGTGCTCGTATCGTCCACCAGCCGGCTTCGTATTCCTCGGGCAACGTGAACGATATGCTCACGACACCCAGGTACGGATATCGCGATGTCCAGCGTTTCATAATGATGCCTCGCGAATCCTGCGGAACGGGAGATTTATGGAATACCAACACTCTCCGGACGAATATCGGAGCCATTCTCATTCTATGCGGCTTTATCATCATATATATAACACCGACCAGAAGATAGACGTCGATTGGATCCTCGTAGGGTTTCAGTTCTGTGGTCAGGAGGACTATGCGGGCGCCAACTGTGAGGAAGCCAACAAGTTACATAAAGCGCCTCGTCCTCAATGGTTTCGAACACGAAGCCGATCATAGCGGGCGGCAAACACTCAGAAAGACAGACGGACACTCGCACACACGAGGATCATCTACACAAATTGCACAGTCGGGTGAAGTTTGATCGAAGCATTCCGTGAGAGGATTTCAGGGTCTCTAGGGCGGGGGGCCCTCCCCGTGATATTAATACAAGTAGATCATTTGTGGGCACATCACGCGGTCGGAATAGACGCTCTCTCGCGGAAATTCTCGTAGAAACCTCTCAAAGAATGACTCTAGATTCCTCGAAGACATTCATTTGGCGCAGTTGCATTGATGTTCGACCGGAATACATACTTTTCTGTTCGATGTTGTAGACCAGTTGCGAAGTCTGGATCAGGATTGTAAGAAATTGAGGTCTGAAATATATTTCTCTTTCCTCCCAGAAAGCGGTGCCTCCTAGAGCACCGCCGGTGTTTCCTTGAGCACGGAAGATGTACCGCCCGGATTTCGAACTTTCTGGTACCTGAGGGGACAGGGGGAGTCGCATCAAACCACTGTCCATCTCTGAACGCAAAATTATAAGTGAGGAAATCAGAGTGAACGCTTTCTGAATCAACAGCTCGTAGGATCAAGTCTCGTGATGACTATCTGCGACCGGATAGACTTCCCGCTTCTAAGGTGAAGACGAGTAGCTGCTGTTCCAACAAGTGACACGGGCCGAGTCTTGGCGGCGCGCTGCTCGAGCATTCGCGTCGCGACCGGTCACCCACGGAACGCTAGCCCTGGCACGCACGAGCTCGACAGGCGAAGGGCTTCTATTCACACAGAAGCGATGAAGGATAGTGTTCGCGACTCGATCTGAACCTAATGAGTCGCACGCACGCTTCCGCTAGGAACTCTGCCCAATATCCGTTCCGAACACCTTACCGTCTGAGTTATCGGCGTCTACTGTATGTGTAGGTAGGCTCCGCCCACTCCATCAGACCAGAGATGAGAATAATCAATTCGACGAGTGATGTGACATTTGGTGAGAATGGTCCCGATAATGTGAATCGATAAACTTCTTCAGCAAATATGCTCACCTGAAGAAGCATAACAGTACTCATGCCGGCGTCGAGCTCCTCGAGGGCAGCCGCCACCTCGGCCCCATCGCATGACAGCGACGAGCGGATAACGAGAGCATACGGCGACTTTATCAGATGCACATGCACACGGAAGATTTGTCCTGGTCTCACGGTGTTTGAAGCGAGCACCAAAAATTTCCTGAGGGAAATCGCGAGCGTATTGTATGATAATGATCATCATTGTCTATCTCTGGAAATCGGCACGTATTGTAGAGTACAATCTCAAGTTGCAGTGCGTGACTCGTCATGCTTTGATCTTCCTTCGGTGCGAGTTCGAGCTACTTGTGAACAAAAAAGACCACCCTCGATTATATGCATTACGATCCGATGAATGTTGTGATCCGACCGGCCGCCTTTCAGTCGTGTCAGAAATCTCACCGGAGCAAGCGTGCCCGAATGTTTAAATGATGGAGTAACGTAGCTCGTTGAGTGAAGAGCTCACGTCAATTTCATTCAGGAAGCTCGGGGAAACGAGCCCCGATCTAAATTGTAGCCAGCGGTCGTTGGCGGCGTGTGTGTGTGTGAGGGCGAAGTTTTGCCTCGTTGAATCCGCACTCGACTGGTGGTGGACCGAAGCCTTTTTTCCGTAACCACAGAAGAACCGCCGGAACCGGGGCAGCCGCAACAACTTGAATGCCCATTCGATGATAAGCAGCTGTCACCGAAAAATCTTTGGTCTTTGTCAAACACGGGAGGACCAGAAAATCGAGCGCGGCGCGAGTCACAGCGGCTCGATGTTCACGAACAATATATTTAATTATTACTCGTCACCGCGGGAATCAGATCGTCCGGCTGCAAATTTTCCGACGCGACGGGAGAGATTAGGCGACTGGAGAATGTAGCCGTTCGGTCCATCGCCATCATCGCCTAATTGAGCCGTGATTTACATGCATCGATTCGGGTGGGAAGCAGACAAGCATTCGATGTTGAGCGGAATTTCGGACTTATTCTATCATTCGCACGTTTGCCAGATTTATCGTGTTGGCTTATTCGCCGCTCGACGAGGGTATTCGAACAATTAAATTGTTCCTCCTTCTGCTGATGTCTTCCGTATCTGAGTGATTGTGTCGTGTTTCCGGCGTTCTCGAGTGGATTTCTCCGATGATCAGAGTACGTACACGCTTATTCTCATACGGGCGGCTGTTTTCTCTTCTCGTCGAACAATATCGAAAAACATTCCTCCGCTCCCGGGATCCCCGACTCGACCAAGACGGTCTCCTTTCTCCTTGAGAAAAATCTCCGCGGAATCGAGACAAAAGAATTAGATGAACGCCTGTCTCCCTGCGTTCAGTGACTACCGTGCGAGATGTCGTGCGTGACTTCGCTTAAGCAGCCCGCGGCATGATGAGATTAGCAGTGATCGGTTTCAGAATTAATTTTACCCGTCAGCAACTTGTGTCTCCCCTCCCCCTCGATCGGTCTTGTAACATTCAATTCGTGGGTGACTCCGACGATTCACCTCGTGAGAAGGGCGATAACAATTCGATATTAGTTCGTCTAAACATTGTTCTCATGGCTGGGTTGAAAAGGAGAGAAAAAGTCGAAAACTCTTTTCTCACGGTGCGAGTCGACGTGCAAACCATCTGATCCTCTCTTCGAATGGATCGAGCGAAAATCAACCATATCAACGACAGCGTTTTCCATGAAAGGCTTCAAGAAATTCGCGAAACTCAAATCGCGCCGTTCGTGAACTCTGGTGGAATCGACGGATGCAAATGCTTCGGAAACTCTATGAGACCGCGTTGACGGCGCTGGCGATCGGTCGATTCGACGGCCGCACTTAATGAAACGGACCACGCTACGAGGCTGGGATCGAAACAATCGTGCTCGAGTCAGGCTTAGTTTACCTAAAGGCAACTGAACAGACAGATCGGACAAGAGCGCGAGTCGCCCTCATTCGAGCTTCTCCTAATTTTGGGAGAGATTTTCGCGTTATCGGCTCGCTATGGTAATCCGGATTTGGTTTCTGAGAGCTTCCCCGTTGAGGACTGACGACTTGACTCCCCGACGACGACGATGGGTGCTTATGACTCTGGTAATCTGAATGTCATCCATAGACGAATTCCGGGCGACAGCGAAACAAGTCGTTGGCCCGGATTGATTTCCATCTGAGGCGTTGAGCGGGACACGCGTCGTATTGCGGGCCGCAAACTAGGGTTTTCTATCCGAAGCAACAAAATTTTCTCATAAGCGTTTCAATGACGTCTCAAGCTCCCTCACTGTGAATCCGGGCGTAGCAAAGCGCGATGGAAATCTCCCAGGCGGATCAATCTTTTTCTCTACAGCATCTTGCGGGAGGCTTCGGTGTCGATTTTCTGAGCGTCGCTGACATGTTCCTGTTCACGAAACACTCGTCCACCGACAGACGCTCAATGCACTTTTGAAATCATTGCCATTCAACCAATAATCAGGGAAGAGGCGCATGCAGTCCGTCGGGTTTCAATGAGTACCTAGTATATTCCGACAATTAGGATCTTCCCGATTGGATCACAAGTTCCGTCCTGAACACCTCCCTCGGCATCGCCGACACGCTTACACTTGGTCGTTGCTAGGTCCTGTGACGTTCCCGGATTCATCGAGGGAGTTGAACGAGTATCTGTTGTCCCGCTCTCGCTGCCACAACGTCATGGGATCTTCTTGGCTCGAACATGGTACGGAAAACAAGCTCAGGCTGATCAAGAAGGCCTGAACTCGAAACATTATGAAGACATTATCTGTAAAATTTGCTACGGTTACGGCGAGAACAAGCGTCAGTTCCTCGATAAGGCATGATAGCGTTTCCGAAAAGCGGCACGAAGCCGAATCCGCTCGACACAAGCTACACGTAGGGGAGCAGGGTTCCATGAGCTCCTCTGGAGTATCCGCTTCTCCGGAGGAGAATGACGCCTTCGACGCATCGGAGGCGTTGAGTGGTGATCACCTAGTATAGCCTTCCTCTCCATTTGCATATGAAATGGATTGAGGCCCGGAGCGCCGCACTATCGGGAACGCTCGCCAGGATGTGGAAGGTTTCATTTGAATGAAATGTCCATCAAGGGACAGTTCAGTGTACCGGAGATTTTTTCTCTGACCACAGCTTGCATCCGCCCTCGTGGAGCATGCTCTCGAACACAACGGGCTTCTTGCTGTAAAAACAATCGGAAGCCCCAATTTGATTGTATCAGGCTTCTCTTGGCGTCTTGGATGACCGACACGATTATATGCCGTATCTGAGGTGTCGCAAGATATTCGGGGGAGTAAGTATCCGCAAGAATGAGTCGAGCAGGGTGGGAAAATCCAGAAGAAAAGACAAGTCCCCAGGCCTGGAGGGGATACTGCTGGCCTGCACGGATTCCGGCGGGAGGGGGGGATTCGGTGTTGAGAATTCGGACCTTCCGCTATGTGATCGGATCGGAATACGACACCATACGGACATGAGGTCGTATCGGCTTGTTGGGTCAGATGTAGCTGGGGAAGCGAGTGCGTTTTTCCGACCACGCACGACCCCCGCGAAACGACAACAGAATCATGTACGAGGGCGTACGATACTCTCTCGCAGAGCTTCAAGGATGCTCGATCCAAGCAAATAGATGGCGGTTTCGCATCAGGTTGCCAGGGATGTGTCCGGTGTTCGAATCCCGTTGGCCGGGTATACATTTCAATTTGATGGAGAGGCGGTTCGAGCTCTGAGAACGATCGCCCGGGAACTGCTATTTTTTCCGCTTACAGCCTGTCCGGGTGGATCATGTAATAAGAAACACAACTTGGGGTTGAGCGAGAGACACCTCAGCAGAGAATGAGAGAAACCCCAGTCTCTGATCGATCTCTTCCCCGCCCGCTGCGCCTTGAAGATTCCATCATTCTCCGGTCGCCCTTCCCCCATCTAGCCCGGAGGGGAACATACCTGTACTCGGGTGCAGAACTCTCACTCGTCACAACTGGCACAAAACTTCATGCAGAATATCTTTGCAGCTTTTGATCCAGCGCAACGATGGAGCTCTAGCGGACAAAGGATCAGGACTGATGGAAACACTTTTCCGGAGTCCTGCCAACAGCGCAGAAACCTATCGGAACATAGTGGATGGAATAGGAGTTTGGTGCCCTCGGCCCCTTTCAGACTCTCGGTTTGGTGCGGGGAGCGTCTAGCCGGAGCGAGGGAGCTCCGTTGGCGAGGGCCCAGAGAGAGAGAGGGATCCCTATGATGAGACAATCGACGGCACGTACCTTCTTGTTGTCAGGCTTGATCACTTGATTTGAATTCGAATTAGCTTTCTGGTCGCTGATCGGAAGCATTCTTTCTCATATTCTGTGAAGAAGCACGAGATATTTCGACGAATCTTCTCGTCGCCGCAGTGTCCCAAATCGCCCTCAACATTGAAATATTAGACCACTCCTGACGCATATTCCTTCTAGTTTCCGTTTTCATTGTGATTCATAACAATATCAGCGGTCGTTGTGGAACAATGTCCACGACGATGGGCAGCTTTTCCTACGCATACTCTCTGAGTCGAGCCGGCGCTCCGAAATTTAAACAGCTGCCCTGATCTGGGCTGATTCCTAGCTTTCCAGCAGATTCTCGGGGAAGCTGAAACTATTTCCTAAACGGACAAGACTGACTTCGGTGCGCTCGCTCACTTCGATTCCGCTCAAACTTTCCTCTCCATCATGCTCCATCGAAGGATTTCAGTTGTTTTCCCCGAAGCCATCGAGGAGCCCATAAAAATGTCACGATCCGCGCGTTTATTCTTGGTCTCCAGTGAGAAACAATCTACATCTAGAAGACGATTCTGCTCAAAATTGAGGTATGAAAAAAATGGTCGGTGGTCTCCAACTTCTGCAGGTTTGATGCACGTTACGCTTCGCAGTCAGCCAGATAACGAAGACATTTTCGGCTCATGCCAATAAATAGGTCGCACTAAGCTAGAGGAGGCTCAATGACGCTTCTCCATAGTAACTGAATCATAATCTGAACAAGAATCCTGGAACGTATGCGAACATTTCAACGAAAGTCACGACCGACAAGACTAGATCCCCTATCTACTCGGAGATGAGTTGGGGTTTGGTCGGGACGCATCATATAGAATTTGTTACTCTTCAATCAGAATTCGGCTCCCGTCGATGATGATGATGATGTCGGCGTGGTAAATACGTATCTCTGATGAGGAACTTCGCATAGTTTAGGCATTGCTCTTTCGGAGGCACGAATCCAGAAAGGGGGACCCCCAGGGGGCGAACCCCAACGCGAATATGGCGACGAACCCTGTCCATGCCAACGACGCTCTCGCCGTCGGCTCCGAGACAGAGTGCAGAGATGGCCTTGAGTCCTGAGGATTCGATCCTGCCAAGGTTTGTGTTGTATTGTGATCCTGCGTACCATTCGCATGATTATCAGGTGCTTTGTGCCCGGCTCCGTATTCATCCGGCAGTGCCTAGCTAAAACCGCAAAGTTCCAATTGATCGGTGTTGACTTTGTCAACGATGTGCACCACTCCATTCATTGCGAAAAGATCCGAAGCAATGACCCGGCTAGAGCCGAATGTCAGGATCTTGTCTGGAACGAGATTGAAGGATTCGAACTCAGCTCATTCGATTATTCCCTGATTCCATGAACGCTGCCTTAGATCCAGTATCTTATGCCGCTTACCTGCGCTTTGAGATGGGTTGAACTTGTTTTTACTCGAATCATCGTATTCGAACTTGACCGTCATACAAGTTACACTCACCCCGTCCATGGGTGTGAGGACTGTCCCACTCGTCGGCATCGACGACGAGAACCATAGCCCCGAGACAACATGCTTGAAAACAGTGCCTGGAATGATACCGTCTCAGATGTCTGACTATCAGATCCCCGACTCTCAGACTGACGAAGGCTGAGGTTGGGTGAAAATTGACAAATTATGACATTGTGAGGTGACCTGAACCCTACTAGGAGAATATTCGGTCCCTGCGAGGGTTAGGCTGCCGTCAGCAAGTCGGCCTCAATCGAACCCTAGTATGAGTGAGAGTCGCGAACCCGATACCCAACCCCCTGGAATACCCAGGTCGTCCTGCCAGTTCATGTACATATAACTTTGATTCTTCAGAAGACAAAGCTGAAGAAATTGAGGAGAAGCGGGAAACGCTAAGGCGGGGGGGGGGGGAAGAAATGAGCAAGACTTCACCTCTACAGATGAGGGAAGGGCAGATTCTCGACCAGACAAGGTCGTCCGTGGGAACTCACGTGCTTTGAGAACCTCGTTCTTGGCCAAGTTTTTCCGAATCGATGGTGCGATCCGTTCGAAAGCTGCGTTCGTTGGCGCGAAAACCGTGACCATATCTTTCTTGGGTAGTCTGGCATATTTCCTATACCATGAAGCGAATTCCGAGAGGAAGGGATTCGAGTCCAAAAAAACTTGAACGCTATCCGCAGCGACAGGGTAGAGCACCTTGCCCAGGGTGTGGATGGAGCCGTATTTGTAGCTTATGTCGCGCCCAACGATGCGCGCACCATTCAATTCCTGCAATGGTGAAACTTGAATCATCGATGTAGGAGCCCCGAGAACGCTTTATTCAATCAGTCACTCGGAAAAGAGGGAGCTCCTTTATCCCGGCGGGATTTAGGGCATGAGGTAATCGAAGCGGGAAAATTGTGAATTCTCTCAGCTCAAACGAACCCTGTCAGCGTTCACATAGATGCTCTTCTCGAACAGACATGTTGCGATCCACGATTCTAGCTTAAAATCCCGTGATGTCACGAAACCAGGAAGTAAATGGTACAGAATGAAGCGGCGCAAGTCCTTCGGATTGCGAACGAGTCGCTGTTTCAGATCGTCGATCGAAATCGGCAGGTAGGCGAAAGCCGCGTCCGTCGGAGCCAGGACCGTGATTTGCCCTGGAACCCGTGTTCGAAAAATGCTCGAATATTTCATTTCGATGCGGGGGTCCGAGGAGGAGGCACCTGTATACTTTGTCCTACAATTCCGTTGAATATCCCACCTTGGAATTCGGAGAGGAGTTCGTTGAAATCGATAATTTCTCCGAAGGAAGCGAGCTTGAGAATATCGGAGAAAATCGTAATATCATCGGGTATCCGATTTAGGATCACCTGCAGAGTACCACAACGAGAACAAGCATTCGGAATGAATAGGGGAGGAGGATACGGGAACCAGGGCTCCGATGGAGAGAGCTTCGACAAGCACGACGGGCAGAATGGAGGCTCTACGACGCACGATTCGCGTTTCGTGGGTGATCGGGTTGGAACCTGAGGAAGGGACAGTGGAATTAAGTTGTCGAGCTGACGCGTTCTCCTACCCAAGCCACTGAATCGCTTCTTGTCGCCCTCACAGCCTAGTCGATCATCGTCGATTGCTGATGGGAGCTCCGGGGAAACCGGGGAAGGTCGTTAGGGCAGCGATTTCACGATCGAGAGACGTGTTGTTCTTCTCGACGAGGTCGAAGCAGAGACGATACACCGAAATTGACTCAGATAGTCTGGGAGACTTAGAGAATTTGGCGCTGCTCACCGGTGGTTTATAAGTCACCATAGGCCTCGCCTGCGTCGTCGATGTAGTGGGTACTGCCGCGAATGGCGGATAGGCGGCGATATGCGGCGGTGGACGCTTGGTCGTCGTGGTACTCGGTGGAGGTGTGATTTCCAGCTGATGAAAAGGAAAGTGGACGTCTGGTCCGGTGATATCGATATTGCCTTCTAATTCCGGGATGAGGATCGAGTCTGGTCTGCGAGTAGGCCTCGATGCAGATGGAGGAGCCTCTGTTGTGGTAGTCGCACCCTGAGAAGGTCGAATGTTGTGTAGAACCCACGCGAAGCGACGCAGGAACGGAACGTAGACGAACCTGAAAACGGCCACGAATATCGCATTAGAGGCATGGGGGCGTGCTCGAAACAGCACCCGCGCCTATTGCCATGCAAGGGGATCTGTACCTCTTGGCAGTGTTCAGAACGGTTTCGCCAAAAGTGCAAAGACTTGAAGTGCAGTCTCGAGCCTTTCTGAAACAAACGTTCCCCTGGCATTCGCTGTCATGCATTTCCCTCCGGGTAGGGGACATAAGAGCTCTTGCTTTAGTCATTCTCTAAGCTTGTCGGTGCGTTTCAATCGGATGCAAAGCGTGCAGATATTCGTCTTGCGCGGGAAATCTTACTTTGGAGGAGAGTTCCCGTTCGGAGACATGACCACCGGTACGACTGGGAGAGCGGCAGCAGAGGCTGCCAACATCTGTTTCGCGCCCTTGTCTAGAGTCGATTCGTTCCCGAGATCGTTAGGCGGTGGAGCATGATTGTTTGAGATCGTCGCTTGATGAGAGGCGTTGACTTCGAGATCGAGAAACGCAAGCGCAGTGAAAGCCGAGAAATAGCATAGGAATATTACAAGCGCCTGCATTTCGCGCAATGCCTGCAAGAAAACGTATTCTGGAAAATCTGAATTCGGTTCCACACCGTTCTTTCCCGGCAGAAAATCATGCGCTGTCAGATACGTATAAGGATGGTCCAATGGCTCTGAGATTCCGGACTGAGAAAGTACTTTTGATAGAATGTTGTTGGCTCGGCTTCACAATGCCCGGAGTTTTAGGGAAAAGTGTCCTACGCCGAGCTCCACATCGTGGGCGAAGACCCTCACGAGAGCGAGCGTTTACTCCGAGGGAAGCGATTCTCTAGGTAAGTATTTCCCGAGCTAGGGGCTGACTTGTCGGACTGTCAAGCTTCTGAAGTCGACAGATCAACACTTCTGGCGCCTCGGTCACTTGACTCACCGGCATGAGCGATGAACTCCACCAGCAGCGAGATCCAGTCCTATCGCCCACTGACAGGCCATTCGCACTGCGCATTCAGTTTCTCGAGCACATAGGTTTAGCCTACAAGATTTAACGGGAAACGAAGCTGAAGCATGAGTCCGCACGGTCAACGACGGAAGGAGCACGACAGCGAGGTTCGACCAAGGTGGGAAAAGAAGACAACGAGACCTTTCCTCCTGCTGGTCCTCTTATTTTCCAATCCCTTCCGTTCCGATGCTGGTGCTAGAGCAGCTGCTTTTGCGTTGTTCCTCTTTCTGCGCTGGATGGATCACACAATATGACGATCGAATCAATCCGAAATCAATCACAGCCTGTGCTCGTCACCGATCACACCGTCATCGGTGGACAGCCTCCTCATAGAAGCCGCGTACACTTGATAACCGATATTGTCATTTTGGCTGAAGGGACGCTGGGCGAGAATTTCACAACTTGATGGGGCTCAACAGAATCTCCGCATCGTGCGGCCTCGTCGGTGGCCCGAATGCCGTGTTTCGGGGAAAAGTGACATTTTTCTCCCTTTCGGACGACGGAACGATTGCGGCTCCTGGACAACGATGTCAGTTCGTCCACGACACGAGAGCTCCAGAAACTGGGAGGTCCAGAAAACCGAATGAGTTACGGAAACATCACCAAGCGATACTAAACGGGGGAAATAAGGGAAAGGATCCACACGCACGGCACACAGGAGGAGTTAGCGGTATCCAACAAGACAACAAGTGTCACTTTCCAAGCGTCGGTTACCCTTCGCCGAACTCTATGAATCCAGGGAGTGTTCCAGCGTTTACAATAGTTCGCTTGTTGTCGTTTCACTGGCCTAGGGCGGACGAACTGACAGCTTGTCGGACCGACGGACGGTCGGATGGACGGACAGGTTGACCGGCAAGCACTTTATTCGGTGAACGAGCGGAGCGTTTAAGACTCTCCTCTGCTCCCCAGCGGTTCTGCTGCCTCGGGCATGTGGTCGACGCGAGAGCACCGCCGTTTTATTAATTCGACTATAGAATGCCGGGGCGAAACGGGTTCGCCACCGCGGCACGCGCTCCGCTCAACAAATGTGAACTTGCGTGCACGGTGAGATATCGATTGCAAGAGTTTTCAAAAGATACGCAGGAAAATATATCGAATCCACGGTCGCTGCTCCAGACCGGATACGGAAGCCGGATGCTATTAGGACGTCTGCGTTCGACTCTTTGAACTGGGGTTACTCCGTTTGAATACATCCCAGAGTTCGGAATCGTTGACCCGACTCAAACGTCTGAATGGAGTCTCACAAAACGGAGTTTGCCTGCGGCAACAGAAAGACGAGGATGGACGCTACTTCCTTACCACAGGCGCGATTGACCAGTCGGAGAAATTCGTGATGTTCCCAGCTCCGGAATTCTCAGGGTCACACCAATCGAATGCCTCTCCGGGGAGAGGAATCATTCCCCTTTATCTACAGCACGCCATGAGAAACCCGGGCCCTACTTCGCTCGGGGGTCGGAATTGATGAGCCTGTACCTGGCTGCAGACCGATGCGACTCGATCTACCGAATGAGAAAAAAACGTGGATGACCTGCGACGTTCGAGTCCGGAGTGCCATCGATGGTCGGACTCGTGATCGACCGGATATTAAGCAACAAGAGACGAACGCTCGATAAGGAGTTGTGATTCGAGAGCGAATCCGCTCTCGGACCTCCGTATGATCGAGAGGGAGCTGCGTTCAGGTCAGCGCGAGTTTCCCCACAGCCAACGCTGTAGCGAGAAAGGGGGCGCCTGGGCGATTTGCCCGTAAGGTCAGTGCTGATGCTAGAGCGGTTCTGAGATCGGCTAAATCGCGTACCCAGCAAATTATTTCCCTATGGAGGGCTTACATGACCGACGATTGTACGAGGATCTGTCATGGGTAATTCCATTGCTAAATAGGGCTGATTGGAAGCATGGTCGGGAAGAAACACAAGGACTTGGAGCTTCGTGAGAATTCGGCGAGGATCAGCGCTCAGCTTCCCGGAAGAACTCCATGGAGTTCCCGTTTGAAGGAAGCTCTCCTCGCCACCGACGCGACGGATGAAGCAGGTCGGGCCGGACTCTCCCCACGACGCACCGGAGCACCTCCGCGGTGATACCGGGGTTTTCGAAGTATAGGTCTTGCTATCAACGCAGACGGGAGATACTAAGTATCCCTAGCGACTTTCTTCGGCCGGATGATCTCTGATGAATGCGCTACAAGTGCTATAAAGACACGACACACAAAGCTGAGGTGAGTCATCGAGGTTGAGAAATGTATGAGCGGTAGTCTGGTGTCAATGTACATGCTCGTTGGTTCATATAACCTTGGAGGGTCCGACCGCCTACTGCCGCTGCCTAGGGGAAATCACGACTCGATCTATTTTAGAGAGAATCCCTGCTAGCTCCCACTCACGATTGTGACTTGGTCAGCCCAGATCTCGTCCGACAACGATTTAGGACCTCTCGATTGGTTCGGCGACGCATGGCTGATCGGACCGGGAGGGGAGTTGGGCAAATTACAATAAAAAAGAACATAGAGAGAGCTCTTTTATTGTCTTTGATTCAGAGAAGAGAACGGGTCTATTAGTATTTAGTGTACAGTTCTTCTTGTTGTTTCTGCTATTGTGGTAGCGATGATTATTCTTCTCGTGGGTCGATAATTACAGCCGACAAATAATGTACTCATGCTCTAGCTTTTTTCTTAGCAATAGCATCCTCCACAGCTTTTAATTGTTTCATCAGCTCTTCACGTTTCGCAGCATCGGATTTCTTCTCGGTCTTCTTTTTCACCTCGACAGGTGCCACCGACCTCGGTGGGGGAGGCGAAGGTGAGACTCTGACTTTTTTAGGACTCTGGGATGGAGATCGGCTAGGGCTCGCACTGAAAGGTCTCTTCGTAGGCAGTTTTTTAGATTTGTCCAAAAGGTTCATCTTGATCGGGGGAGCTACGGCTCTACCGACTGAGGGTTGTCTGGGTCTACGCGGGATCCCTTCAGGTGTTCTGGATCGGCTGAACCTTCGACGCCGGGGGGATCTGGAACGAGATCTCGACGAGGAACTCGACGACGAAGATCTTCTACGAGCTCTACCGACCGGTGCCGGAGGCGGTTGTGACGCGATCCCGGCCGCCGCTGGTGGGACTCTGGATCTGTACCGTGTGGGGGACGGACTTGCCATCAAACGTCCCCTTTCGGATGGATATCTTTGGCGACCCGCGCCACGGTAGCCTCTCGTCGCCGGTGCCCCCCGATCCCGTCGCCGGTCCCTGGAACGAGACCTTGAGGGCGAAGAGCTCCTCGATGAACTATATGAGCTCGCAGACGAAATTGAAGAAGAATAACTTCTGGAGGAAGAGCTCCTGCTCCGGCGCTTCGGTCTGCGGGCGGGCGACTTGGATCTCATCCATGGATCCCTCCAGCTGTCTCCCGGTCCTTGGCGCGATCTGGTTGCGGCTGCGTGGCGTTCTTCTTTCCAGCGGTCCAAGCGGTCCACATTGAGCGGCGAGACCGACCGTCCGTCGCGACTTTTATCGAATGTTCCGTAGAGTTTGCTGCGGAGTGGCGGTGACGGAGAGGGCGAAGGACGCAACGATACTTCACGCGGAGGAGACTCCTGCAGCCCTTGATGGAGTCTCCTGTCTTCGAATGCCGGATCCTCTTCCCGACGTCGATTGGCTTCTTTCAATAATTGTTTCGCGTTCCGGAGACCTCTCTCCCAAGCGTTTTCCACTGGTGCCATCGGTACAGAGGAGTAAGGAGCTCCTGGCGGAGGATATGGGGCAGGTGCTCCGCCATAAGGTCTCCCCTGGTGGGAGAACGGAGAGGGACCTCGTCCCATACCACCGGGATGAACGAAGCGGCATTGATTGCCCCAAGTGCATTGGCCCCTGCTGAAGAAGCGACAGATGGGAGCTTTTTCGTCGCGGCTTTTCGTACTGGGCTCCTCCTCCTGAACCGCCACTTTGACTGTTTCCTCATCGTCCGAATCGGTGACTTCGCCATCCTCAAGATCACTGTTGTCTCTTCTTTTGCTCTTTTTGCTTTCTACCTGAGTTTTTCGGCTTCCTTGGGAGATCATCCTCGCCGTCCTCTAACTCCCCGTCATCGTCGTTCTTCTCTTCATCACAAGCACTTGGTTCAGCCACGTCGTCCTTTTTGTCGCTTGACATCCCGGACTTCGCGTTCGTATCGTCGTTCTTCTGGATCTCGGACGCATCGACTTCAAAATCAAGGACTCCCTCGTGGAGTTCCATAGGGTTGTCAGATATTTTCGAAGAAAGGGAGTCCTCATGAGAGATGACAGAGTCTTTAGTTTTCTCATCTAGACTCACTTCATCCTCCAAGGATATATTTGTCTCACCGGCATCGGACTCCCCGTTGTTGTTGTTATTGGGCGAAGACATGGCGCCACCTCGAGCTTCTTGAAAGGCTCTCCGCAAGTTGGTTCTGAGCGAATTCGGTCACACTTTCCAAGATGCCCGACAGTCCCAGAATTTCCGCGGCTCCGTCAGCAATCTACCAGCGTCTCGGAGGGCATTATAAACGATCAGGAGGCTCACTGCGCAAAGATTTCCCTCAAATAATCGGTCTGATTTGATGGCCAGGTTCCCACAACAACACACTGCCGTTCCGAGCAGACGACGTGTCTCTTGTTGTCGCTGCGCGCCGCTCCCCTCGCCGCACCAGCACCACACCGTTGCTCATAGAAAAGATTCAAAGACGATGATCTCTGCCTTCCTCGCGGGGAGGCTCCGTAGATCCCCCGTACACCGATCTGGAATCTGCAGGATATATTGTGGGGGCGTATGCCGAAAGCTCCGAGAGATTCCTCCTCTCCGAGGCATTCCGGTACCACAGGGTATTTTTCGTCCCTTTCCCCCGATGAAGAATCCATCTGAGAAGGCTCTGCCTTTGAAATGGAATTAGTGGTCGACCTAACTCGCGTCTTGAGTAAGGCTTCTCAGTTCGGACATCAGACTCATTCAGCAGGAAAGTCACCGATGTGAGAGTGAGGTCGGTTTCATCAGAGCCCGCGATCAGAGTCTCTCAATCCTCGGCGAGGAGGATCTCTATTCTGCTCTCCGGCGGAATTTCGTGAGCTATACGTCGGCTAGATGTTTTTTCTGCTCCGGTCAGCCCGGATATTATACAGAGGCGATGGCTCGCGAATAATGAAATTCTCGGAACGAGCTCTCGCGTACGAGTCCCTCGCAAGCAGTTAGCGTCGCAGAAATCCTCCAGTTCTGTTCGGTCGAGAGCTGTGCGCGTGAAGAGTTTTTCGTTGAGCTCTCCCCTCTCAGTCTTCCTCGGAATGCTGTGCGCCGATCGATGGGGCGATTATTTCTAGCTTGGTTCCAATCTATGGGGCTCATTCTTTTTGAACGGTCCGAGAATCTAGAGGTCTCGGGGGGGGGGACCCCGGTCATCAGGGCTCTCACCTAATTTCGAATGTTCCCCATGATTCTCCGCCCTCCGCTGAGATTCCGAGCCGGGACTTCGCGCAATGGAGCGACATCCGGGACACGTTCCTCCGCCTTACTCTCAATGCAGATTGTTAGTCGAAGCCGATTTCCTGATCTAGCGATGATTCCCGCAAAGTAATGTGGACTTCCGATTCCACGTCACTTTCAGATCTTAAGAGGAGGGCAGCCGAGTTCCTGGTGGGCGACCCCCAAATATCCGAAGGATCGGCGTTCGCACGGCTTTTGATGGACCTAATGAGAACGCGTTCTTCATGATATGAGGGCGACCTACCCCTGATGAATTTCGCCGCCTACACAATCTTCAAGCATCGAAGCCGGCAGTCGTAAATGAGTTTTGATGACGACCCAGATCATTTGGCTTCTCAACCACCAAACGCGTCGACCTGTCGCTAATACCGAGTCGGAATTGTGAACAAACCCATAGATGGGAGCAGACTTCGATAAAAAAAAGTAGAGACGCTCTTCTCGAGTCCCCTCTTCGGAAAATAAGCCGTTCAGGGGAATGCCTTCTGTCCGCGGATGGCTCGAGTTCATTACGAGCTTTCTTTCGAATTACCCGGGCTCCCCATCTGCTAGTCCCGTCGCTCTCCGGGGCGGCTGCGGCTACCATTGATCCATCAGAATCGTCTGCGCGATGGCTGGCGCCTACCCGTTACTCATCATCACAGTTGTGTAGGGGAGGGCGAGTTGCAGCAACCACCAGAGAAGGTGGTGGTGAGAAAGCGTCAATAGACGTTGCTGCAATAGTAGTTAAAGCAGAGATCTTGAAGCACGCGACGGTGTCTCACAGAGTGATGCTTCCTCGAGCTGTTTAGAGTTGTTCTCCGCTGTTATTCCCACCCTTAGACGGACAATAGGATGGATCGGATCGACACACAAGCTGCAGGAGATCAGCAGGATCTCCTGCACGAACATGACAACAGTTTGAGCAGCACCGCGACCAATCCAGAAGCAACCAGTCTCCTACCAGACGTCACATTCTCCACCAAAGTGAGTACGCCACTGTATGAGGTGTCTGTACAGTCGGAGTGAATGTGCGTTCTCGAAACCTTCTCGCCGCCTTCCCTTGCTCTGATTGCGAACGATATCATGTTGAGCATTCGTATCGCCACCAGACTGTGCAGCCATCTGATTGCTGTTTGTTATTACTGCTGCTGCTGACGTGATGTGTTGCGTGTACTGTACTTCGGTCGTTGTTTGGTGCATCTTCGCTCCTTGAAATTATCGCCCGAACGTTATGCAGGTCGATGTCCTGGGAAACTTGTCGACGACTAGTTGTCCCGAAATGAACATGAGAGTCATCGGAGACGATATCTCGGAAAGCGAGCGGAAACGAGTTCGATTTTCGGCGAGTTGTGATGTTGCGACAGCAAAGACGGTATATTCGAATTTTCTACGCATTCTTACAAATCGAGAGATATGTCATGTATCCACCCTGTGATTCGTGAGCTGTCTCGTCGTTTCTCTTTTCATTGTGAAGTATTAACGAAGTACCCTGTGTCGCGAGTTTCACCGAGTAAAACGCTCGAGCAATGATTTCCCGGAATTCAGGCTGAGTTGCGTTCGATACCGCGTATCTTAATTCCCCTTGACTTTGACGGAGTGCGTCGAGCTAGGCCATAGATCAAAGACCTCTTATACCTGAAAAAGTTCCGAAGTCGTTTTCCGCTCATATGGCTCATACGAGCGGGGGCGTAGGTGTTGTATCGCACATCATGTTCATCTCCAAGAGTTTCCCGGCTGTCCACCTGGACAATGAGCCGTATCGCTGTGGAAGCTCTACAAAATATGCTGTTTATCCACAGAGCGGCGTTTTTCCTCCCTTAGATATGAAAGGAGTCCTTATCCTATGATGATAAGCTCCCGTTCGGATGACTCGGGTCGAAAGATCGACGTCATTCTGTCCGCGCTCTTTGGGTGAGCTCAAGAGCGATCACGATTGAGTTGTCCGGAGGAATTCTCCCCATCGGATGTCTAGTCGAACAGCTGAACCACTGACAACGTCGACACGGATGGGAATCGACTAGCGTTCCGGTGTTTGATTCTTCTGAGTGAGTCGGAGAAATGAAAACGCGGACTTGGATCCTGAAGTAGAAGGTCTTCATCCATTTCTCACGCAGAGAACGATCGCGGCTTCCGGAGCTCTTTCCCGGATTCTCGGGGCGATTCCGAGGTAGAATTCAGGGCACCCGCGATTCTGTCGTAACATGAAAACAATCTCGTGGGACCAAATCATGGAGATCTCCGTGTACGTAAGCCGCATTCGCGCGCTGGCTGCATTAGTCTATCTCAGAGGGGGACTATCTCGCGGAGGATGACATTGACACCGATTGAAGATGCTGGTAGTCGTTCTCTCGGTTGAGAAATATACTCTCCCTCTCGGGAAACGGAGCGCACCAAATTCAAGGGCGCCTGCTCCACGTCGATCGAGCATGCAAACACGTCACTCAGAGACCATTGCGAGCTGTGGGTCGTTGAACAGAGCAACAGTCTGGCTGACGCACAAGGTCCGATCGGAGGACTGTTGAGTTTCCCTCTTGCCCTCTCGTGTGCCGCCGGTCGCGTTCCAGGCCGAGCTGGAATTGACAAATGTCTACGTCAGACCAGACGGCTCACCTCTCCGATCTGTCTGCCGGCAATCCGCTTTCGCGTCCGCTCGGGTGAATTTTCGTTCCTTGGCGAGAGAGCATTTTCGACCCTGTCAAAACAGAAAAATATCGAGGCTTTGTTCGGAGAGATGAGTGTGATTCAGGATCGAGCCCGGATCCCAGCGCGCTGAAATTATTTCCCGGGAGCGGTTTTCCGCTTGCTGGCGGCATTGTCCATGGTGTGACGCAGTGAGTCATCTCGCCGGAGAATTCCGGGAAAGCCTGATCGGATCGCTGGTGTTCATTTGCAAACTGTCTGGGACGGAAAGTAGAGAATGTCTTTATTCGTCAATGCATTCAAAAATGTGGCTCCGGAAGTCAGCGATACGATCGATTGAATTTGTCGACTTGCTCATTCCAAAATGGTGCGCAGTAGAACAGCTGATTTGTTCCTACGGAGACCAGTGGTGGTGTGAGACCGCACGTCCGCTATCTCGACGTTTGTATTATTGTGCTCAGATCCGTGCCTCCTCCAACGAACTCTGGATACGCGGAATAAGACACTCCCGTAGCATCTGACGAATACTCATTCCATGTCCATCTCTTGATCAGGAAAATCAACCGCTGCTGAAGCGAATGGGGGACGATTCGTTGGACTTCGCAGAGACGTATCAGGACGACCCAGAGTTCGCAGCCCTCATCCACGATGCGGAATCGGCTATCGAGAATGGGATCATGCCCGAGAGAATATACCAAGGAAGTTCAGGCAGTTACTACGTGAAGAGCGTGCAGCAGGAGGTAAGACTCTATCGTTATCGTGGGCACCTCACAGGCCCTGATAGGAGGTAATGATGAATATCCAATCAGACATTCTAGACTTCCGAGGAGAGACTTCGCTTCTCGATTTCTTCTGCCCGAGTATTTCTCCGAGACTCTTGGCGTGCGATCGTGCTCAAAACAGATTCTTCCTTGGAATCGTTCCGATGACTCAGCTGCGTCGCATCCCGAAGGAGTAGACAGCAGCTGTGTCTGGAACAAGCTGGGCCGCGTGGCGAGATCTGAGCCGGGAAAAACGAAATTCAATCCCGATATCAACTTGAATGAATGACAGTGAGCTTAATTTTACTTCATCACAGCGAATCGGTGTGTTCAAGCCAAAAGATGAAGAACCCTATGGCCGTCTCAATCCTAAATGGACAAAATGGATGCATAAGGTATGAGGGGTTTTCTCGAAACTTGTGAGGGATCACTCGGGGCAGAGCGGGGGAGAATCCCATTCAAGCGATGCTTTCGGGAAACTCGAAAGAGAACGAGGAAACGCTGAAAAAAAAGAGAGCGCTGACCGTCTCTTTCCTCGCGCAGGTCTGCTGCCCATGTTGCTTCGGGCGTAGCTGTTTGGTGCCTAATCAGGGATATCTCTCCGAGGCGGGCGCCTCGTTGGTGGATCAACGACTTCAATTGAACATTGTTCCGAAAACGCGAGTAGTCGCTCTCGTCAGTGATACTTTCAATTATACAGCGATCGATAGAGCGAAAAGCAAGACCAAGCAAAGCGTTAGTGACAGGTAAGGACGCGGTTCTGCCTATTGTTTTGCTCGTCCGAGAAGTATCTCCCCCTCAATGTAGGAGCGGGACAAGTTTATGAATGATTCTGAAATTGATTCAGGTTCCCGAAAGTTGGTCGGCGATTCAATCGGATCGGCCTGCCGCCGAAAAACGGATCATTCCAAGTTTATGTGAAAGGTTACCAAGATGCGGAGGAATGGCTCAGGAAGTGGGAACAAGACCCCCTACCGGAGGCGATGCAGAAAGCATTCCAGCTACAGTTCGAGAGACTAGTCATCCTCGATTATATTATTAGGAACACAGGTTAGTATCGAGGATATTCGTTCGGGAACTAGTCGTTCCAGACTGTCCAAATCGTGATGCGGAGTCCCGCGGATTAAGATAAAACCTTGAATCTCCTCTCTAGATCGAGGCAACGACAACTGGCTCATAAAATGCGTCAGACCGGACAAAGAGCCTGAGGTAAGTGAGCATTTCGTCGAATTCCCCTCGCTTGCCTCTTGTACCAGAGCTAATTGAGGGAGTGCCATGAAGGAACGTCGGAGCGAGATTCCTCGCATTATACAAAAATGCTGTCCACCGGCTGACCCTACCCGGCTGATCTCGCGGATATTATTCTGTTCGAGACTTGAATCCTATCGGAACATTCCTCTTTATGCGGAAGCAGGAGGATAGTCCTCCCACCTGCAATATCCGTCGGAGCGCGCCAGCTCCGCGCAGGAGGGACAGAGGACTTAAGAGACGATTAAGAAACGATGTATATGATTCCTGCCAGTCGTAGAGCAGTCTGAGCGATTTTTCTGATTCGAAGTAGGTCGATACACGGAGCTAGAACATCGAGTCCGATCCTAAAACGAAGTTAAGGCGTCCGCAACTCTTAGAAGCAGCTACTCGTATTCCTCAATCATATGGCGGGCTTCGATAAAGGATTAAGGAGCTCGCGGGAGCCGTCGCTTATTAGTATTTCCGCTCTGAGAACATTCCATTCGTCTTCTTATCGGGTCTTATCCTCTTTTTTTCGGTCTGGCAGAGCGTGCTCCCGATTGAGGATACTGTGGTAAGCAACACGAAGCCCCTCTAGGTCGTCAGATTCCAAACATCCGAGTGGTGGATGGAGAGCTTTCCGTGAAAGGAGTTGAACATTATGAATGCGTTCTACGATTGAGAAGCACCGCCATGTGTGCTGGTTGGCGTGGTGGCCTTCGACTTGTGTATGGGGATAGCGATCACGCGATCGATGGAATCATTGTGCCTTGTACCGAATGCCCATCATTTTTCTCGGTTGCATTATTCATTGTTCAGTTAGGATAGCGATTATTCTAGCTATGGACGTCCTCATGGAGATCTGTCGACCATCATTCCCCCTCGAGGGAGATCTCCCTCTGCCATCGCAGTGCTTTCCGCGCACCTATTGCACGCTGTAGTTTTGCGTCTCTTTTTAGTTTCTGTCGAAGCGTCGGTTGATTTCGTGCTTCGCACCGGCTGTCTGGAAGTCGTTAGATCCCAGTGCTTCCCCCATCCTTCCATCCATTCCTCGGTTCAAATCATTTGAGTCTTATTTTAATTCTTTCTCCAGACTTGGGCCCCCAAAGTAGCCGAGGTCAAAATCGCTGCTATCGACAACGGGCTGGCTTTCCCGTTCAAACATCCGGACTCCTGGCGCGCATATCCCTACCACTGGGCTTGGCTGCCTCAGGCCAAGCTACCATTCTCCCAGGAAACCAAAGACCTCGTACTCCCTCAGCTTTCGGACCAAACATTCGTTCAAGAAATTTGCGACGAACTCTATCAATTGTTTAGACACGATCCGGGTTTCGATCGTCAGATTTTCGAAAAGCAGATGAGTGTGCTCCGAGGACAGGTCAGTGGGACATTCGAATCGATCAATTATTTAGGCGAATCGGAACGTTCTCTCTACGAATACTACGAGATATCCCTCGCGGAGCGTTGAGGTCCGATTCAGTCTGGCGCCCAGTCCGCAAGCATTCAGTCGTCTGATTTTCGTTCCAGGTTCTGAATCTCGTCCAGGCTTTGAAGGACGACCGATCGCCGCTGCAGTTGGTGCAAACACCGGCGGTCATCGTGGAGCGCAAAGGTCAATACGGAAGAGTCAAAGGTGTAAACGACGGAACTCATTTCACTCAAAGTTTCCAACAGAGCGCGCCATTCTTCTCTTGGTGTTGAGTCGGTCGCCGTTCCAGTGAGACAGAAATCCGAACGACACCGGTTGTCGAAATTCAGAAATCCAACAGGAAGTCATCTGCTTGCCCCTCCTAGATCTTTCAACGAGTTGATATCTTGTTTTCGAATCGTGCTCCCCGGCTATGATCACTCACCAGTCGAGGAAAAGCAGTTTCTACCTGAATGATGTCATTGATTCAGGCCGTTCGGTTTTCGACAGCGAATCCATGACAAGCTTTACGGTCATTTTAGTGGTGTTAAGGAAATAAACCGCCGGCGGTTGTTACGCGATTTCCCGGTTGTCGAGGACATACACGGATAGTCAAGGAGAGAGAGAGGCATTTGATAGCGAGGCGAGCTATTCTCTCGATGAGAAAGAGGATTACGCGCAGGTGAACGAAGTTATTGAACTCCTAGGAGATCACACTGTACCTAGCAGCCGTGTATTCGAGATTTATAGGGACTCCAAAAAGAACCGTCTCGGAGGGCCCGATCCTGCTCCAGAGCTGATGTTCAGGAAGACAGGATGCATTCGCGAGATTTCAAAACTGGTAGAGGGGACGAAAGATGTCCGCACATCGCTAATAGAAAAGATGGACACAGGTTTCGGAGTGATTTCATCTCTCTCAAAACAAAGGCCGTAAACATTCCGATGGGCTCTGTATCCACGGGAGAGATGCCGTGAAGCAAAATGGAACTCGGCGCGATCGGATCCTTCGGAAGGATTCCCCGAGGGATTCGAAGCCTCTCATCTCTCTCTTGTCGCTCGAGGTTTTTGTCAAGGATTCCGTTGTTATATGCGTCACGGTTGGCGTGACTCGAAAATCGATGCGTGATAGTCCGGACGCGTGTGAGTGCGCGTGTGTTTGAGTGTGGGAGCGTGACGAAATCGAGTTCGTGGGGAGAGTTATCCCGAAAGAATTTGAGGGGACAACTCTTGAATTGTAAGACGGGGAAAGAGAGAGTATTTACACATACCATGTCTATTTTGTTATTTATTAACAAAATAAATGGAGAGAAGTAACTTTCAGAATAAGTTCTATCATTCCTTCGAATCCCTGGCTCGCCCCATGTGGAGTCACCTCATCCCCAATCTACTCCGGACTCCATAGTGCGGACAGTTTCCCATCTCCGGTGACAGAGCGTCCCAGTTCACAAGATTATTTATTCGATATCTATTGGCTGTATGAGTTCAGCTATCGTTATTCCCCCAGGGTAGTGGCTCTCACTCAAGTTCCTAACTGGAACTTCCCAATGATTCGCTAGAAACAAGTTTACGGCTGTGGGAGAACTCATTCACGCAGACGATACCCATTCGAAAGTCAAGCACGGAATCAGTCGTCGAAAATTATTTTCTTTCCTTGGAATGGTTGACTCAATGAGGCGTTCAGTTTCTTCTTCGCCACCCAAGAAGGGTGCATCTTCTCCTCGGTTCCAGGTCTACTCGATGCCTGAAGCGAAATAAATATTAGCGCAATTGCCGACGGAAGCCGAATCGAGACATAGCTACAGGAACACTTTGCACGGAGTCAACTCACCTCTTTCAAACGTTTCCGCGGAGGATCCGAGCTGGAATCGGATGGTCTAGACTGCTGCTTCCAATCGCGATCTGGGAGTCCTGTTGAAGGCTCGGAAAATCTATTCGCTTTCTCTTTGAAGCGCCCCTCGGCGTAGGAACTCTGCCGTCTTTGTCTTTCGGGAGCGTTATCTCGAGGCCGGGTTCCCCGATTCGCGTCTTGAGTGAAGTTGCTGGATTTCCTCCGATCGCTGTTCAACGAAGAGCGACAGGAGCTCACCGGCAGCGAAGCTCTCGGTTCCTTGCCTGTCTGAGGATCTCGAGAGAAACCCCCGTACGGAGGCCGACGCGGTCCGGACAGCCCGCGTTCGAAGTGTTTCTCCCCTGCAATCAAGGTCTTTCATCAGGCAAGTATTGAAAAAAAATCAAAATAAAGGGTCCTTACAAGACCTCCAAGCGGAATAGCATAGGAGGGAAAACTCACTCCCTGGATTATTATGTCGATCTCGGGGTTGAGAACTTCTCCTCGGTCGGAAATCTCTCCCGAAGGTTAGGTTCGACTTGGGTTCGGATCCTGGGGGGAACGAGAGACGATTCGAGATTCTTCCTGGCCAGAAGGAATTCATCGAGACCAAATTTACGGGTTGAGATGAGAGAGATCGGGATGAGGACCCCTAAGAATATCTGAACGGTGTCAACAAACCTGCGTCACCGTCTTGAGGAGCAGTATTGAAACTTCGATCCCTTTCGTGACCTCTCCTCTGACGTCTGTTCAAATTAGGCGCCTGTTCCTTCGGCACGGTTCGCGGTTCGACGTCGACAGGTTTTTCCCCCTTCCTCAAGAAAAATGAAGCCGCGCGAGCGTCATCCTCTTCGTTGTCTCCGTCGACGTCCTTGTCGTTTCTACCATGATTGGCCGCTTTGCTCGTCGAAGGGAACTCCTCCTCAGAGGACTCGGGCTCATAGGTGGTTACTTCAATTGAGAAGAAACGAGGTCAACCACCTTCTACTGCGCTCGACGAACCGAAGGTTGCTCATAGATACCCACCTGGAGCTTTCAACGATGTCCTGGACCCATTCGATTTAAACTTTTTCTCTATCCTCGCTTCGAAAGCCCTCTCGTGATCGCTGTCGTTCATGTCTTCCCCGCTTCCTTCCGAATCCTCGTCCTCATCGTCACTGCCCCCGGTGTTTCCCTCCTCGTCTTGACTAGAAGCTCCGCCATCGGCGCTATCTTCCGCATCCTCCTCGAGTTCTTCGATGGACAGATCTCGATCAGGACCCTTCTTCTTAGGCGCCGGGACCTCATCGTCTGCGGATTCGTCTTCGCCATCTTCGCTCTCAGAGCCTTCGCTCTCCTCTTCTCCCTCCTCGTTTTCACTATCCGACAAACCCATCTTCTCATCGTCATCCGCGTCGCCATCCCTGATTGTATTCGTACCTTCACATCCACCATCGGCTTCACTCGAATCCTCGCCTCCGCTGCTGCCAACGAAGTACTTCGGAGCATAGGGTCGGAACGGGACTTGACAAACTTCGGGGCTAGATGACCCTTCTTTTTCATCGTGGGAAAAAATCCGATGGGGATCGGATCGCCCCGCGCTCGCGCTCTTGCTCTTCGAAAATCGAGGGCCCGATTCGTTCTTATTTCTATCTTCGCTCCGATAGTCTTCTCCGCTATCCGCACTCGAACCTGATCCACTTTTGGTTTTGTGAGCATCAGTCGAATCTGCGGAGTCGGATGCGGAATCTCGACCATGAAGGTCGCCCGGCTTCGTGATGAATTCTTTCACGAATTTATCGCCCGCTCTCCTGCTTTTTCTCTTCGCCTGAAATAAGCGATGAACCGAATGCTCAAGCTTTTCAGCTCGAAACCTAAAGAATTCTCCAGCATACGCGGCATTTTCCACACGGACCTTGTCAACGAGCGTGAGGTCCCCCTTGGTTCCTTTGTCTCGCTTGCCAGAAGCCCCGATGCCTGCCAACAGAAAGCATATGTTGATGCACCGGACGGGGAATTGATATGACATCATCATACTTGGGGACCAAGAGCCTGGGAGGGAATGGATTCAAACCTTTGATGTCGTCGGTCTCGGCATCTCTCGCTTCGTTCCCAGCGAGCGGCATGGCCTGGCGCTTCCACTGCAAGGGGAGGTGGATACATTGGACGTGCATCACGGAGATCCATCACTGTTTTGAATATACTCAGGAATATCATCTCGATATGCGAAGGATGTATGGCTCTCGGATTTCCTGACGCCTACCTTACTCACATTTTCTCCGTTCAATCGAGTCCTCTTCATACCAACCTTCTTCTCCCACATCGCTAACAACGGTGGTACCCAATATTTCCAATCGACATTCGCTTCTCTGAACTCTGAGATGAACCGCTCGATGAATTGCGTCCTGAAGCGGGAAGTCGCCCCCCATTATTGCCTGAATCGGGACTTGAACAGACGATACAGTCTTGATCGAATTTTTTTTCCCGGGGGAGAGCTCTCCCGCTGCGTGAGCTTACTTGCAGAGTCTGAAGAAAGCGCGGTCGTCAGGAGAGGTTGATTCGCATTCGATCTTGCTCATGGGGTCCTCTGTATTCAATAACATTCTCCGCGCGGTTGCTTTCCTCGTTCCTGATTTCGATAGGGTTTTGAGATAACTGCCAATAAGAATACTCGTGTCAGATCACGCGTCCAGTTCGTTTCAACTTCCTCTGAGCTCCTGAGCGTTGCAGGGGTTTTCTGGAACTCACGAAGTACCTACTCGGTAAGTATCAATAAATCGAAAGGAAAGGAGCGATAAGCAGAAACAGAAGAGCCCCAGGTGTGGCTCTTGACTCACGGTAGTTCTGCGAGCAAGCGATCGATCCGTCCCTTGAACTTTTCATTATTTCTCGCTCTGAATGCCCGGATCCGCGAAGACAGCCTATGTGCAACGAAAACGCGCGCTTTGATTATGAGATTCCCTAACTTGACGACAGCATCGTTGACTCTTTGCTTCTCCATCGCTCGTCAAGGGTGTTTGCGATGAATCCTTCAACGCAGAAACAGGGATTAAAAAACTCCAATCCAATTGGAGGAAACGCGAATCTCGCAAATATCCCGGTGGTCGGGCAACCGGCTGGCAGCTTCTGAGTTTCACCGCACCGTCACAACGACAACAACCAGCGAGCCGCGCGGGACTTGTTATTTGAACGTTCTGTCGAGACGGTCATCGATGTTGTGGCAGCTTATGGTTTTTTTCGGATGGATTCGCTCGCTTCAGTCTCTCCATCCAGCCGCGTTTTCATTCTATGGAATTTCCTCGTAGAGTTGACTGGAAATGACTTTCTACATGTGTTTCTGAGCGTTCTTTCTATTGAATGTCGGCTCCATCTGTTTATTTTCCCGAAACTGGCCCTCTCCACCGTCGAGGAGGGTTAAAGAGTTCTCTCTGGTGGAGAGTCGTCTGCGTTCCTCGAGTACCGTTTCTCAGCCTCCAATGATAGACTCCGATTTTGCTGCATTTCACCGCTTCCATATCCCCGAAAAGTCCTCAAAGGAGACTCCCAACACAGACTGGCTGTACTCTTGATCATTGGGATAGCCAGAAAGGAAAACCCCGCGGAGGCCGATTTTCACGCCGACTGAACACTCTGGCCGCGCCCCGGATCGGCCTGTGGTTGTGTGAATCTATCTTTCTCGTCGCAATGGTGCTCGGATCCATGGATCAGCGAGGGCCGCGGAATGAAAATCGATGAAATTTCCGGTTTTTCCGAGAGCCGATCCCGAGCGATGTGCTCCAGAGGGATCCCAGCTCCAGACACTCTTTGACGGGAAGGTTGCCTGATTCGTTGTGAGGCGGCGGCGGCGACGACAGCGCGGCGGTCTGTTTACGAGGGGAACTCCTCCGAGACGACGACGACGACAACAGCAACAACAACAGCCACGAAGGGTGTGCAGTTGTGCAGGAGAGACAAGCGACGGCGGCAGCAGCGAGCATCACTCAGCCGCATCGTCGAGCAGCACCAGCTAGCCAGGCAGGCAGCCAGACCGACCACTAACTCACTCACTCATTCGCTCACCGCACAGCTCACTAGCTAGCTAGCCAGCCAGCCAGCCAGCCAGCAACAAGAAGCATCATCGGCCGCAGCAGCCAGAAACGAGTGAGCAGCCGCTGCGAACGAAGTCCTTCAGAGTGAAGCTCCCGCTGCCGAGAGCCGTCCGAAGGCAACAAGTGTTGAGGAGTTCTGTAATCGAATGATTGTGGACTGCGATTCTGTACTCCGAGGCTTTCGTAGTGTGTGTTAGCGTGTGTGTTCGTTTTGTATAGTTGTGCGCGTATACTCGTCTGGGCTGCTGCTCTATCCGGGGGGAAAGCAGCAGCGTAAGCAACAATAGAACGCGATGGGGACCCCCTGCCTCAGGTAAGGAAGCGACACATTCATCAAACAGCCGAGACGCTTATTAGATGAACAGATGAACACCCTGCTCGCTATCCTGAGGAGTGAAAGATTTCCATGCTCGAAGAATCCGACCAGCGTATACCCGGGACTCGAGCTCGGCCGGAACTCGAGAGATGTCGGCTGCCCCTCTGTCCGAATGCAGGAACTTGTTGGAACTCGATTTCGGGGCTAGGGTTCAGTCGTTGAGAAGTTGTCTATAATCTTGGCCTTCCGAGTTCGGCGTTGGAATGTCGATCATGAAACGTTTGCTCGCTTTGATGGCATTGTCGAAGATGTGTGCTCGAAGATACCGCGTTGCGACAACTGGCTTCCACTGCCAGTAAACCACACGCTGTTGCTGCTGTCCTCGGCAGCACGCGAACATTCAAGGCGACCGAGACGGTAGACAAACAACCTTACAGCAGAGAGAAAGACGGGCAATTTTTTCCTTGGCTGGAAATTCAAAACACGTCGAGAAGTTGACTGTTCTGACGTCTCGAGACAACGCGGTGGACATCGTGACGCCAGACGACTATCCACGAATGAAACCCAAGATCACCACGAGTTCCACGAGACAATTGATTCCTTATCATCGTGTGTATCATTTCGAGAGATTCCGATTGGCTTCCCGATTGACTTCCGAGTTTTTCCACAAATGATGCCGTACCTTGTCTCGCCAGCGTCTCTCGGTAGAACTTTCCGTTACAGCCGTATCTGGATACTGATTTCTTCGAGGAGATCAGCGTACTCTGGTCGATCTGCATGCTCCCCTCCGAGAGGGATTCTAAACATTCGAAAAACTTTCATCCCAATCGTTGTGTTGACGAGGGAGAGACAGTCAGTCGGTCGGTCCGCCTGTCAGTCAGTCAAACACCGATCACAGATCGATCAGCTCGCAGAGTTGGTCGGAACTCCGGGGACCCCATCGAGAAACCTCAAACCCCCGCGGAATAGCCGGCTCGTCGACTAGGGAAATTCCTTCTCGGTCTTACTCGACTCGTCCAAGCCTAGCAACTTCCCGGACCTTGCGCACCGAATACAGAACGGATTCTACACAATATTCCACGACCCAATCCTGCCCAGTGCAAACATTCTGTCTAGTCGAATGTTGTTTCAGTTTGATGGTTCCCAATGAGAACCCGCGGCACATGTAGCCAGCGAGGGAGCCTTCGGTTCCATTCGATTCCCGCTCGTCCAGAAACATGTCCCGAGCGTTTCGGACGAAAAAATTCGGATATTCCGCACAGTTTCGTTGACCGATTGTGAATTCACATCTCACTCATAGACTGAGTGACAGGGATTTCTGACTCAAGGCGGCACAAGGTGATAACACGAATTGAATGAGTGAACTCACGCTCTTTCGGAATAAATTTTTCACAGAGCTTTGCTTTCCCCTGGAGACGGATCGTGACTTGTCTGTCAGTCATTTATTCCCTCAAGCGAACATTTGGTTCCCGAGTGCGCCTTACGTGCGTGGCGAGTTGGCGGCGTTCACCTCGCTCCGCAAGATCGTAATGGTTTCAATGTCGTGGCCTTTGGAAAATCTGGAGTCGCATTTTCTCGCAATTAGTCGAGGGGGATTGTCGCATCGGGATCCCGAAGATGAATATCCGGAGCATCGATGAAGTGCGGTAACGAGTAAACGTTTCCCGAGTCACCGTCTTCCATCATCGCGATCCCGAAGAATCGAGTGGTATCGTCCCCGTATGCCTGATTCCCCCGATCTGACTTTTTATCCGTTTATCGCCTGGATAACCAACATTCCGAGGCTGGGCTTCGTCTTCATAGGCTCTGACTGGGCTTAAATGAAGATTCTCACCACGAAGCCTCGACCCTAGATACCCCGGGGGATCATCGCTCGGAATCCAGCACCGGAGTTCGCTCGGAAATAGCCTGGAGGATCCGAGCCGCGTTTGTTCGGGAACAATTGGAACTTCGACAAAGGTCTCGCCGCATTCGCGGAAGAATTTCGCGAGGTCCCCATCGGGTCCTCCCGGATTTCGAGAGGAGTCCTCGGGGTCCCGAAAAAAATTCCGCAGTATGTCCGTAGGATTTCCGCGGAGTTCCCGTAGGTTTCCCGCGGGCTTCCCTCAACGTTTTCGCGGGGAGCAGCTGTTCGGAGCAGCGATTTCCCGTACGATAGCACCTCCGTGTGGTCCGTGTAAATCTTCATGCTTTGGCGCGGCGTGCTCTGAATCTTCTAATATCAGTCGGTAGATTTCTCCGGAGATCACCATTGCGACCCTTAGAGCGATACCGGAGAGACAGTAAATCGAGAAATGAGCATTCTAGAGCGTCGCCTCAATTCAGGTGAAACGCAAACGGACGATGAGGGCTGACGAAATCGCTAATCGCTCCCTCTAGGAAACGAATTGACAAGACTGCGCCTCGGTCATCGCTCCGACATCTCCCTAATCACACTCGCTATTGTGAAAGCATTTGATGGAATTATACCGGCATCGTTCATCCGACCGCAAAAGCGACCGGGGAACTACTGAGCTGCCTGAGTAGTAGGTCTGACAGCGTTCCACGGAGGATCAGGCCAGGAGGGTGATGCCGTCCGCGCAGCTGATCGTAGGCCGCTCGACCGGCCGAATTCAGCTGGGCAAAGTTTCAGAAACAAAGCGAAAGACACCGAGCGGTTAGTCATCCGAAATTCCGGCGCTTCTGTTGTCGACGTCAAAGCGTATTCCTCAGCATCTGCTCATTCCGAGGTCCGTTCCGACGTCTGGTGGCTAGTCCGCCGGCCGGTGGGTCGGTGCGCTCGCTCGCTCGCTCGCTCGTAGAAGCGGTGCCGTTGTTAGCGACGTTTGTTGCGGCGGCGCCGTTGCTGAGAGTATTTTCGAAAAAAATCACGTCGTAGTCGTCTCCAATCAGTGGCGACTGTCGTCCTCACTACTCGTTCACCAAAAACATCATTTGGATAGCAGGGTGACTAGCCGCCAGACTATGAGTCCGTGTCGATTGCCTCTCTGACGCTGGCGACCATAAGTCGGCTAATTGTTGAGTATTTGGATCAGCTCTGAGGAGCGGTGAGGGAACGGAAGGGGGATTCTCGGGCTGGAGGAGTCGGCGATCACTGTCCGCTTCCGCTGTCTTCATTATCATCATCCTCGACTTCATCGCCGTCGTCGCTGCCGCCGCCGTCGCTGCCGCCACCACCACCAACATCGTCGTGGAGGCATCCGGTGCAGTCGTCGCGGTGTTGGCTGGCGTCCTTTGGGTGTTGTTTCAGCAACGTAGTCGAGGCGGCAAAGACGACGTCGTCGTCCGCCGTAACAACATCGGACGATGAATGAGGCCTCCTTCTGTTTTCTGCACGGCTGCTGCTTCTGCCGATACAGTCACTTGTTGCGGAATCATCAAAGTTGTCCATCGCAACGAGCACCGCTCAACAACCTTTTGTTGATGCCTCATGCCCGAGATGCCCGACCATTCACTTAAGAGAAAAGTGCGCGAACGCGCGGTCAAAATCCGACGATACTTCCCGCGTGAAGTATCGCCGGGACAACGGACCCCTTAAGGCTTCCCCAGATTTCAACTCTCGAGGGTTATTGACCTCGGCCGGCGGACTCAGTCACTTAGAACGGAAGTGAGCTGATATTCAAGAAGGTACAGATGACCGGCCGATACTCCCGATGGGATCGGAAGACCGTGGAGCGAGGCGGTCCGATCAGTGCGTCGTATTCAGACTCGAATTCGGGAACACTCCCGAGGAAGTTCCGACGAGGTCCGCTCACCGAGCCAAGGTCGAACCGGGCTGCGCCCGCGGTCACGATCGGGAATGACGGACGACGATCGACAATAATCCAAGATCGGAGAAGTCACCATTGACATATCGCGCGATAATGATTGAAATTTCGAGGATCTTCAGGACATCGAGTCACTCGAAATTCAAACCTGTCGGAGATCTCGCCTTCCGGGAGAACTCGAATTTTATTCGTCACTGGAATGTTATCCTCGACTGGGCGTTATTTTCAGTGCTTTTGAGCTCTCGCTGCTATAAGATAGCTCGGACAGTCGGAAACGACGTGCGGATGCGAGTCTCATCGGCCTGGAACGGTGAATGGGATATGATTCGTCCTTATTAGCCAAAAACTACTCGCGTCCCTCGCAACTGTTTGGGTGAAATGTTTTAGAGCGTGCCGTTGAGATCCCGGAGTGGATCCGCCCCGGTAGGCCCAGATGTTTCGGGCGTCGTCGCTCCGTGTGAGACCATGTGTTGCCGTTATCGATGTTGGTGGAGTATGCGCGGGCGACCGATGTTTGGGTGAGAGATGCTGTCCTCTTGTTTTTAACTGTTTCTAGTACATGTAGGTCTCTACGCTTGTGCCTGCGTAGAATTATTTTCTGCGACGGAAACTGAACGGAAAGTCAGTTAGGCGGGTGGCGGTGGTGGCAGAGTAGACGCTGCTGGTGATGGTGGCGGTTGTCGGGCGGGCGGCGGGCAGCAGAGCAGCGGCACTGGAGGCAGAAGGCAAATGGCGATGCACAGAGTTATTCTTTGATTCAGTGTAGCATCTGGACAAGCATCTGCCTCGTTGGGAAGTGAAACGAGCTGAGCTCACGTCCTTCGAACGCAAAAACTTTTAGTTTCGTGTAGAACACATTTTCTCGAGAGCCAACCGTCGGCGTCGCCCGCCCTGAGAACAGGCGGTGAGCGAAATTAGAAATGGACGAAAAGATTTCGGGAATTTCGCCTCGCATCGGATTCATCATCGTGCCGATGGGAGCTCGGTAGCAGTGCCTCTGTTTAAAAAATTCCTGAGCATCGCCCGAGGGATGAATATGAGATACATTCTATATGATAATGATTCATCAAGTGTTCTCTTTAGGGTTCGAGCTCGATGTCGGCTCTGAAGGGCTCCAACGGTGTCTTCGAAAGTCCAACGGTTCTGTTTGTTCCAGTCTTTGTGATCGAGGGAGCATCATCTCTGGTCACGTCGCGTCGTCGGCCCTGTATCGAATGAAACTCGAATAGTCTGTCATTTGTCCTTGCGAACGAAAGATCGTCTTGTCCAGCTCTGGCGGCGAAGAGTTACGGCCTAACACTGCGAGAATCTAAGCGAGAAAACGAGCAGGCGCCAGCATCGCGCGGTCAGCGATCCACCGTGTCAAAGAATGGAATATCAAGACGCCAATGAAGATATTGTGAAAAACCCAAAACAGCTCCTAACGACGGCGCTATCTGTCTGCGGTGTAACATGCGCCCTGCGCTGCGCGGTACTCAGCCTATTCAGCTGACCTCAACTTTGAGTTATCGGCGGACCGACCGGCTACATAAGCTGATTCAGGAAACAAGTTGTGTGAGGTCAGTTTTTTCGGTGTGAGAAAAATTCGGCATCATACCGACTCCGCCTTCTTCGCTGCTGCAGTGTTCATTCTCTTTCCGGGGATTCGAGATCCGAATCGTCCAGCTGAGTTTCCCCTTCTCCGGCGAACCCACCTCGAGGCTGCAGTGACGCCGAGGTCGGGGTAAGGAATTGAGAGTAGGTGTCTTCAACGCTCGCATGCGAGTCTGCTCCGACAGTATGCTGTAGCCTGAGCTCCGAATGGTGGAGCGCGTCGATCTACGAGACGCTAGCGTGCCTGGTGGAGACAGACCGAGTTCTCGTGCGCTCACGTTCCTGCTGGGTCGATGTCCAAACGGAGCAACCCCACCCAAGCCGAGACACCACTCCAACGATGACGTGTTCACCGATGAATGAATGCATGCATGCATGAGAATTCGGCTGACCACGGATCTCCGAATGGACTCCGTCCCGGGAGGAGCGAACACGGATTATTATAAGAGAAGGTCCACTATGTAAGTGCGATCCGAGAGAATCCGCGTCGATGTCGACGCGGAGTCAACGCCGCCCGTCAGCTGCTTTCAAAAGCGCCGAGCATCCGAAGTCCGACCGTGAACTTCTCCGACCGCCGCTGTGTCTACTCTGTGATTCGCGTGTTCCGTGAGCTTCGCTTCAGTGCGTTTGATTGTGAGTGAGCGAAATAGAGGGTTCGACTGAAATTTCAGTTAACTTGAGCATCCAGACCGAAAGCAAAAACTCGTTCGAATTGAGCCGTTCCGTATTTTCTCATCGGACAATACAAGAGCAAAGAAGCTCAAATCCGGTCGTCGATCCAGAGTCACTCCCTTCCGCTTGTCGGACTGTTTAGGGAAACAGCGCTTGGATTTCTCTGCTCCTGAATCTTGAGTGAGCGGAAGCTCGAACGAGTCGCTCGAGAGCGAAAGCCGGACGAGGTTCTCATCGATTGCGAAGTATCTCATTCGATAGCTCTTCGTCTAGCGCACTCCTGCAGAATATCTGTGGCGACCCGAGGCATGGGCGTATGGCGGCGCACTGACAGAACATTCGTTCTGAGATCCCCAGCGGAAATGCCGACGTCGATCGCAGGTTCCTGTGGGAGTTCGATGCGTGAAAGAATTGAAAGGCTGCTCCTCCCACGGTAAGAGGTCCATTCTAATCATCTATCCGGCATTACCATACTGGCTCAGAATACTCCATCGAATCGGTGGATTCGGCGACGAAAGAGTGAGGCGTCAGACGGAAGTTCCTTGGCAAGTTCTTCGAATTCGGAATCAGTCTGCATAGGGATATCGGGGCCAGTGCTTGATACCGAAAATTGCGTCTTCGAGGGCCATGGCTCTGTCGGCCCTCGCGACCTCTTCACGGGGGTCGGGGTATCATGGATGATTCAAATTTGCAATCCGAGCGAGAATTTTCGGGGAATTGAACTGGTCATTCGGGCTCAACGCCGAGGGAGGTGGTAGGGTGCCAAGTTCGGTTTCGAGTAGAGGAGTAGTAGAAGTCTGTCTCTCGCTCTTTCTCACGGTGCTCGTGGTCCGAATCGACCCTAGATAGCTGAGCATCCACGCAAAGAATGTAAGAATGTGTGCCTTAGTCTGTCTGACACTCGGCGTGTCTGCCTTCCCTGGCGCCCTGTCGGGTTACAGTTGGATGTGCGTGGACAACGTCTGTCAGCAATTGGATCGGTGGCCAAGTGAACAGTGCTCAAGCGGTCAGCCGGAGGCTAGCAGCAAGCTCCCAGCGCGCGAACGCGCCATTGGGAATAGCAAGCTCGATCCGCTGCAGACTGAAAAGAGTTTGGCTCACACTCTCGCACAAGAAGCTCATCGTCAACATCGCCGCCGCTATCAGCGTCCGACAGCACGATACAAAACGGAAGAAAATCATTTTGACGTAGCAGAGAGCGATTCGACGTCGTGCAGCTAGCGAACGAAAGCTCTGTCGGCCTCTCCGATGCTTCGGACGTGTTCTCTTCCTGCGGGTCCAATCGCTCGTTCGCTTGAGAAATTCGTCATCGAGGAAGACACGATGACATTGTTGACAATTTCCTTCTCCCTCTGCGAAAGACCACCACCGAGTGTCGCCATCGCCACTCGCGTTGCTGGTTTTACGACATTTACAATTGACGACGATCTTTTACGTTAAGCAGTCAGTCTGTCTGTATATCCCGTCTATCCGTCCGTCTGTCTGTCTCTGGCTTCCTCGTGTGGGTCTAAGAGCGTGTTTCTGTTTGTGTATTTTGGCGTCCTCCTTCTTTTACGTAAGCGGCTGGGCGAGAGTACCGTTTGTGCCGTTACCCGGCCTTCAACACTGCGCAGCCTTTGCATCCACGCTAATCATGTGCATTACCATCGATCGGAAGCAGCCGATTACAATCGTTCCGTCGGTCTGTGTTATGCAGGCGTTGATGTAACTTCAAAATTTAGTGAAATCTGTGTTTTCGTTTATTCGATTCACCAGTCGGAGTTCGATTTTATTAAGCAACACTGGCATTCGTCCTCGTATTCCCAGAACTCCGAAGGCCGAGAACTCCGAAAAACGCTTAGGAGTTGAATCTTCCGTGCGAAGGTCAGCCACGGTACTCCGGCTTCCAATTAATTAAAAATAATCGGGATGCGGCGATTAGTCGATAAAACACGCGCTCTGGCCGACATTGGGTCGTCAATGAGCCGACTGCGAGTTTCAGTTGACTAGGCGTCGGACTTTATGTCGAAAGTCGGTCCGCCGGCACGACGGAGCCCTCATGTGGAGTCGTGACCTCAGTCTGCCTTTCCGCCTTCGTCGGACGTCGTTGTCTCGTGCAATCTTCACGTGGTGATACTCATGAACCGCTTAGATCCGCGAAGAAAAGGACTGGGATTTTCTATCACGATAGCTGATAATATTCTCGAAGCGCTCTTGTCGTAGCTTCTAAGACAGAAATTGAAGAAAAAACGCTTTTCGTTTCAGGTGACAGCGAACCCTGAGCCGATGCTCGCGCATTCCCCAGCCACACTCGGACGGCTGAAACGAGACGCTTAGCGGAAACTCGCTCAAGAGACGTGTCGGTGAAACGTATCGCACAAAAGTGTCATCATTTGACCGCAAGTTGAGGCGGCCGCTGAATGCCTCCTGAAAACGAAGTCAGCCGATAGATGGTAGTGTTTCTTTCACGGCATCAATTCTGGACAAAGGCTCTCGAAAACAATGGTCATGATGAGCAGCAGGATTCGATGGGTCTCGCCAGCTGCTGCAAGGAGGATGCAATGAGTACGCCTGCAGGAAGCCTCGGGCTGGGGGGCGCATGAATCATCCTGCTTCCCCCCCTCCCGCCAATGAAGATGCCACCCGCTGTCAGCCAGCTACCCAGCAGCAGCCGCCGCAACTACAAACGCCGCCGCCCCCGCAGCAACAGTCGCAACAACAACAGCAACAGCAGCACTCTCAACAGACGGCCACAAAAATCAGACTCAGCGGTGAGTTTCCTCCGAGAACTCCAAAAGACTGGAAGGAGATCAGAAGAGTTCTCGTAGGCATCGGAAGTCAATAGACGGAGCTCGGCTCACGAAGCGGTATTGTTCCAATGTTTATGTTCTGAGACTCAAAGTCAGCTGGCAGTCGATCGAGCAGAGAAATGCAGTACATACATACCTATGTAGTTTCCGAGAGTTTCGCGGCCTCGACCTCACTTTAAGTGTTCCTCGATATCCGAGTCGATGGCGTTAGTGACCGGCCGGCCGACCGACCGAGAGACTCTCTGTCGGTGAGAACGTGAGTGTTATGAAAAGTCAAACAAGACCAGGCAGATGAATATTTATGTCTGACTCGGTCAGGCTATCACATAAACAACATTGACCTCCTCCATTCCAATTCGAAATCAGTCAACTGGCATCGGAGAGATCTTTCATCATAGATCAGTAACGGCGAATTCCAATGCAGCACCGAGTGCTTTGAATCACGTGTGTATGCTCTGTGTGGAATACCCTTGAATGATAATAATTGCATCTATCAGGAGAGCCTGGAATCTGTGGTAGTCGAAGGTGTGCGGAGACCGGCTTCTCGTATTTGAAAACAAGCTCACTTCGTTTCGTCAGCAGGAGAGTCACTCATAAGAGCGACCAATCCTGAATCAATCTCTGTGGCTGCCTGCGGGCAGCGCCAGAATGTCGGATGACACGTTACGCTCCAGAGAGCCAGCTGAAGGCTCATCGGATTGGAGGGATTCCCAGACTCAACCCGAGACGCATTCGAACTGCAATAATTATTATGAGAGACGGACCCGATCTTCGGTGATTGGGTTTTGAGATATGTTGGGCTCATCTTTTATGTCCGCTCCCGATCAGGCGTCTATCGGATATTAGATCCACCGATCGATGGGTGGTATGTCTAATCTCTGAGCCAGCAGCGATCGTCGTCAAGTCGGCGATGTGTTTCCCACATTTGAGCACAGCGGCCCCGGTCATAATTAACTACAGTTACGCAAATAAAGTCCGAAATTCTGGTTTTCGGCAATCAGCATCGATCGTCTGCTCCTCGCACCCTTCGGTCCGTCGGTTCGGGAGATCTCTCCTTATGTGTCCGCGTGGCCTTGGGAGCCCATCATGTCTGAGAACGGTCCATGCGACAGACCTTTCGTATACGAAAATACTTTCTGAACGAAATCTGGTATCAGTTCTTTTTTTCTCTGCTTCACACCTCTAGTAGGGTTTTCCATTCTGCTCGGAACCTCTCCTCCGCATGCAATATGCTCTTTTTGCTTTCTCTCGTTGGAGCGATGAACCATTTTCTTCACATCAGTGATTGACCGATGGGTCATGGCGGAAATCTGTGATAGCTCTGGCAGGGGAAATATCGTAGATTGAACCGATCGCTCGTGTTCGTGGATACTTGCTCCCCTCGGATGCATCACGAGCGGGAACCCTGCTGAAATACTGCTCCTCCGTTCTATTCATTCCAAGATCGCAGCTGTCATCAACGATGCCAGAACAAGGAGCTTTCAGCGAAAGACAGAAACTCATGTCAGGCGAACGGGCAGCGGCCGCCTGGCGACCACACCGTGTTGATCTATTCATCCATGGATCTTTGTCCGGATCCATCGTCCCCTACGCTAGGTGCAATGCTGCTGTCGTGGAGACTGCTGAGTCAGACGTCGCTGCTCGCAGCGTAACTGGTTTGTGTTGTTGGGCGACCGAGCCATGTGTTCCGTCTGTCGTCCCCATGCTCGTCCCGCCGGCGCGGCGTCCGTCATTCGTTGGCTGACTGTTCACAGGATTCGCTCTGGCCGTTGCCCTGGGGCTCCCTCTTTCAAGAGCACAGCTGACAAACTAAAAAAGAAAGACAGACAAATCACCGACGCAAGTGGTGGCGTATCCATGGCAGAAAATGGCTTACTGTGGAGCGCCCTGAAGCTTGAAAATTTCATTCGAACCACGAAGATCTTTTGAATTCCGGAGCTCGGTCGACGCTCGAAGTTGAGGACCCCGATTGATTCACATCGATGCGTCGAGCCGGGATGAATCTCGATCTCATTATCGCAGGCGAGTTTCTGATCTGTGTTTTTTTTCTTTGCAGTGTTGTGTGCCAAGGGTCTTCTGAAAAAGGATTTCTTTCGGCTCCCAGACCCCTTCTGTAAGGTGTCCGTGGAAACCTGCGGAGAAGCGGTCCAGGACTACTCAACCGAACCGCGCCGGGCGACGCTGGACCCCAAATGGCAACAGAATTTCGATTTGTATCTGAAGAAGAACGATTCTGTGAGTACCGATCAGCGGATGGAAGTTCCCTGGAGAGAGATTCTACTGGGATCCCGGGTGATCAACAGAGAGACAGAGTTTTGAACCTCATCGGGACATTAGGAACTCCGCTGCGATGACACATGATGTCGAACTTAGTGAGCAAAGTCGTTCTCGAGTCTGATTCCCGGCCAAGTGCGGAACCAGTACGGAAGCGAATCCAAGTTGACTCATGTAGTCAGACGTTTGACCGAGTCTTTCACGTTAGGAGGGGAGGAGTTAGTGCGCAAGTTTGAAGGTCGAGAGATCTTTTGGACCTGACACAACATCACTATGACATCTTCTGGACGCTTTTGGATGGGGCAACCGTTCGCTGCGAAAGGCTTCGAGCCGCCGAGTGGCTCCCGTGAAACAAGTGGTGGCCGTCGTGAACTGTCTATTGAATTTAAATTTCGCTTTTGATAACTAGAAGTCATCTTAGTGAAAGCTCGGCGTGACGCACACACATTTGGAGATGGAACTGACTGGTCTCACTGGCCTGTGAGACTTGCATTTTTGTCGCGCCGCGACCATCGGATCGGCCGGAACGCATCATGGTCTAACATTTCGTCAAAAGAGAACAACACGGAAAACCGGCGGATTTGACTCGGGAACATGGAGGAAGCGGAACAACTCGTTTAGCGGAAACACTTTCCTAACGTTCGACATCATCTTTTCCCTTCAACAGATCACTATTTCGATCTGGAACCACAGAAAAATCGGCTTCAAGAAAGAATCTGCGGCGTTCCTCGGCTGCATCCGACTCAAGCCGAACATGATCCAACAGCTGCGTGACGCTGGATGTAAGGGTTTTCGAATATCTGGGAAATCATTCGTATTGGAATAAATCTTGCATTTTTTCGAACTCTAGAATAATGACCGCGACTTTCAGATCAACGATTAGACCTATCCCGGAGCTATCCATCGGAAGAATCACCCTCTGTGGATGCAGTCAAAGGTCAGCTCGTGATTTCGTTGGCGTCCCGTGGAGCTCACACTCTGGCAACGCCTCACAGTCAGCTACATCGAGACGTGCTCAGCCTACCAGCGCCGAATCAACAGCTGTGTTCCAACAGCTGTAATCAAACTCAGCTGATGAACAGCCCACTCAGCAGCAATCAACACATCAACAACAACAACATCGTCCACAGTAGTCCGAACAACCTTAACAGTAATAATAACAACAACAACAATAGCAACATCAACAACAACTCAGTACCCCCGCCGGGTAGCGGGGATAACCAGGAAAACACTCAGCCGAACGCTGTAAGGACAATATCGATCATAAAAATGCTTCAGGGGGGAACTGAAGAGAAAATCTGATAACTCTAGATCAGCTATCACACTTTGGAATCTCTCCAAGAAAGCCCCTAACGGAGATGTTTCTGTTTCAAACCACAGGTCGCCTCTCCGGGAGACAGCGGAGACCTACCCGAAGGTTGGGAGCGACGGCTTACCTTGACAGGGCGAGAATACTTTGTGAATCACGCCACCAGATCGACGCAATGGGCACGACCCGTTAATCCCGCCTACGAACAGACTCCTCCGCGGAGAGAACGTGAGAGTCGGAGGAGGTCTACCCGTCACCGTAATTATTTGAGCAGGAATCAACTGCATCGGAATATTCCCGCGACAACTGAGCTGCCTGAAGGCTATGGTGGGTGCCGAAGCGCTTTCAAAACGGCTTAAGACTCCGACGATTCCGGAAGTGACCTCTAATCAGACTTCTCGTATCGTTACAGAGCTTCGTACCACAGAGCACGGTCAAGTGTACTTTTACAACACTCAAAACGGCCAAGTGTCTTGGCATGATCCTCGAGTTCCTCGCGAGGTTCCCCGCAACGTCGATTTGGGACCTTTGCCAAGTGGATGGGAAGTGCGTCTTACAGCTTCCGGGAAACAGTACTTCGTAGATCATAACAACAGAACAACTCAATTCACCGATCCCCGTCTCATGGTTGGAAACAATCGACTGGCGGCTCCCACCCCACGAAGGTCAGTGGATATTCAAAGAATTCGCCAAAAATCCTTCGATGTTCAATCAGGGGTTTGGGAGCTGATCTTCCCCAATTCGAACGATCGATTTCGGCAATGCATTCCTGGAATTCGTGATCGGTGCTGATGGTCGTCGATTCTATTTTCCAGCAGCAGAGGGGAGCGAAACTCAGATTCCATCATCAGAAGTCCCGAGAATCTCCCGACTTCTATGAATATTTCCGGGCTACCTCAATCCAACATGAACTCCCATCCCTCCCCTCAACCTTTGATTAGGTTGGTGGCCTTATCGTCGAGCTCATCAAAGGAATTATTGAGATCCAATGCGTCATAGGACGAGTCGCTAGGAATGAAGCTCGAATTCCCTCGATAGTAACGCGATTCCTCTTTTCAGTCAAAATCAAATCAATGGGAACAATCGTAGTAGCAGCTCTTTATCTCCTGTCGGAGTTTCACCGCGAAACAAGAAAGATGAGACGAAAGAAGTGGGTCTGTCTCGGAACTTCGGGAGGCACAATAGAGACCTTGTCACAAAACTCACCATGCTACGAAGAGATTTGCAGGCTTTTCAACCGCCAACTGGTGAGTTTCAGGAAATTCTCGTGCTAGGCTAATTCTAGGCTAATCGTCGGAGTACCGTCTGATAAATTCGGAGGTTTTCCCTTGTGTTGGAAGGTCACTCACCGTCTATTGGTTGGATTGTAGGTCACTGCCGCCTGGAGGTGTCTCGAGAGGACATCTTCGAGGAGTCTTACCGCCAGATTATGAAAATGCGAGCCAAAGATCTCCGTAAACGACTTCAAGTGAAGTTTCGCGGAGAAGAGGGGCTCGACTACGGAGGCCTAGCCCGAGAATGGCTTTACCTGCTCTCGCATGAGATGCTTAACCCCTATTATGGTCTTTTCCAATACACCCGAGAAGATATATTCACGCTACAAATCAACCCCGACTCTGCGGTCAACCCGGTGAGCATTCCTCATTGTCTAACCGTCATCCTCAGACCGGAGGTGCTATTCGTAGGTTTTTGTTCCCTCCCACCAAGCTCTGTTCAGAACTCTCTAATTTGGTGATCCCCGATTCTGCAGGAACACCTCTCGTACTTCCAATTCATCGGTCGGATCATCGGGTTAGCCGTGTTCCACGGATACTACATAGATGGAGGTTTCACACTGCCCTTCTACAAGCAGTTGCTGAACCAACCGATAACACTAGCCGATATTGAGGCTGTTGACATGCAACTCTACAACAGTCTCAAGTGGATTCTTGAGAATGATCTGAGCGACGGAGCATTCGATGAAACGTTTGCCGTCGAACACAATCAATACGGTCGAGTTGTTTTACACGAGTTAAAGCCTGGCGGAGCTCAAATCATGGTGACGGACGACAACAAGAAAGAGTGAGTTTATTCCCCCCGAGAACAGTAAACATATATTGCGGGGAGGAATGCGTGGTGATTCCTCCGTCTCCAGAAAGAAGAAATTAGTTTCGGAATGTTTCGAATCGGAGCTCACGCCCCAGGTCCGCTGCTGATCTAACCCGGGAATTTTGGTCGCAGGTACGTCCGTCTGTACGTCAACTGGCGCTTCATGCTCGGGATCGAACAGCAGTTTCTGGCTCTCCAAAAAGGTTTTAACGAATTGATACCGCAGGCTTTAGTGAAGGAGTTCGACGAGAGAGAACTCGAATTAGTCATTGGGGGTCTGGGGCATATCGACGTAGATGACTGGAAGAATAATACGCGCTTGAAGCACTGCGTTAGTAAAACTCCTCAAGTCGTTTGGTTCTGGGGCATTGTCGGAGGATACGACGAGGAGCAGCGCGCTCGACTGCTTCAGTTCGTGACAGGGTCGTCTCGTCTCCCTCTGCAAGGATTTTCGGCTTTACAAGGTTCGACTGGTGCGGTCGGACCAAGGCCGTTCACCCTTCATCTGGTGGCCGACGCCTGCACGGACAACCTTCCTAAGGCGCACACATGCTTCAATCGCATCGACATACCGCCTTACGAAAGCAAAGAAAAAATGAAAGACAAGATAACTCAAGCTATCGAGGAAACCTGTGGTTTCGCCATCGAATAATTCTAGAGTCCTTTTTCGCTTCTTACCTGTTGCTGCGACCTCAGTTCTCAATCACGTCATGCAAAGAGCACCTCAAAGGCTCGGTTTTCCGTCAGCGCAAGACCGTTCTTAATTTGCCTAGTCTGTACATACAACGAAAAAGACCAAGACCTTATAGGACACCAGCCGGATGGATATGATACGTTCGTGAACCTTAGGGTAGATGCTATGAACGAATATTTCGCGGAGAGAGAATGGATTGGGTCGCCGTAACGAAAGCAGAACATATCAAGTGCCTGCCGGCGAAAATTCGCGGAAGTCGCGGGGTATTCTCAAATCCCGAGCCCACGAATCCTAGATTCGAATCACATCACTAGACCGGGGAAGAAGCTCCTGCAGGAAACATATCTTCGCGAAGGTCTTGATTGTGGATCTTGATATCTGAGCGAGGATTCCCCATAGACGCTCTTCATCAAGTTATAGATTGGATGACTCAACCCGGAAGGGGAAGTCGGCGAAGAATGCGACGCCGGACGAAGAAGTAATGAGAACAATAAAAAAATAGCGCACTCGATAGTTAACATGGCTTCACACACGTGGCTCGGAGGCGCTGCATGCCTGCGAACCGCTTTCTCTCGAGACTGATAAATCAAACTCCAACCAATCAAAAGCATTTCCGTATGATTTCGACCGTGACATCGGATCGTTTATAGGTTTGTAATAAATGAAGACTGCGGTGATTGACATCATGACGAGTGAAAGGACGAAATTGTGTCTAGAAATGGTGTGTATATAGTACATTGCAAGCAAAGTGAGCAACTTTTTTTTCAATAAAGAAGATCTTGTTCATATCTCCGGCTCCTCTTTGCATCGCGTACGGCGTAGAACATCCGGGGTGAAATTATCATGAAGGCAGTGAAGGCAGATCCGGAGCGCCGAGGGCGGGCGTGAATATTCCGGGGATCACGCGGGCCGTCTCTCGCTCCTCGATGCTCACTCCATGCATTTCCCATGCACGAAGAAGTATTCGATACCCTTCCCCTTCATTTCCATCCAGTTCACCCCAGCCCTGCTGTCTCTATATGAGCCATATGTTGAATGAGTGAGAGAGATTGATTCCGGCTACGGTCAGAGAGCTACCCCGGGTACACAGCTCCGACAGTCTCGAGAGCCATTATCTCGATTCATCACAACTGGCGCGCGGAATCGGAACACTTTTCGGCCCATCTCGCGATGTTTCTTCGATCACTCTGGACTTCTCCATCATAACTCGTCTCCACGATCTGCGGAGCTCCGCGGAATGCTGAAGGCTCCCAGACTCGGTCTCAACGCCAGCCTTACATCAAAAAACAGACTCTGAATCAATGTCGAAGTTTGGGCTCCCACGCTCGGTTGGCTGGACTTGGGAGTACTTCGTGGCTTACCTTCATGAGTAGTTCGTCCGACAGTCAGCATTTTCATGGGATTCCGAGCATTTCCGGGGGCGCTATATATATATTCCCCGCAGGTATTTTCCCCAATAACACCTCTGCCTCTTAGGCAGCAGAATACATGAGGGTCTCCATTTGAATTCGAGTGCTAGTCAAGGTCATGGGATGTTCAGTCATCATTCATGAATTGGGGTAGATAGCCGATCGAGGAAAGAGGTGCACCCGGCGGATTGGATGGCTCTTGATGGTTGGCTGCCTGACATTTTCCTATTGGAGTCTCCCGCCAAGAACATACATTCCGGAATCGGCTGTCGACTCCCGGAAGGGAATGCTCATATCACATTGAATATCGGGGCCGGGCGCCACATCTCAGGTGCTCACAGTGCAGATCTTTCCCCCCGGTATACCTGCAAGTTCTACGTAGGAAGCCGAATCAAATTTTCCCGAGCTCGATTTCAATGCCCCGCAGTCCTCCCACCGAATCCTGGAGAGAGACTCTTCCAAGGCCGTCATCGTCGACCGATAGACGGCACAAGGAGCACCGGAGCAATAATACGCCTGAGAACATACAACGGTCATTGAAAAGTCACAGTCGACTCTTCCTTCGAATTTATCCAATCTCGAATTCAAGAGGAACTCCCAAGTTCTTCGCGGTGCCCCACCGGAGGGAGCCACGCGAGATCACGATTCGGAACTATTCAATCAGGGTTCCGTCAAGAATCCTCCCGTATAGAGACGTAAGAAACCCCTTCGTAGAAGACGACGATGACGACGATAAGTCCCTGTGAAAGAACGGCCGGTCGATGGCTGACCGAATCTGCTTCTTTCTTTCTTCGTTCCGTTTCTGAGATCCTGTGTTCACGCTTTCCTGCATCCGCTTCGGCTGCCGTTCGGCTAAGGATTTCTCGCTTCTTCCTTGCCTTCCAAATCCTTTAATAATATTGGCCTCATTTCCGCTCCTCTTGGACAAACGCGCTGCCGAGGAGCAAGGCGCAGCCGACGAGGAAGCCAACGGTCGCCTCACCAATTCAAGACGGCCTCGGCAAACGCTGTCTCCCGGCCTGCCTGCCAGGATGCTTCCGTGCCTGCCTCCATGCCTGCCCAGAAAACTCTACCGAGCGGAAAATATATCCTTTCGATGTTGCCTTCCATGATCGCCGCTCCGGGCTCGTTCGCTCGGGCCTTTCAAGAGAGCTACTCTATGGATATATCTTCTATGTAGGAAACAGCTTTCCCCGGGCTCTCGAATTGGCAAAGTACGGTCCTTCGCTGGTTCAGCGGCGAGGCTCGAAGCTGCTGCTGTCAGATTATCCCGACCGGCTGAGAAAATTCCCGTCGCAGTCGAGATGGAGCTCAATCGAATGCGAAATGAAGTTCCGAGTTCTTCCTACGGCGAGCGATGTCAAGATGTCCGCGCTTTAGAATTGTTCCCCTCCGGAGTTCATATGGATGGCTCCTTGAGATGGCTCCGCTCTCCGCAGGGATTTTTTTTCTCGTGGAATGAGATCAGGTGTTAGGAATCATCTTGGATTATGATGACTCCAATTATATTATTGATCCGGTCGACCAACTGAACATTCCCAAGGATTTAATCCGGCCCGGTCCCCCAGACACGCCCGAACGTGCATCCCCGGAGCTTCTTCGATTTACACGGCGACCGATGTCTTCTGGCTTACTTTTCCATCTTGGATAGGGAGGCGAAAGCGCTGCTGACCGCTCGTCTGTGTTCGTCTAAGCTGGGTCATTCATCCCTGTGGACACTGACGTAGCGAGTGCTTCGTATAATATTAGAATTCATGGCTGCGCGACATGACTCTCAGAGTAGAGACTTGTGAGGACTCGTCCCAAAGGTGTGATTCTCGCCGAGACCCGTACTTTTTTCTCGTTCCTCTTCCACTGGTGCTGCTGGACTTGTCTACGGCGCACATCCGAAATCCGCGTGCGCACATCTACCGAAGGATACGAGGAATAACTCGCGACAGGCGATTAACAGACAAGCTTTACATAAAGGAATGATAACAATAATAACCGGCTGTCCAAGAAATCGTTCGATGCCTTAATGACTGTCTAGTGGAGGTACGGAAAATAGAACATTACATGGAATCCTTTGCGCATATGTCTCCTTTCTCCGCCCCGTACAGATTTTCGTTTGGTTCAGGCGAACAGCTGACGTCTTCGTTAGATACATACAAAAACTCAGCTCGCACTATCGTATAATAATCTCATCTCTTTATTCCCAACATGGAGTAGGCGGGACTCCCCGACTTAGCGCTCCCATTCAGCATTTCCGCTCCGTGTCCCGGTGCTTCCTTTTCTCTTTGCTGTGTTGGAAGAACGTTTACCAACGCAAACTCACCAGATCCGTGGGTATCCATGTTGTCCCCTCTTATTTAGTAAGGCGGTTCACTCGTTTGTTCGAAGAAAGAGGCTCTGTCTACTGGTTTGTCATGGCTTGAAAATGATTTCTTGGAGACGAGCCTATGATGTAAACACAAAAAATTCCCCGTGTTGGTCACCGTCCGCGAAAAGTGGTCGCTTTCTCTTTGTGACCTGTCAATCAGCCGGAGAAGAAACTGGTACACTACTATCAGATTCCGTTGCTTGGCCCGGTTCCCTAGCGGTGGACGACCCCTGGAATCTACCGTGCTCTACAAAAAGTGACGATCACATCTTCTGGCGTCACCATTCCCCCGAAGTTGTGCTCTTCGAGGTGCCTGCTGGCCCCACCAAGAAACTTTCTCCAAGATTTAGCATCGCGGAGACGCTCGGGATAGCAATACACAACACTTTTTCCTCTCCAGATCCGAATTTCTGCTGAAGATATACTCATGACGTCGACGGCGACGCTCGTGCTCAAGTCGGAAAGCGGGCTCCCTTTCTCCGTTCGACACTCGGATAGTTCTGTACTCGACTCGTTCGATCTCGACTCGTTAGTCTCGTCGCGTACGTAGACGAATGTCCAGCTCGCTTCGAAAGACCGAGTGTGTGCGTGAGTGAGTGTGAGCCAAACGCTTTGTACTCTGTATCGAGCGTCATATTAGCGCGTAGGACGACGTCAACATTTGTCTTCGGCCGGCGCAATTACGTGAAGTGTTGTCGTGGAAGACGATGGCGGCGCAAGAGAAAAAACGATCACGACGGCAGCCGTTCTGGGTATCGAGCGATAACCGGAGGGGTCTCACTTTCCAGGAGAGAGGAGAACGGGTTGCATCAAAATTTCTGGATCTTCAAGTATGCCCATAAGTTTGGAGCAGTGCCCTTTCACCGTCTTCGTCATACGAATGAGTGGCTCTTCGAAGAGCGACTGTGTCTTCTTCGCGACGTTCAGAATAACCGTTTGATACTGCGAGCGACTGAAACGTCATACGAATCGTCAATAGGACGCACAATGAAGTTGGGATTGATGTAAGTCAGCTTCTGGTAGAGGAAGGATTCCGTCGTCTATTTTCCGCTCTTGTCGATGAAGTCGAGCGGCTCGTCGCTCGATTCCGGCCGAGATTCTCGAGTTTTATTCTGCGTGTTCCGGACGAGATTCCATGCTCACCGTCTGAGTCTAGCGCTTATATAGCAGCAGCATGAGTGACCGTGTGAAACGAAGTGTGGCGCAGGCTAATTCACTCTTCCGAAGACATTCGTTCTCTCCGTTCCTTTCGTGTCAGTTGTGAGATGAGGCTTCTACTGATCGGAATACTAAAGTATGCTCTGCCTTCGAAACATCGTGATTCTCTTGCGAGTGACGGCGTCAACGCTTTGTTCGCTCAGTTAGCGCGACGTGAAAATAAGAATCCCTATAGCACGTCGGATGGTTGTGCTTCTCTACTTGTCTCACAGATCTTCCGCACACACCTTTCAGACTGCTTGCTCTGGCTTCTCCGATCGTCGCGATAACCTACGACTATCGATCAGAGGATACGAGCGAGCGTTATGTGGAGGATCAGCTGAAAAGTGGTGAGTTCCGTGAATTTTCTCCCACTCAATCCCTAAGTGTATCTTCTGCCGGATGCGGTCCCGTATCTTGAGATTTTCGACCGATGCGGAAATGGGTTTCGTTCCCTGATTCCGAAGTGAAGTTCCCGTTCTGTCGAGCTCGAAAAAATGAAGCGGAGTCGTTTCGTTGTCGCTACACTTTTTCGGCATACGTGCATCGGATCGAGGCGCCGCGATTCTCGTTCGTGATTTTCTGTTTGACTCCTGATCTTAAGCATGGGTTTTTCCGCAGCTTTCCTTGTCCTAATGAAAATGTTTCCTTGTTCCGACGGAATGCAGCCTATGCGATACCCTACCACCGCCACCGGGACGAAAATGAAGAGTTTCTTCGTTTTGTGAACCGACGTGAACACCTCTTTTTCGTTGCAATTAGTGTACCTGTATTCTGAATCAAGGACATGGTTTCTTGTGTGTCGACGTAAACACTCCACAATCAGATCTTCTGCCGCACGGGAGCCATCGCTCCCGAGTAGCCTTGTCTTCGTAGAGCACAGAACTGTCATTTCCTTAGGAGCAGTCATTTTTTTTCCAGTCTCGAAGAAACTTCGGAAACCCATAGATTTGAGCGAGTTCCAAAAAGGTGAGAATCGAAGCCCCACTCCTATAGAAATAATCCTTATTCAAATCGAATCTTCGTAAGCGGCGCTCAGCTTCCTCGATGAGCTCGTCCTTAATCGAACGACCGCTGTACGGGATGTCTCACAGAGCAATTAATTTGTTTTCCCGATAGTATGCGGAATTCGAGAGCTCGCCACGGCAAATCTTGCGAGGAGACGGCAAATCGGCGTCGTGCGGAAGTACGGCGCAAAAGATACGCCTCTGGAGAATTGGCCGTGGATGGTAAGCTACGGCGAATATCGGTAAAGTCGCATCGAAGCTCAGAATGAGTCGCGAATCGAGGAGCTATCAACTCAATGTTCTTCCCTTCTCTCCCATCCGACGTAGGTGAAAATCACGCAGCGGAACGAAGAAACAAACGAATGGGAGCTGCTATGCGGTGGATCCTTGATCACCAGGCGTTATGTGATCACGGCCGCCCATTGCTTCAGTCCAGTTCCGAAGTAAGCTACCGCTAGCAGAGCGCTCGAACTCATCCGCTCTCCAGTATGCATTGGCAGAATAGGCATTGATTGCGTGAAAGTAATTGCGAGGGATGGGATGAATTTTGCAGACCCGTCGACGATTATGCGGTGCACGTATTCTCGTACGGGGCAAAAATCAGCTCTAACCAGGACTCGGAAGCGAAGCGAGTCGATGGAATCTCTCTACACCCTGATTACAACCCGTATCTGCGCTACAACGACATCGCCGTCGTCAGGTGATGAAGTTTTTCCCAATACGTACCCCACCCAGAAGAATGAATAGAGAGCATGAGCATTACGAGAAATTCCGTTGTGATTGCGGGGCTTGGGCTGAAAATTCCTGACAACAAGAAAAATATTTTCCTCTGCTCAGGCTGAGGGTCGGTTTGGAGCCCCCGTTCATGGCCGTGTGTCTCCCCAAGCCAGATCTCGTCAACGATGATTTAATGGACCGCAACCTGGTGGTCATCGGTTACGGCTCGACGTACGATGGTGGGTCCTTTGATCGAGATGATTTTGGATCAAGCAGCAAGTGGCTTGCCTAAAATGTCTCAGCGGCTTAACCTTAGATAGGGATCTCTAAAGTTAATTACCTATGTCTAACAGAAAGTGAGAGCTATGAAGAAGAGACGACCACGACCTCATACGGTCACCGTGAGAACTCGGGCGCCTCTGGTCGAGTCCGATATCACACGTCAACGAGACCCATCCACGATCCGGTGTCGAACGACGACGACGACGAAGACCGTCGTCACAGCGTTTACCAGCAGAAAAACTCGACTTCTCAGAGAAACGACCAGCGACCGTATCATCCGGTAGAAACGTCGACTCCGGTTTACGTTCCTTCGACCACGAAAAAGTCCACCTACGAAAGAGAAAGGTCGACGACGAAAAGGTCGACGTATACGTCAACTCGGAGACCGACGAGTACGACGACTCAGCGTAGCTATGAGTCTTCCACGAGTTCTTACGTAGCGAACAAAGCTCAATCTTATCCGGCGGCGAATCAGCCGTCGCCACAGAAAGCGACAGATCAGAAATTTATTCAGCAAGAGTCACAATATGGACAAGTTTATCCCCAACAAGGTCCGTACGGATTCCAACCTGCCGTTGCGTTCGGTCAGAATCAGGGCCGATTCCGCCGATTTGCGGAACGCAGACAAAGGGGTGAGCATGCAAAAAATTCTACAACTCCTATGGCGACTAACGCTTCTAGGCTCGAGCCGCTTCCTTTCGCTCTCTGCTTCTCGTGAATGACTACGCCAAAATGATTTTCGTCGACTCCGGCGACGATGATGATTATCACGGAGTTTCTCTCTCTAACAACATGCACGTGAGGCACTTTGATGAGCGCTTGCTGAGGCCGGCCAGAACGCGGGAGTCCGGTGAATAAAATATTCGGCTTATCTTCCTCCAGGCGGTCCTCCCAGCTATTCCCTTCGCGAGGCAACGATCACCGTCATATCTTCGGACCAGTGCAGTCAAATGTACAATAAAACCGACCGGCAACATCTGAATCGAGGAATCGTCAGCTCGCAGATTTGCGCTGGCAACCCCGAAGGCGGGGTTGATTCATGCCAGGTAATAACGATTTCTGGAACATTCTCGATGAGTATCCGGGGGCTTCGAACGGAGGCGACCAATGTATTCTGTTCTTGCCGACTGTGTGTCGCTTCGATTCTGGGGACAACGGCTAGACGTAGAATGAGGCAAAAAAACCGAGATATGTATATTTCTCGGGAAGATGCTAGGAATTGTTCTTGGAAACGCCACCATTATCAATTTTTTCTTCTCTTTCTAGGGAGACAGCGGTGGCCCTCTTATGACTCAGGATTCTGCGGGACGGTGGACGTTGGTCGGAATCGTGTCGTTTGGAAATTCCTGCGCACGGAAAGGTTACCCGGGCGTCTATACCCGCGTCGCCGCATTCAATAACTACATAGAAGACGCCGTCGACTTTACGGCTTAAAGTCTCGGATGCTGTAGAGTTAAACTCATTGTCAGTAGTCAGATCAGTGTACATATAAACATCGACTCTTGTAAATGATGAATCCCGCAGCTCGAATAAACATTCGTCCCCATGCCATGACTCGGAGTCTGGAATCAGTCGGGATCACCGAGCGCGAAAAACAGGTACTCACCGAGCTGTTTCGCTGGCTCAAGTCGAACTGCAGAATGATTATCGTATAAGAGACAACTGTTCCGAGAAGCTGCGAGAATGAGAGTATTAGAGAGCGCGTCGATGAGAACGATCCCCATCGATTTTTAAAGGAGCTCAGGAGGCCGCGATCGACGCATAAATGAAAATGGGAGTGACATGCTTCATACTGACCGAAGTCAGCAATTCGGGCGAGAATACGAAGAGTCCCGCCGCAGAAATTTCGACTGGCACATGACGAAGTGTATTCAAAGCTCGAACTGATTTCGTCTTCTTACTCCGATCGATCTCTTCGATGGTCGCTCCGAGAGCTTGAACCTGATGGACGCGGCAGGAGGCAACATGAATCCATCATTGACTCAGTTTACAAAGACGAAACAATATATCGAATATTCGCATGCTCTGTACTCGAGAAAACCCACGAGGGACTTACGCTCAACCTGAGTCGTTTCACAGATCGTAGCGACATCGAAATCGCAGTCCATTGGCAGGAAGCAAGGAGTATCGAGAGAATGTAGGCGAGCGCTCCGCGCTCTCTGACTCTCAGGATCGCGTAGAAATGCATGAGTTGACACGTGGTGATTGAAGCAACGATGAAAACCAAACGAGTGGACATATTGTCGCGAAGTTCGTCGATGACCTTTTTGAGGCACCGGATATCTTCTCCGACGTTTGCGAAAGCGTACTGCGATTATGGATAGACCGTTAGAATGGATCGGTTCACCTCATTCCACATTGCTTTTGCGATTCTGAGCCTGAGCTCGCTCGATTCAAATAGGTGATTGCTCGCCTCCCATGTATTCGACCCACGACGCCTCAGGCGGCTTATGAGTGACTCAGTGACGTTTTCCAGGTGACCGTAGAAGAATATCAGATAACAGAGAGGCACGCGCATGTAGCTCACGAGCGGGAAGGTTGTCACCGCGATGAAGACCATCGCGGCGGTATTGAAAGCTGGGCCCAAACGGAATGACTGTAACGCCCGAAAAAAGTCATGATTATGCCTTTAGATCCACGCAGGAATCGAAACGAGAGCGGAACAACTCACTTCTTCCAGAAAATCAGGGCCGATTCGCAAACTCAGTGCGGAAGTTAGAGCTGCCTCGGCCAGAGTAGAAATCAGCGAACCGAAAAAGATTTTCCTCGGCCAGCGGTTAGGAAGCGCCCTGGTCCTGGCAAAAGCGACGGGAGCTTAAGCATCGAGAACGGTACGTGGCTGGAACTGAAGGTTCAAACCCCGGGCTGGCTCGAGTTCGGAGTTCATACTTACTTCGACGTCAACTCATGAAGGTCATTACAGAGCTCCACGGTATTCCGCATCAGAAGCTTGTCGTAAATGAAGGTCAGGAGGTAGAAGAGCAACATCGATTCCCCAGTGAAAAAATAGGATAAGGAGGTCGCTGTGTCGTCAGGCGATTCCCACAGCGAGAAGACGAGGACCACGGAACTGAGACAGAGGCTCGATACGACGCAAACATCCAAAATGACCGTGAATACGAAGGTCCCGGTCCTTTGATAAGCATACACTCCTTCCCTCTCATTCCACCGTGCGCAACCACCACAGAAAATCGCTTCGAAGAGGAAAAGGAGTTGAGATCCTTGCAAGGGATCCCGTTTAGCCAACATCGTCCCCGCTTCTGAACTCTTGACGGCAGTCGTTCCTTTTGACTCGCTGTGGTGAACAGAGGTCGCATCGATTTTTTCACGATCACAAGATTCGATCGACGACTTTGTTGTTGAGACGACTCACAATAATGGCTTCGCAATGCGAGTTGTGAAAGGGGAATGGATGACCAATCCTATTCTCTCGGGATGCAGTCAGCCTTGGAGAATCTACCGAGAGCTGCGAGTTGATGAGGAAGCTCCCGACGCGGGAGCAGATTTTTGTAATTCGAGCATGATTATCATGTAGGACACGGTTTTCGAGAACAACTGCAATTAATACCATCCGTTACTCCGCTCTCTTGGAGCACTAAGGGCTTCCATCTCGGGGACCATTCCCAGGCATTGCGTGACGAACGTGGATTACCGCGGAAAAAACTCTTGGTGAAAAGTCGAACAGACCGGCAACCGATGGAGCCAGACGCATCTTGGCCATTTTCGAAAGAAGATATTCAGTTTCGTCCACCGGAACATGGTCCATCTCGTTGATTGCATCTCTCAGGCGATTTTTCTGGGAATCAACAAAGCGAGAGATTACCTTGCAATTCCTTCGATTAGGGTCTCGACTCCCGAGCTATCGATTCGGATTTAATTTGAGAACCTTGAGAAGGAGTCGCTCCGTCGCCGAAAGAGCCAAGATCAAGTAAGTCCATTCCGCCAAACTCAGGAGAACCATAAACGCCGTGTGCGCTGAGGCCCTCAGAGCGAGAGCCAGGAATATGAACGCCAATTGCACGCACATGAAATTCGTTAGCAGGAAACCGAGAGTCACCGACAGTATGATCTCTATGTCACGAAGAATCCTGGAAATAGCCATGACGTCCTGTCTGAGGGAACTGACGATATCGGGATTCGACTCCTGTAAGGAAAACGTTTGCAATCACGAATAAAGACTTTTCCCATCCAGGATTGGCATGTGGCGGAAACTCCAAAATGTCGTGTGCCGGGTTCCCACTTACTGGGTAGCCGAAGGAAAGATGGGACCGTGCGCGCTCGACGAGACTCTGGAGACAATCGCTCGATATCCCCGAAACATAGACGGAGAAAATGAGGGGACACCGCAGGAATAGCCAGAAAGAGCAGCTCAGGAACACGAATAAGAAGAAAACCGCCATCGGTGCATTCGGAAATAATACCGAGGAAAGACTGAACTCCATAGCGCCTAAGAGAACACCTTGACTCAGGGCCAATATGAGCCCGAAGAAAAATTTTCTCGCCGACGTTCCACTCGACGGCCGGCCGACTCTGAGAATTAGAAATTCAGCTCGATTGGAAAGCTACTTGGCTACGGGATATTCCTCCTAGATCCCACGCTCGATACTCACCGGTTCCAAAGGACTAGTAGATCGTTCAGCGGGCGGATCGAGCGGACCCCCATTCTCCTCACGGACGATATCGAACAAAAGAAAGTGATTTTCATTAGACTGTCGATAACTTTATGAATATCGTTCATGATCCCATCGAACTTGATATTCCTTTGGTCGAAGACGAGAGGCGCGACGAGGTCGGCGAGAATAAAAAGCGTCATGACAGATACTCTAGTCGTTTGGAGCACCGAGCAGCCTGCCTCACAGTATCGCTTTGACATCGAATCCCATCGAATGGCAGTCGCACAGAAGATATTGGTGAAAGCGATAAACACTGCGGAGTACGGTAGCCGCACTTCAGAGTTCCTTTCACTGCCCGGAACTCGCATCGTTCCGTCAACTAGCGACTCTTGACTCCGACTGTGGTTTCCGTCAGTAGGTCCGGTGTTGCGCGAGTCGTAGCTCCTTCAGCCAATGCGCTTCCCACGAACGAGTACGAGCTCCATCGACTGATCGAATCAAGAGCTGTCATCCGACAGGAACTACGAAGTCGGGGCCGTCCGCCGCGACTTCGCTTGGAAACAGATCTATCTCGAATAATCACGGAGACTCGCAACGGGGTTCAGATCCTCGATGGCAATCGATTCGAGTCGCATTCATCGCTCCGCCGCTGAATAGTTTTTTCTATATTGAGCCGTCGAGGGAGATCCAAGGCACAGAAGTCACGAGGGTTCGCCTCAAGTCGCGATTTTTTCGTCCCACCCGAATACCCTGCGAGAGGTAATCCGTGAATATGCGACGCTTCTGTGCTCGTAGAAAGTGTAGCAACGACGACTACAGATTATTCATGATGAAAGTGACATCAAGATGAAAAAGTAACTTAACCCTCAGTTTCGCATTTGATGAACCGACTCGCCGACCCACGAATGACTGATGCGTTCCTAAATAAGACACTCAATGCGTCTACAACAAATATATTGTATTGTTGAAGAATTCTGCAAGAGCGCATTGTTTTGCATCCGTTTTCCTTCGCTGATGACGGAAAGGTCGGGCAAAGAGCGGGCATTCTGTCATCGCCGGCGTTTCGTTACCGAAGTCGGTCCATTGTTAGCGGCCAACGGCAAAGCTCAATTAATGCAACCTGCTCCGGTGTGAGCGTTTAACGGGAGCGGCGGTTCCGTCGCGCCCAGTGCTCACCTTGACCCTTGAACTCGTCCGATGTCCGCGTCCTTCAAGTTGTACCCTACTCCCGATTCACTGCCCAATAGTAGTATTGTGTAACGAGGCACCGTACACTGAATCACAACAGCTTGACAGCTCGGGAGAGCTCTGCAAGGGAAGTCGGACCGGCAATGGTGGCGAGGAGTTGATAAAAGAGCACTGTATATCTTCAAACACGGATTGGAGTTGTCAACGCGGACCGCTCGGGAAGAAACGAGCCACGAGTCAGTTGTCGTCGGACTTCCTGCGTGGTCAGTGAGTTGACAATAACGGAAGGTGAAACCGGCTCTTGTACGGATGTGTGAAGAAACGTGATCCTGTTGCAGGCCAGGTGGAATCCCGAGAATTCGTGTAACGGACCAATCTAATTTATAGGTTTTCGGAATGCGGTTCCTCTTGTGCCTGTTCCTCGTGGACTTTGTGGTATCGGACGGCGTCAGGAACGACCCAGAATGCGGCCTCAGAAGGTTAATCGAGAGAAACTGAAATACAGAAGGATTCATTCTCCGTTCCATCATAGTTCTCCCATCTTCCGGAGCGTTTCTGCCGACGTTCCTCCCTATTCTCCTCGAGCACATACGGATGGATTTCTCCGTGACTCCGTGAAGCAGTCGGGAAGAAACGTCTCCGTGTAGCGCTTTCGTTGTTCACCGATCCTGTGATATTTCCATTCGCAGAACCTATGGACGTGACGTCCGAGATGGGAATTTCCCGGAGTACCCTTTTATTGCTTCGATTTTGGAATTCAAGCCTCGGAAACTCGACGCGGAATTCATGTGTGCCGCCGCTCTCGTGTCCAAACGCCATCTCATCACCGCTGCTCACTGTTTCGATGACAGACCGATGTGAGTCCAGCGGGTCTCAGTTCCCTCACGTCAGTTGCCGTCGAGCTCCATTGCGTTCCGAGACTGTGCCAGTCACATTCCCGGTTTTCTGAATTTCAGGAACCCACGATACTATTCGGTCATGACGGAAAGTCAGACCACTCGAGCGGGTCTAGAGTTCGATATTGAACGGATCGACAAGTTCCCTCTGTATAGAGAAGGGAGTGCCTACGACGACATTGCGCTCTTGACTCTGAAACACGAAGCGCACAACAACACGATTCCCGTGTGCCTGCCTACTGCCGGGGAGTCCTACGATCAGCGGTTGGCGTACGTCCTCGAGTACACGCCCATCTATAACGGTCATATGAAGGTAAGCGCGCACTTCAGACATCTTATTCCGCTATGAGGAGCTCCAGTCCGGAGCGAATCCCAGAGTGATGATCTGAGACCGGGAACTCCATCTAGGTCTCAATGTCCCGTCAAATAATTGCCAAAAGATCCGATTGCGAAGAAGTATACCAGAATACAGTGTCGAGCAAGCTACTCCGAGGCGTGAGCATGGAGCACCTCTGCACCGACAAGCGGTCTCGTCAGAGTCACTGCATCGCCTACGACGGATCTCCAGTTGTGGTCAACGGTAAGTTCTCCCAGTCCGGAGTCGTACTGGATGAAACAGAATCTGGCAATAAGGTCCCGAGCAAGACGGGATCGACAGCTCACAACGGGGATTCCGCTTCAGATAAAAACAATCGACTCGTCCTGGCCGGGGTCGCAACTTTCCGCGAGAACTGCACCTCGCAAGAGTTCCCCGGTTTCTTCACCAAGATCACTCCATATCTGGGCTGGCTCGAGCGGATGATGAAGCCTTGATACAATCTCATTCTTAACCGAGTCCTCTGAACGGAAGGATCCTTGGTATCATCCATATGATTACTTGTTCCTATCGACGTATATGATGCGTATAGTTCTTATCCTGTGTCCTGTATTTAGTCTCCGACTCCAACATGCCTCAATTACGTACTCCGAGTCTGTACATAGTTTCGAGATAATTTCCCTGGGTGTCTTGATGTAAATAAAGGTCGAATAGACGAATTTCGATTCGTGACCGTGCTGTCGACAACAGCCGTTTTTAGTCCCGATTCCCCCGGAATCATACGATCATTATTGTCACATGGTGCCTACAGGGGCAACAAGACAGGGGCAACAAGACAAGTCGTATGACGTGTCTCCCCGAGGAGCAGACGGGGCTCGCTCGGTATTTCAATGCTGACCACGTCTCGAGGGGCGGTAATCAATCGTTATCCAATGTTCAATCTCAGAAGAGCATTCTGTGGGAAGCGTTGTTGGTGAGAACCCTTACTGTTTCAGAAACATTTCACATAGCTCCGAGCTTCTGTGAATTCCTTGATGTTTTCTCCGTCTTTCGCTCAGCTGGTCGGCGGGTGGGGACCGTGCCGTACTCGGACGAGCCATCTGGCAGTTACATCTCGAGATCCGCGCGACAATTGCACTCCACTCGGCATCGAAGTGTCGGGTTGCCTCGTTTCTGCTCTCCCCACCCGGCGGGCTACATCTAGAGGTAGCCACAGCTTGGCGAGCATGTGTTGTACCCAAACGAGAATTTCATCTCCGGATTACCCTCCGAAGAAATACTGAATGTTCGGAGTCCGGTCACCGTCCCGGAGGAATTCGCCATCGAGAGGGCTCATTCGCCCGAATTGCCTTGTTGAGCCTAATGGACAGGCAGACACGTTCGTGACGGTCGGAAAATTTCTGGGATGCGAGTCTCCCCAGGATTCAGTCGATTTCTGGTCGAACCACATCACCAACGACACCGGAGGCTGAGATAACGTACCGCACCACACAATCCGACTTCTCGAACCGGCATTTCATCGAGCACGAGTGTCCATTCACACCTCGCTCCGATTAACGAGCTGCCCTCTCCGACCGTGAAATAGCCGGCTCAGTCAGTGTGTTTGACTGTCTGTTTATGCTGACTACGGCTGCTGTGTAGTGTGTGCACTGTGCGCAGCCGACGGATGAGTCCCCGAGGAACTGAAAAGACTGGGAGTAAGCCTCGGTCTGGAGTCTGGGCTTCCGAGGTGGAACGGGTGCTTCCTTAATGAGGAGCCCTCGCAGCCGGTGCATCGCATCCTAGGGCAAATCGATATGGGACCGCCATGGAACAGCCACGCCAATGAAAATAAGAACATGTAGCCGCTGAAGGGACATCACACAATCAGGCGCTAGGATTGCGGGGCTATGCGCTTCGATCGGGCCCCCGCTCACCGATTCGATTTTCTAGGGATCGGTGAATGGAGCGAATCGAAAGGAAAACGATAGGCCGAATCTCGTGAGCATATTTTTCCCCTGGCCGCTTGCGACCATCTGGCCTGCTTCAAGAATATTGCTCACGGGATTGACCGTTCACCGCCAAATCGCTTTTGCTGATGCATTGTTGTCATTGGGGGCGAGTTCATCGAGTTCAACAAGGGCCATTGGAAATAAATCTATTCTCTTTTCGCTTTCTCGTTGTATTGCGTGTGCTGTTCATCTCTCTTCGGCTATTAAGTTAGCAAGCCAGCGGTGCACAAAGCGGCCGCCTGTCGATCTGCGTGCAAAGAAACTAGCCATCGAGTGAGTGAGCAAGCGAGCCGCCCAGCCAGTCAGCAGCCTCACGAGCAAGCCATACCGGCAGCCCCTTGTTCTCGACGAGTCGGTGGGGTGGATTGAGCTCCGAGGAGGAGGAAGAGGGACCTGCGAACAACGAAGGGACCAGCGCGGTACCTACGCTATCCGGCCTATTGAGGTCGGGTTACGTCACTCCTGGGACCAAAACTCCTCGAGCGGCTAGAGAACCCCCATAGCAGGACGGGGAGTAGAGGGTCGGGAGTACAGGAACAGCATGTTGCCGCTGTCAATGGTCATCACCAGACTTTTTCCTCGCGCTTGGGGGTTATCTTTCGCTCGGCGGATCAGCGATTCGAGCTGGAGATGAAATCGCCGCCAGAGTTCTGATTCTCCATCGCTCCTGAGCTGTGTTTGTCGTCCAGGATCGGTCTGATGCATAATGATAGATTCTCGATCGAAGTTTCGGATTGAGAAAAAACGATAATGATGATTTTAAGAATGATGATTAGGGATTTGAATTCGAATAAGCTCTCATGATGTCTCCGAGAGCAGGAACCGCGACGAGAGGTGCGTCTCACATTGCTACACTCGATGATGTGAGCAACTTCGGAACGCTCATTCGATTCCAAGCCCATCGTCTCCCGAATCCATCGTGCCCTCGGATATCAATTAGGAACTTCTCATAATTTTCGATTCCCCCAAAACGTACCCTCGATCATCAATCATCAGCAAGGCTGGAAATAATTCACGGCATTTTCCCGAGAATTCACAGCAATGTCCACTCCCCCCCCCACGGTACTCCAGGCAGCTCGATCTATCCGGTAGACTCCATCCGTGTAGGTCACGGTCGATGCAAGTCTGGGGAGGGATTTTATTCATGCATCGATCTCTTCCCGTTGACTTTTTATGGAGGATCGCCTGAAAAAAATGTAAAAGTCCACGGCTTTTGGCGCGACAGCGCCAACTTCCCAGCCCTAATCATCAGCGACAGATGCCGATTCATTCTCTCTCGCATCAACCCTGTCGCTCTGACGTCGGGATGCACCTGCTCGCACTGACATCGAGCGAAGTTCCATTGGTATCGTGATGAGTGCCTACGAGGTGCGAGGAAAGGCTCTTGAGAGGAGAAAAAATTCTCCGAGCTCCTGATGGGACACTCCAATCGAGAGAGAGAGCACTCGATGATGTGATGTTGAGCGTTTCGACAGAATGCAGACGCAGATGAGAAAACCGCCTGATTGGCTGAACATTGAAATCACATTTGCATGAGTTACTCATGTGTTCCCGACGAAGAATTCGTCCACTCGCGTATGCACTCGCCTGTCTCCAATGTGTATTTGCGAAGTCTTCCCTCGTCTCGTTCATCCAGTGGATGTCTCCAGTCGCAGTCTTGTTCTTCAATGCTGAACGCATTAGGACAAGGAATGATTTACCCCCAGTCGTCGTCTCGTTGGCGGACACAGACTTGATGTATGACTCGGCAGTTCGCTTGAAAGATGTTCCGTCGTTCAAAAACTGTTGATTCGCTTCATGGATTGTTGGAGAACAAGCCAACAAACAGCTCGTAGGAGACGATGAGGGGAAGAGAGCGAGATATTTCGATTGTGACCGGGGCTTCTCCGACGAGGGTCCGATCTGAGTGCACACATACACATAATGGACGTTAAGTGGAATGAGGGGAACATCGACCAGGGTGAGGATGGCTACGACACCACGTCGGCGACTCTGCAGCAAAATGGGCGAGTCCGATAGCGCGCACAAGTGATGCATGATGAAAATTCTCCCTCATCCCAGTCCGGGAATTCTGAATCAGCCGCGAGCAGAGCAGTCGTCCCGACCATCTAGCCCTTGCGTAGATCTGCGGACGCGTCCCGCAGGGGACATCCGAACTTTCCGGAGGCCCTCCAGGCCGCAAGAGCCTCAGCGATTTTAGTCCTGGTCCTAGAGCCATCCGAGAGGTGAGAGAATCAAGATGTTGGACGAACGATTCGGCTCACCACAGGCAGAGAATTCCTCGACGACTTCATCTTCCGGCCACCTTTGATTCGGTGGGAATGCCATCCGGAGATCGAACATGTCGAGCAAGGCTTCGCCGTTCCATCTGGTTCCGATCGAGCTCGATCTGACGTAGCCCTGGCGGCTCTGGCTCCGAAGCGTTCGCGTAAGTCGCCTCCGCTCGCATGAGGAATCTCTTTCGGAAGAAGGCTTCAGCGTCTCGAACAGACGTAAGATAACGAACAACAGTGAAGGTCACCAGCAGTGATCGTTTCTGTCGCTGCTGCTGCTGCCGCGCCAATCTAAAGCGGAAGACACATCTCTCCGTCGACGTCTCTCCGTCTAGGCTGCTCGATTCACGGAGCCCATCCGCGCCCAGTGCACCAGCAGTAGTAGTCGCAGGAGAGAGACAGTCATTCCGAGCTATATATCTAGATTGCAGCGAGCGAGCAGGCGGGGAGGGGCTGCGGGAGAAGCAAGATGAGCTCGGCGCTCATCCGCACTCTTCAGGCGGCAGTCAGGCTCTCCTTACGCTCTGACGCGTCCTCCTTTAATTTGGCCTAAGATCTAATATAGAACCGACGAGGGATCGAAGCAACCAACCGACGAAGCAACCATGCAACGAGCTCCGGTGGCCGAGCGGGCGGACGGACGAGCGAACGAACGAAAGGCCAGTGAGAGCCGTTCCTGATGCCAACACGCGCGGGAGCTCTGGACTCCGTACCCGTCTGCCTTCCTGACGAATAGAGAAGCGAATGAAGGACGGCCCGACGCACCTCTGTTCCAGCAGATGGATGGATAAACGGGTAAAGGAAGACAGACTCAGTCCTTGCCTCATTACGATCTTGTGCACAGGCATTGCTCCCGACGCTGAGTCGGCTATGTTATATCTGCTCCTCACAGCGATCCAGGAAAATGAGAGGGCACGCCAGCCGCTAATCGAGAAAACGTACTCTCGGGTCTCGACGAGCTGATCCTATGATGTCGGCGAGGTCAGAGGATGAGTCGAAGAGAATCTCTTATCGGCCGCAACCGGGGTCTTCTCACCTGATGGATTCTCAATGAGGCCATTGATGAGTGAGCGGAAATCGGTGGATGCGATTTTATTTATGTACGCCAACCGTACAGCTCAGCCGTCGCACTTCGAGCTGAAGCGCTCTCTAAGCTCTGCCCTGACTCTACTGTGAGGAGGCCGAGCGATAAGCGACTGGCGGCCGCGAGCAATCAAGCGACGAGGACGGCACCCTGCGATTTCGATCCTTCTTTCGTCCGGAAACCCGCTCGATCAGTACTGAGGAAAGTGAATGTTTATGGGTGCGGGTAGCCGCTGCTCCCGGAATTCAGAACAGGAGTCGTCCGTGCGGGGTATGATCTTGAGTAAGGTGTTCTCCCATCATCCCTCTCCCATTTGAACACCAGTGACCCATATCGAAAATTTTCTGCAAACATGAAAAATCCCAAATGAAAATCTGACATTCGGGTGGAACGCTGTGCTTGCGAAGTGACGAGGCTAAATCCGGAATTCGTTGGAGAAGGCTGGAAGCCGGACCAAGTCGTCCCGACCTACATTGAACTTTTCTCTTGGGGAGTCCCGTTGAAGAGAGAGCAATGGGTCGATCCATCATTCGTTCTCGGGAATTCTCAATGAACTCGTTATCGTTTGCTCCCTTTTGTTTGTCCCCGTGCGTCGCCAGCTGAGCTTCAGCCTGAGTAGACAGACGAGAAGTGAATTGATTCTCGAGAGCGGTGTCTTCACTTGTCGTCCCTGTTCGTTCTCCAGATTATGGGCGATTCACCGATCGACTCCCCTGAGCTCCCACCCCAGTTTCTCCAAAGTTCGCTCTCGACTGCTGCAACATTCGCGTAACGAGCTCAAGAGAAAACACAAATCAGCCTCGACGACTCCCACTTGATGTCCGCTTCGACTACCCGCTCGGATAGACCTCGTTTTCGCATCGTTCCGCAGGTACATCCCCCGTCTAGCCTGGAAATGGATTTTCTCGACAAGGAGTTTCGATCGTGACCTCCCCCCGGGGAAACTTTGCTCCGGCTCACCTACGGCGAACTTCCACGGAGAGCTGACTGACAAAACTTCGCCTCGCAACGGTACCGTGGAACGACGTCATGATCCGTCCTCCCTTTCGAGTTGAATACCGACGAAGTCGAAGCCGAGAATAATTCATTCAGTACTGGTTTGCCCTCTTCTTACTGGCCCAATCTTCTTCAATCGTGTTCCCTCGCTCGCCGTGTTCTCATTGAGTTCCGGAACATCATCGAGTCGCAGTCGTCGCGACTGCGTTTTTCCGTTTAAATATTAAATCCCAATGAGCATTTCGCTTGCGAGAAAATGGCTCTAACTCGGAGTAATGAGCTCCTCATTACTTAATTCTGTCCCCTCGCCGTCGGAGCTAGCGACCAGCCGCCATCGTCAGACGGCAGAGTCGAAGCAGTTCGACTCGAACGACCGGGGGAATAATGAAAATATCCGGGCGCGGGCGTTGTAGCCAGCCATGGCTTCTGTTCTGAATCTTCGACATCGCTGCGTAGCGAGACCAAAGTTTCGAGAGGAAGTCCCTCGTCCGTGTCGTGGAATGCGGAGCTCTAATCCTGGAGTTTTCTTAGAGCGTCCAGAGCCTACGGGGAGACCTTGAGACAAGAAAGGGTCTGGACGTCTAGAGCTTCCGGACACTATCCACTTGCGTTGCCACCAGAGCTCGAGCACGCCTGCATCATTGACGAATGCTGGCACCCTCGCATGATTTGCAATTATTCGGGTACCGCCTCCGAGGATGCTTCGATCCGCGGATCATCTGGGGGAAGAACTCCATAAGAACAGCCCGGTCCGCTCCGGATTCGAATTCAGAAATTGATGATGGCGGTCGGGACTTGATGGAATCCGTGAAAATCCATGATCACTCGATAGCTGGAATGCCCTGGTAGTGTCAGTGAATCTGCTCCACGAACTCGAGCAAAGGGAAATTGAAGACGCAAATGAATGTCAAATGAACTCATCGGAACCTGCCCGGAAGGTGACCGAATGTATCCTGTCAACACGGAACGGAAATTCAATCGCGCACAGGGGCTCTTCCTTCTTCAGTTCGATTCGGATGAGCGGGATATGAAATTCTTCGAGAAGTCGGATTTGAATCGGCGCATTGCAAGATTCATGGCAGAAACTAGAGTAGATCGACTTCGACCTGCGGTAGCGTTTCCCAACATTCACATGGTAGCTCGGCCTTCCTGGTCGGGTTTGGGTCCTCCGCTACCTCTTCGGAAGACTCTCATAGAATTCAGCAAGTCTTCGAAAGTTGAGGATCACACGGCAGTCTCTCGACGCGCTTCCATGTATTTTTCCAGGAGATAGATTTCCTTCTCCCGAAAGCTTCATTTAACGTATGTATGGACCTCCCTCGCTCACCCCGAAGGCGAATTGGAGAGCGTTCGATGAGACGCGTCCGACGATCATTGTGGGATAATGAGGCGTCCCTAACTTCACGAGTGCCTAAAAATACAATAAGCTGTTCCACGATCTTCATCGTCCTCCGCTGGAGCGTCTCCTCTCGCGTAAGTTGGGAGTTGAGGAACGAGGCATCGACTTTCTCGAGGAACACGTGACATCTCGCAAGGTGCGCGGTCTCATCCAGTGGCTCGGTTTCCGCTCCTCGTTCCACCTGTTCGAAGAGCTCCTGCGGTGCTCCGAGGGGTGCCACGTGCTCAGGATCGACCTTGCTACAGTGTTTGGATTCGGATGCGATGGTCTCCACCAGGGAGTGTCCTGGAGTGAAGAGACCGCCCTCCGGAGAGTGCACTGAGAGAGGGACGGGCTCCATCTTAGCCGAAGACGCCACGTGCTCTCAGACAGACTCTCAGTGTGAGCGGAGGCTGTCGCTGGTGAGACTCCCGTCGTTGATATTCGCGCCGTGACACGCAGACGTGTGACTGTTCGACAAGAGCTCCAGCGTGCTTCGACTCTATACGGGTCGAGTTCCCTCTAGGGTAGTGCCAAAGGAGAGGTGTCTTCATAGGGGGACCCGAGCGGAAAAGATAAGCAAAACGCGTTCGAGAGAACAGCGTACACTTTGACGGAGGTGGAATCGCGAACCATTGTGTGAATCGTTCCGACTCCTAAGGGTGGAGTGTTTAGTGTTTTCAACAACGATCCGTCAGAAAGCTGAGCCATGCTGCGCATGTTGTCAGCTGTCTCCTTGATAGCCATCGTGCTCATCAAAGAATCAGGTTTGTGTCAGTGGAGGACCGCGGATAAGAGGATTTGTTCAGGAGCAAACTCTCGAGCCTCGCTGATGTCAGCGGCCGAAACAAAATTCAGTCGAGGAAACCCATCTCATCGGTGTCCCGAGAGGAAGCGTTCCGCGGAGGTTCCGAAGCCTCTTGAAGAGTCGAAGCTGAAAAATGGATGTTATTGCTCGGCGCTATTGCAGACGTTTCTCCTCGTTTTCCTATGACATTTCTCTGAAGCACCCCACCCTCAGGCTGGGAATCGTTCGGTACCGACCAATTATTATTCATATTCCAACACAACAGCGGGAAAAAGAGAGCAATTGTGTCGCGGTGTCCACGAGCTGACTCCGTGCTTCCCTGTATTTTTCCTTGAAGCCCCTGACGTTACTCGCAGCTCCCGCTGCTCACTCGCTCCAGACACTTCGATTGTTCCATTTTTGTGCTTAATGTTCGTTTTTGTTCCGGTGGGGCTGTGTCAGACAGGGTGCGTTCGGGTGGCTCGCCACCGAAGTAACGGAAAAGCTGGCTTGGATGTCCAACTCTCATTCTGAGTGGTGGCCTTCTGGGGAGGGAACTCGCGCTGCCCAAACGCTTTCCATTGGGATCCGTGCATTCATTTCGATTACTTCAACTTCAAGACTTCAGCGTGACTTCAGCTTTCTAGGTCTCACATGTGAGGTCTCATTCGATTCTATACGCCGATGAAGCCCCCTCTGCATCTTTTCTTGGGGAGAAGCTATCACGAAAGGGGTCGATATCGACTCCCGACGTTGTGAGCGAATGACGAAAACTGCCTCGAAAAGCGTGACGGGATCCTTTACAGCGGCCCGAAATTCTACCGCCGAGAGCTTCAGCGCTAGGTTGAACAAGTCGAGGTGACGTGGATGCTCTCCGACGCCCGGGCTCATCCTTGCGGGGGCATTGTACGAACATACGAATTCACGAACAAAGCTGATGGAACTCTCTCCGTGAGGGAAATAACGAGGACGACCTTCGATTAATGTGTTGCTGTAATCGTCGCCTCACCCCAATCACAAACAGGCGCGGGAGAACAGACTGAGGAAGGAAAAGCTTCGCCACGCTCGCTACCGGCAGCTGCGGAAGGGATCAGGAGCTCGGCCAGAGTCGACTCGGCTTGGCGGGATGGGCTTATTTTGCTATTATCATGCTAATGCGCCGACATGCTTCCGTCGACTTCTCCAGCAAAAAGAGGGACGGGGGATGGCCTTTTGATTCGTTGTCGTCGTCGTCGTCGTAGATGTTGTTGTCAACGTCGAAAGCACCCGCAGCAGCTAGTCGTGGCGGCGGTAGCTATTCCGGCGCTTGTAGTTGTTGGCGGCGCGGACGATGGGAATCAGCCCGTCGAGGGAAAACAACCCCACCGCAGCGAATGTACGAGGCGCAACCAATGGGGACGAATACTTAAACGGAACGAAGCGTCATGTATCGCTGACCAATCATAATTCTCCATCTTACTGTCCTTATGGCTCTCATGAGATCAGAACCTATGTAGCTCCACTTTCGGTGAGTGTCGCTACGCTAAGACATACGACGACAGCAACAACATCGGCAATGTATGTCGGAGGGAATTTTTATCCGGGGACAGAGAGCTCAGGATCCCGTTCTTTCCGAACAATGACATTCCGTACGACGGGCTCGACGGGGATTCTCTCGGGCGATAAGCGCGCGAGTTCGAGGATCTATGTGGGTTTGCTTATGCGTATACGACGATACGTATTTGGCGTCGCGTCCGTTACTCCTCTCCGTTTTCTCTCGGTTGCTTTTGAATGCCACTGACAAATTGGTTGTTCGCCACAGGACGCGAAGCTGTCCCGTCCTTCCCGAACGACAACGGACCCAGCGTCCTCCATAGATGAGGCACAGACAGACGGCAATCCATGAGGGTGTTTCCGGCCCCTATTTGCACAGAAGCACGGGGTTCGGGGAGGAGGGGTGGACCGCCGCTCGTTGACTCGTACGGCTGGTTTCTTGAGAAAACGAGGCACGAGGAGGAAGTGTGATTTTTCACATAGGATGACGGAGTCGACGGCCGTCTCCTCTTTTCTCTGCACAGATTCCGCTTGTGCGATGCCCTTGGGAAGTCCTGGTGGTTGCTCCACGGTGAAGAAGTCAACATGGAAGTCTGCAGCCCGAACTCTCGTCTGCTCGACGTACGCGAGCGACGTACGCGATCTACGGCCTCATCTCTCGCTCCGAATCAGCTTCCGAGTCCGACTTTCCGTTCGCTCGCTCGGTCAGTCCGTGCGCCCGTTGGTTGTTTCTAATGTCTGTCGCTCATGTCCCCGTGAAGTCGACTACTACTGACTGAGCACACATACACACAGGCGAGCGCGCACAAAACGTAACCCGATTAAGCGGCACTTGTGGCTGATGGAGTCGGACGTCAGTGCTCGTTGGCTGGCGGCTTGGCGGCAGACTTCATTCCTGCTCGCTCGCCTGCACTATGGTTCGCTAGTCGCCTCGCAGCATAGCACTTTACTAACCAGCAATGACAAATGTCTACACCGAACTCGGCAGTCAGACAGTCCGGCAGTGACTGAGTCAGTCAGTCAGACCGTCCGCCCGCCCGTCCGTCAAGAGGCGAGTCCAACATCGGACTCGCATACGGCGTTACGCGCGCGTCTTCTATTTGATAACTAGATAAAGCAGACGACCAGATAGATGCGAGCAGGGGAGACATCGCGCGCTCGAGTGACGATGTACACCGAGTCCCAAACGCACTCACCGAGCTCTTGCAGACGACGATAAACCACCTCTAGCAGAGGAATGACGTTGTCATCATGAATGCCGCGTCGCGTCGACCCACAATGATTCCTCGGACGGATAGACGCCGTGAGGATGAGTTTACGGTCGCGTCGTGCCGTACTCGAATGTCCTGAACCCGCCCTAACCGTCACCCTGCCGTGCAGTCTTCACGTGAATGGACTTCGCGGCCGATTGCGTTCTCCGTCGAAGCCCGCTCCGACTCACATGCGACGGTCGTCGACATGAGTTTTCCGCTCAGACTACGAGCATGTGCGGGACGTCAGCCTTGAGTACGTGCAAAGGCGTATTTTCGATTCCGTCGATATTGAAATCGGGTCAGACAAACTGGGACTCGTCCGGAGACGAATTTTGCTGTATGTTCGCATGCTTCTCCGTGTGTCCACTGTTGACAGTTGTCGCTCACGCTCCAGCTGTCGCGCTCAATACATTTCCTCTTCCGGTGGAGACGACTCGCTCGCCCGTGAGCGAGCGCGCGAATTCAAACTCCGAGGGAGTTGAGCGAAACGGACGAAACGCGAGATCGAGTTAAGCAACAGAGCGTGTTTTCTGCGGAGAAGACGCCATGAACTACGCAGACAACAAACTCGTCTAGCTCCCGGCGGCTCAGTCTGACAACGAGACAGGAATAAAAACGAATGACGATCCCAGTCGACAAATGGACCTTCAAACATTTCGTACGGATGCTCTCTGCTCGCGGTCCAGTAAACAAGGCAGAAGCGAATTTCCGTGATAGTCAGAAACGCCTGCGAACAGACATTCGAATCAAATGGAGATCGACTGTCCTGGTTTGAGCTCGGGTCTCCCAATCTGGGCGATTAGGAGCAGGCTACTGGTTTCTGAACGTCAGCATAATTATTGTAAGATGACCGTTCATTCGCGGACAGACGAACTTGAGCAGAAGTCAGAGGTCGTGCCGCAGGCTGCTGTCACTGGAAGGACTGGCGAGAACCGGGTCGGCGAAATCGACGCCAGACGCTGCTTGGCTTGGTCGACCAAGTTGCAACACTTCAATGAAAACAATGCTTCATCCGATTTCAGACTCGTTATCCTGAGTGGCATCGCGAGTATTTCTGGCCGGACGGCTGGTCGGCGTAGCAGCAGCACCCGAAGTTCATTTCGTGTGAGCTGGCGTGAGGCTGCGGGCAGATGACTCGCGAGAATCTGGAATAAGATTAGCCTCCTGAGTGGGCACTGTGTGCATGGCGAAACGACAGAATTGTCTCTTGCCATCGGTGTCTCATCCCGCCACACTCGCTGTGTTTCCCTTTACAGCGTCGGTTGTATTCCCTGAAGACAGGTAGAGAGAAATCCTCTCGGAACTTGTCTGCTTACAACTCCTCTGAGAGTTGCTGCAGCAGAACTGCTCCGATTGTTTGACTCATCCAGCGATCGCGACAATGTCAAACAATCTCACACGGGTTTGCGGTCGGCACTTTAGGGATTCAGAGAATTGCCGATGATCTCGCATTTGGCGTTTTTTTTCTTTATCCTCCGGGGGCGCAATAACTCGAATATTCTCTCCCTGAGCGATCCGGGCTCTACCGCTTTCGGCAGCCCGTTGGATCGGAGCGGACCCAAATCGGAGCGTACCGCTAGACGAATTCTCGAGCTGTCGAAGTACGAAATTCTGGCTTCAGGCTCCTTCAGTGAGAGGAGTCTGCCAGCGAACTGGCGACCGACGCCTGCTGTAGGTTCCGCTCCCCCCCTGGTCCGCTCCCGATATTCCAATTTGCATGGTGGGGAGTCAGGAGCGCAGCAAGCTCATAAAGTGTGCTCGCCCGACGATATGGCTTGTTAACTGCAGTCACGGGATGACATCTCTCGGCAAACAGAACCGAGCACATTTGCATCTCTCGTCTCCCGCGCTCGAGGAGACGGGCCCGCCAGCGAGCAACGATGACGAAGACGACGCAGAACATGTCCTGTCACCAGCGACTTCCTCTCGAGACTGAGACTCTTCGACGACGAGTACAAAAAAAGTAAATTTGAATGTCTTCGGCGGGAAGTCGTCCTCGTCCCCCGCGTATCGTTGCAGTCTGAATACTATTGTGTGCCCTTGACGTAAATTCCCTTCCTTCGGAATGCGAAGCGTACTGGTCGCCAACCTTACGCCGATCGTTGATGAATGATATACCATATAGCATATCACTTCGACGTAGTCTCGATTACTAGGTTCTTCCGGCCTTCCCTCGCAGCCTCCCCACCTGTTCATTCTGTCAGAGACTTCGCATAGACAGCGCGTCTCTGACTATCTGGGCGCTGAAACCCGATCCACGGGGGTGGCTTCGTTCTATCCTTAAATCCTTAGGCCATCTGGCTGCTGATCTCCTTTTGCAAGTCACCAGCAACAGGGGGGGAGACGAGCGTAACAGCCCGGGAGCCGAGCAGGGGATTCACCGGGTTAGATTTTTTATCCGGAATTTAAAATTCTGTGGCTTATCTACCCCTTTCTCCGCATATACTGCGCGCCTGCATGCTTGGATGTATGTATGCACGCATCTATTATAACCGTGAGCCTGTATTCATTCGTTTGGCTGAAGTAAGAGCGGTCCTGAGCCCAACCTGTTGTCGTTGTCCGCTGTCCCGATCCGCTCCGGACTCGAATGAATTGCACTTTGAGCAATTAGGACGCCATTGTGTTCGAGAGCAAATAAAAACTGAGCAAGTTCATAATTTGTGGCACACATTTGTGGAATAGAGCGCGAGAGCATATGGCTTCGAGCGCTAGTTGTCCATTGATTGATGCTTTGAGAGCGCTACTCTCAACCCATGGATTCTCGTTGTTCGGTCGCGCACCCTAGACCAGACTAGAAGTTCGTTAACAGCTTTCAACAGTGTCGACACCGAGGATCGTCGAGTATTCTCAAGCATCTTCCCCGAACGAGAGAATGCGAGCGGTTGACAGTTGAAGAGCAAACCGACTGGAGTCACTATTGAGTCGCGCACATTCCATGTATGCATTGTGAGTGTCTCTCTCTCTCCTTGGCTTGTCTCCTCCTCCACCCACCGGCTCGGTCGCTACTCTGAATTTCTACGCCAGCTTCGAGCGAGAACGGGGGAATCGAGAGACGGATCGAGAGAAGTAGAAGTATCGAGTCTTCGTAGACCGACAGAATGAGACCTGAATTTTGATGAGCACAAGAACCTTCGGGGGGCCAGTTCGAAGCCCTCGCAACGCGAAAGCCTCGAAAACCCTCCAGCGAGATCACTTGTGGATAACTCCGGACCCGAGGGTGACATAAGCTCCCAGATCGACTCCGGAACTCTCGGCGAAAGATTCGGACATGCGAAGGTCTCTCCTGGGGACGAAGGATTCTTGCTGAAAAATCCCGGAGGCACAAGGTGCATGAGTGACGCGATTCCAGAATCGTGACGGGAATATCTTGTAGAATTCTCCTTAACCTGCTCGATAAGTCCGAATATCGTGAGAGTTCCATGAAAGCAGGATACGAGACGAAAAGTTTTGAGGATTCCGATCTTTGCTATTGCGATTAGGGATCGCCTCTGAACATGGCATTTTGTCGAAGGATCACCAGAAGGAGCCGTTGCTGCTGCTGTTGTCAGGATTTCCGATCCTGCAGAAGCTGCTCAGGGCTTTCGTGTCCATGGCCGAGTAGAGACATGGTCTGACCATTGTTCGTCGGTTTGGAACAATGGCTTGCGCGGTAGCTTCCTCCGCGCCCTTCCTGTGGCCTTTCCCCGGTCGTCCGTCCGCTCCTCCGCCGGTTGGTCGGTCGCTGGGTCTCGACGTCCGGGGGCTTGCTTACTCACTCAATCGCTCGTTTGCTCGGTCGTGTCTCGGGCTTCCCGCAAAAATGTCGGACATTCGGGAAGACCCCGAGAGCACACGGCAGAACCCACCGACACTCTCGACCGGAGAAGCTATCATCGAATCGAACGATTTCACTGCTCCGATGCTTGCTGCTACAATTCCCCAATCCAGGATACAGCGAGCGCCGCTTTCCTCTCTGCGGGCATTTTTCTGTTAAGAAATCATTACTTTTGCAGCTCGGAATGGAGTTTTTCTCCGTTTCAAGCGGTTTCACCGTCTCGCAGCGAGAAGCTCTCTATGCGAAACAAAGCGCTCTTGAAGAGACGCACCGGCGCCAGGGAGTCCCATTCCCTTTGGCTGGCAGACTCCTACCATTTGCCCGGCAGACTGAGTCCCTGTCGACACCTTCCTTCTCGGGAATCTATTAAATGTTCGCGCAATCGTGCCGCCATCGCGTCCGAGACGGCGGACTGCCGGGGCACAAGATTCATCGCTTTCGCCTTATTCGAGAGTGCGACCTCGAAACTACATACTCGTTGAAGGGACCATACCTCAAGGAATTCTCAAAACGCGTGAGAGCGCCGGAATAGCCTTTGAAATCCAATTGAAACTCGTTGGAAGTCGTCGGAGTTCCATAGGTAGAAGGCCACACAGGCCGATGCGTGACCTACTCAGTCCTGGAATTCATTCCCCCTCCGTTGATGAAGACCGCTGGGCCGATCGCGGCAAGAGACTCTTCTGTCGGAAGCGGAGAAATCGCCTTGTATTCGAATCTCACAAGGTTTGACCGGGAAATGCAAGGACATCAGCGAGCTCGGAATGCTCTCGGCGGCGGAAGAAAGATAGTAGAACGAAAAATGAAACAAAAAAGCAGACAATCCAGGCGTCGCCCTCTTCGGTAACAGAGTCACGTCTAAAGCAAAGGCGTAATGACTTGGAACAAAACGCCTCCGTACGGTGACTCGGGGAACAAGACGATGACGCTGGAGACCATTGTATGGGAGTGTCGACGAGCAACGAACGCCCGCCGGAGAAACCCGTCACTCTGTGTACAAAATACTGGAATTTCTCCCTGAGTTGTCTTGCGCTCCTGCCCCATATCTTGTACATCCCGATATCCGTATCTATTAACGAGAACGGTGTCACTGTGTACGCCTCGCTCGACTCGACGGTGAGGCGTCTCTCCGTCCGTTCAGCCGGTCGCTCGGTCGGTTTGTCGATCGATCGCAACGACCACAGTAGATTTTCCTTCATTGCGGACGCAATGACCCGCGCAAATTCAAATATCGACTGCGGTTGGAGAAGCGCCCGAACGTTCGACTCCCGGCCCATTCGACTGCGTCCGTCCGTCTTGCTTACGCTCTTGCCAGTTCGCCCGCCCGCTCGCTCGCTCGCTCAGTCGCACAAACGATCGCACCGGGTACGCAGTCCCAGCATACTTCGTCGTCACTCGAACCATCCTGCGAGGAGACTCTCCAATCCGAACGTCTGCGGGACGTCTCGCAGCGAAAAGATTGGAATCCGATATGCGTTGGTCAATTACAGCCGGATGGACAAAGCTGCTCGCCTTCTTTCCGCGCACCGATTGAATACATTCCCGGATCAGTTTGTCAACCAGTGCGCTACCCCGAGAGTCTGGCAGTCTATACCCAGCGGGTTACTTTCCCGAATTGATCAACGATTATCATACATACAATGACGAACCAATCCCCTTTTCGGAATCGGGCGAGCTCGGATATCGCTACGAACTCGAGTGAAATACCATACGAGATGTGGATCTTGATTTTTCGGGGAAATTTCCGGTGAAGAAGAAGTACGCGAGTCGAGACAAGTTCGCCATCGCTCGGCCGTACGGACATTCTCGCACGGGTATCAAAACGGTTTCGTGGGAGAGCACCGCTGCCTTCGATTGACACGCTGCCCATGCATTCATCCATTGTGCTGGAGCTTCGACTCCGTGCTGTCTCGGTAATCACTCGATCGAAACAATTATGAAACGCTCGTGTTTTCATTGCACACGCCGAAGCTAGACCGAACCAGATTCATTCGACATGAATACTTCGGTGCGCGAGAAGTTCATTTATAAAGATTATCGTTAGAATAACAAGCTGTTGTGGCATATGGCGAGCATTGGCTCGCTCCCCCGATTATGAACACTCGAAACACATGTTGCACACGATTCGGTTGCTCTCGGCTGCGCTCCGTAAATAAAACAGAATCCGACACCGTTATCTCGCCCAGCCGGCACAATCCCACTCCGCAACAATGAATATAAGATTGGGGATAGGCATAGAAACAAAAACACAGATACGACGGCATAGGAGTCGATGAATTCTTCCGATAGACTGACCCCTTCCAAATGATCGGAATCCTGAACCGTAGCGGATTCACCAGGAAAGATTCTCTCCCGTTGTCTGGGTCCGTGAGCGTTTATTGCGCTTCTCGCGCGGAGCACAATGCTTGGAAACACAAACACATCCGCGTGAACACGACGAGGGAGGAGTAGCGGGAACCGAAACTCGGGAAGTGTGAGAGTGGAATGGAACGAAAAACAAGCGGAGAGGCGCCGGAATTTTACGAGTTGGTTATTTTACGAGTTGATCGCCTATGCGGAAATTTTTTTCGCGCTTGAGATTAGTCCAGATGTTGGCGTTGTTCTCTCTTTCTTGAATAAAATCAACAACATAAAAAATGCCAACACGGGAACAAGCAGATATGTAACCAAGCGGCGACCAGCGTGAATGACACTGAGCACATAGCGAAAGCCCCAACCAAACTTACGAGTTCACTCGTATACAATCCGTCACTAAATCAGTCAATCTGTCAGTGAGCAGGCCAAGCCCCGTTTCGATCGCTCGGTTAGTTCAAACAAGTGGAATAGTTCCGGATGATACCGGAGGCTTGATGGAATCGGGGATTTTGAGGGGACGGCCGAAACTCCGTGAGTGAAAGTTTCTCGATTCGGGAAACCCAATTCCTATCGTCTATGGCCGGGGCTGTCGTTCGAGCTCTCCGAACACGTCATACAGACGAGCGAGAACCCCCTCCCCATCCCGGACCCGTGAAACGACGGCTTGAAGTTCAAGAATAAGACTATGACGTGGAAAACATAATTTCGCGAAGGGGCAGTAATACGCGCTAAGCACTCGACCACGCGTCGACTATTGCGAGAAATGTAATCCTCATCGTATTCAACGATCCGAGGAATGGCAGGATAACTCATCGATGTTTTATTCACGACAAGTGAAACGGCGCGCCAGGGTTGTGCTCGCCCGAGTCGGACTCGAGCAGACTCAGCAGCGATTGTGTGTCTTTTCGGGGAGCTGCAAGGGTCTGTTCGTTGGATTATTCATTGCGATCGCAAGTACATGGAGAGCCCAACGTCCGGTTCGGTAAGCCATTCGCCGCGACTTTAAGGTCGCTTGTTGCTATCCGACGACGACAGTGCAAGCGATACATGCATGATAGGACCGTCGGCAATAAGCTGCAATGATGGCGAGAAAGGGAAATCGGAAACACGGACTGCGGGAGCAAAGGCTCATCGAGGTATCTGAGGTGAATTTGACTACTTCAGCGTAGCAAGGAACTTTTAATTCTTCCCCCAATCTCACTGCACGTTTACGCATTCGATTCGGAGGCACCGTCTGGGAAGAACCGACAGACAGGTCTCAAACTCTAAGGCAGGAGATTGGTTGGCGCACCGGGAGCCTAGCGCCTTGTTGACTATCTGATGCGCCCCAAGAGAATCGCCTGCAAAGCCGATGCTGAGAGCTAGCGGCATTTCCCAATGTTCTGGGATCTTCGACTAGCACCCCGCAAGCTCACACAAAACTTGCGCGACCATATGGCTTCACGAGGATTTGGCCGATTTCAGCGACCAAAGCTCCTTTTTTTTGCGAGGATAGCGTCATAGTCACTTGGAAGAGCGCTGCTAGCCAACCGGCGAGAGAGCGAGCGAGCGACCAACACTTATCAAGGGCAAAAAGAAGAGGGGAGGGACACATCTAAAGAGGACGACCGGCGTTTGTTCTCCTTTTTGCTTTACTCGCGCCACTGCGCTGCGATGATGAGTCACAACCGCGGTGACAATAGGTTCAACGATGAGGGCGTCGAGGCTGCTTTAGCTATCACTTGGATTCATTCAGAGATGATCCAAGTTTTTCAATGGCTTTCCACTGCCTCTCTTTCGGGAGCAAAGTGCAAGCAAGCGACTCACTAGCGGGTAGGAGTGCTGAGGCGAACGAGAACTTGTGCTTAATGTCTCTCGGTTCGAGCATCGTTGAGCAAACACACGGGCCACCAGCTGCTCTCGAGCCGAGTCTAACGAGTCGTGAGTTCATTCATGAGCGATCAGGAGCGAGCGCTATCCGCCCGATGGAAGCGACGGGCATGGCTTCGCCTACCCCGTTCGTGGAAAATATCCGTACTTTCCGAAGTCTGAGAGCAAACTTCCCGGTGAATCTACTGAGTCCGTGGGGATAGCGGCAACACGGATGGTTCCTGCTGAACCCTGTCAATGAGGAGGAACTCGGAATCGTCCACGAAGCATCGACAGCGAGTCGCCCTGTCAATCGATACAGCGAGGTAGTCTGTAAGCTTGTCGAGGGGCGATTCCTCGCCTTGATCTTGCTTCTTCTTCTTTCCGCTCTATCGTTCTCGTTCGTGATCTCCCTCCACTGTCTTGGTGAAACATCCCGACTCCTTGAGCAGCGAGTCTGACCTCGCGGAAAATCGGCTTACCAACCAACTTCAAACTTGGCCGCGGGGAAAGCAACGAGCGAGCAAGCGGCCGAGCGAACGAAAATTGTGGAAAGTGATTTTTGATAGGACCAGATCATGCTGCGCCGACGCTCGCTCCCGTCTTCCTCATTGGCTCAGCCGGGCTTGTTGGCTCGCTCGCTCCTTCGTTCGTTTGTCTTCCGACCTGCGGACCAATAATTGGCTGTCGTCATAGTCCCTCCATCGAATTATTTCGAGTATGAATTTCTTGCCTCTGAGCTGCAGAGCGATGAACCGGGGGCGACCGAGCGCCGGCGCCGACTTCTATGGCTGCTTCGGTGAAGAGATGCGGAATCAGACCGGAATCTTCGACCTCGAGTATTAGACAAAAAAATCCTGAGCATCGTCGCGGTCTCTACCAAAAACTGCGGAGATCTAGTTTTGAGAGACTCGCAAGTTAAGGATTGTTCGTCCGACTCTGCAGCCTTAATTTCAAAGTTTGGGCCCCACACGGTCGTCGGTCGCGTCTGAAGGGTGATCAAAACGCACTCCCATCAAGAGTTCAGAGAATTCAATGATCCTTCAAACGATCTGAGAGCAAGGACAACGAGGATAACAACTTGAGATCTTGATGATGTGATCACAGGACAACACCTTTCACAGTTCCGCTGTTAGCGTCCAGGGCAGATCCGCGAGCATCCCTTAATCTCCACCTCCTTCAACAAAAGCCTTTCCTCCGGAGAGCCATTGTCGCTAATTATTATTGTCGAGTAACAGGTTATCCTTCACTCCATTTCAGGTGAGGCAAGAGCTCATGAGTTTTGTGATTCCTCGCCGGTCGCCAAGGACTCAACGGCATGGCACTTGAACAAAACGCTTTCAGCTCTCCGTCCCGTCGAATGGGAGCTAAGCAAAAAAGTTGAGGGCGATCTGGAAGGGCGGCGAGAAGACGAGTGGTCGTTTGGCTGGATGCAGTTGTTGACCTCCTTGAAAAAGAGAGCACAAGACGTCTTGGGCCATCTTATGGCTTGCGAGTCCAGTCGAGGCAATAAGTCCGCAGCGAATAAGATCTGAATGGACCCTCTTCCTCCATCGAGAACGATATGGAGAGATTCGAGTCTTGGACATGTACACGGCTGAAGGAGCGGGAAGGAGCGAGATCCACTTGCGCGACACAATAGGCTTGATCCTTCTACTATTTTTAGGTAATTTCACTTCACGACAACCAGTGTAATTTCCCCGAAACTGAACGTGTACGAATGAATCGGAAAGTCACGGTTCGCGTTGATGCAAGTCCGATGGACTCAGCAACCAATCGACCGATGCAAAAGGATGAATGAGCTCTTGGAGATTATGCAAAGATTACAAAGTAAACATATTATTCGAGAGACAGATGGCGGCAGCAGGTGCTTTGATGGATTCGCCTTCGGAAGCGCAACGATCCTCTTTGCGGTATTTGCTCAAGATGCGCCACCTGAAAAGACCAACAGTAGGGTACATATTGAATTACCGCTTTCAGAAGGAAAAAAAGACGAATGACGAGGTATTCTTCGGAGGCTAACAACAACGGGGAGCCGATCAATTCAATGGAGAATTTAAACTTAAAACTTAAAAGGCGGCGGGCGAACGAAAATTTCAAGCGAAACTCTTGACATCGGTACCACCCCGCGCTCACCCATTGACTCTCTCGGTATCGATGGGATGCACGTCCCACCCTCGAGTTGTGAGGATACTTTGGCCCCCAATGGTTTCCGAAGAGACATGAGCTAAGCATAAGATTTCCGGAGGTAAAGCTTCCTCATGCACTCGACGGTTCGAGTAGGAAATCGTTCGGCGACGATTCGATCGGAGATGATCTCTTACGGGAACGGATTGTTGACGTCACGCTTGAGGAAACCCGTCCATCCTTCCAAAGAGTCCCCCGCCTACAGGAAACCCACCCTACAACGAGCTGCCTCGGTAAGCAATAGGAAGAAGACGGAGCCCTAGCCGATCATGATGATGATGAAAGCGTATCGCGTGAGATCAGCGGATGCATTGTGCGGCCGGATCGGTCTCTCGCCGTCTCTCTCGCAAGAGCAGCGTACAAGAAGGATGAAGCGGTAGGAGCGGCGACGGCAGCGAACTTAATACTCATTTCGAATACAATATCTACCCATAATGCTAACCCACCCCACCTATTGGCTTCTTCCACCCACATCGAAGAGAGCCAGATGTCGACTGATCAATGGGTATTACCGTATCAACCCGGAGAGCGAAGGAGCGGGATCCGTCGGAGAGATCGACCGGCAGCGGAGCAGGAGCGCCGCCTCGGCATCGAGGGACGAAAAGGGGAAACGAAGGCGGCGGACGCGGCGACCGCATCCAAGAAAGCAAGGAACTGCGAACAGCCTCGATTTCGGTTCCGGGCAAAAGAAAGATTGTATCTGAGATCGAAAACAACAACTCCACTGTCAGCCGACGAACGTTCCCGCACGAAGACAGAACGCCCTCTCGTCGGAGAAAATCCAGAGGGGGAAAGTGGATGGATCCAATAACCAAGAGCGAGACGCGCTCATCCGTTCCCGAATTCACTCGAGAAAATGTTTTCGATGCATTCGACGTCCGGAGCGCATGGTGATCGCCATTGAGACTAAATACTCGCTTCAGATTTTCGACATTCGGAGCAGAAACTCGAATGACGGAATTCATTGACACGTCCCGGCCGAAGGGCATCGGAGGATGAGCTGGGGCAAGGGCTCTCTCGAAGTTAGGCTGCGGGTCTATCAATCCGAGTCGAGTAAGTTGTCCAAGACGATGCGGAAGGCATCGAGGCTTATACCGATCAGCGAACTCCTTAGCTCCTGGCTCAGGAACGGGAAAGGAGCCGACGGTGGCGGAGGTGGCGAACATCGGGGTTCGGTGTCGATCCCTTTCGACACTTTTCGCTGGAATCTGTTCGGCCGACTCCGAAGGACAACTACTCAGAACCGGCCGACCGAGCGGAATAGTGTCTAGACGGATATTAGACAGGAAGTTGTGCGCGTGAAAAGCCTCATTAAGTTCGGTTGCTTATGGCGGAACGCTGACCCGCGTGTCTCTCTTTGAGGGTGATCCTCGAGCAGCACTGGCATCATCATTCTCTCCGGTGCCCAAACTTTCCCTCAGCGTATCGCCTCAGTGTCTAAGCTCGCGTTTGCCAGCCGGCCGGCCGTCCGCGACGGGAAAGACCTCGTGCAACCAAACATCGAACGAGCGGCGAAATTGGCTTAGATTCCACGCTCTTGCCGATAGTTCGGTTGATTATCTGATCTTTTTGATGATCGAGGGGACGCAAGGTGTTGAACGATTGGTCGTCTGCTGTCTAACCCAGTGTGCCTGTGGACAGCATCGAAAGCACAACACTCTTCGGGACAGATAGGCACCGCGGAGCGGACCGCAGCACCTGCACCGCATCCTAGGTTACATCTGAATTGTTTGATGCCGGGGTACGAGATATGTGGGGAAGGCCGGCATGCGAGCCGGCCAGTCACTCTGACAGTCAGCGGACGAATGAGCGTCTCCAACGGAACAGAGGTCTACAAATCTAATTGTTCCAACTACTCAGCTTGCCTTAGTCATCCCTCAGACCGCTCCAGCCTCGGTCGAAGCTCGATACGCGGCTCCGTTTCCATCAATCGAATTACCGCCACCCTACACTGTTGCTGAGTTTTTATTATCTTTCCTCCCATCAAGTCCCTCTCGTCACCGTCGTCCCGGTTTTCGTCGTTTTCAGCTTTCCGAGCATCGGCTCAAAATCATCGGTCCGTATGGCGGGAGCCTCGGAGCGACGACCGCTCTGGGTGTCAGGCAGTGAAAGATCCGTTCCTATACCGCGACCATTCCTCCAGGAGTCGGCAGAATAGTGGATCATCAAAGAACGCCCACGATAAACCGTTGGCGGGCACTGGGAGAGCGAAGAATTGGCAAAAAGCTCACCAGCATAGCTTTGAGTGGAATAGCAGAGCAGAATTGTTTCCAAAGAGATTGGATTCGTCCAGGCTGCCGCCGTTTCACAATTATCGACTCTGTGGTCAGCCGCCCCCCGTCCGTCGAACTGACGGATTATAACTTCTTCGTACGGACTTTTTTTCCATTCGCGCGAGTCCGTGGCTCTTCCGTCCGTCCGTCCAAAGCAGCCCGGCCTAGCCGTCTCGGCTCGCCATTAGCGGGGCATTACGCAGGCTTAGCCATCGGCCTCACTGACTGCTGCTCGAATTCGGTTCGAATCCTAGGAGGAGACGAACGAGAGAAGTAAGAAGTCGACGACGACGACCGACCGATTCCTCCGCTCAGACTTCTCGTATCCTTCTTATCCTTTCCCTCTCCCTGCCACCGCTGGGAGCACTTTTGATAAGTTCGCCTTTGCCGCTCGCTCCACTGAGCAGCTTGCGGATGCGGGATTCGATTGTCCGCTTAGCTTTTCGGAAGTGTGAGGTGAAGAAAGGAAAGTATTCCGAAACACCCACCCACAACTCCTTTTCCAAAAGTGTCGGCCGAAGTTTGTGTTTCACTTTCTCGCATGTTCTCAGATTCCTCCGATTTTTTTTATTACTCCCTCTTATCAATAAGCCTTCGGATCTTCGAAGCAGCATCTGCATCGTTGCGCTCGCGCTACCGACAGCGTGCGCCGAGCTGCTCGCTCCCCTCCGCTCGCTGGCGATGACTGCTTCCTGAGCCGATCCCCTAGGATTTATTGTGCGTGAAATTATCTCACCTTGAACCTCCCGGCGACGCTTCTGCTCCTAGACACTTTCGTTCCTCAAAACGCCTTCTCGTTTGCTGGCGCCTCCATTGCAAGACTCTTTCGTAATATGAATTTTCACCCGCATGCTTGGAACGCTGGCTTGAAACAAGTGAGGACATTTTCTTCCTCAGTGCCCCTCGTTTCCCCCCATCGACTGCAGAGGGGAAAACGGAAAGATGTGCAGTGTTAGCCGCCGACGCGCTGAGAGATTCCTCATCCAGCTTGAGACCTCGCTCAAACATTCCATGATTAGGGATTGATCGTTATCCGTGATAAAGTCCTCTCGGGATAGCTGTACATATTTATTGTGGTTGGATCAGAGCTCTCCGCTGAATTCGCTCCATTTCACGCCTTCGGACAATTTTGCTTCCCGGGCTGAAACCTCCCGGGGCAAGAAGCGGAATTCCTCTCCGGATTCTTTCACGGCATGCCCGATCCATGGTTTCGATTCTTCAAATCTCCTAAGCACTGTAGGCATCCTGTCCATTTCCCAAGGATCAGTGTGTGAGACTAGTTACGAAGGGAGCCTCGATAAACATGAGTTCGCAGCAAGAAGGATAGTAGGAGCGAAATGAAAGACGAATCATTACCCCAGACTATTAAGGTGACGATCATCAATTTAGATAAAAACCTGTTCAACTTCAGAAATCGACCAGCGTCACCAGGTGTTTTTCGACGAGCATTTGACACGTGACTTATCTCAAAAATGCGAGATAAGTAGGATCGGATTCCTCGAGGAGAGGAAGGTTCCCTTGTTGGAGCAACACCCCACCACCTCCGTCAGCTCGCGCGGCAGAATCGACACCTTCGAAATGTGAAACGTTCGGTCAATCCTCAAAATCAGAACTTCACAACTGATCGGCATTGGAACACGAGAAGCGACTGAGCCGGAGAATACGGTAGTCCGTGGAAGAGTGAGCCCCGGTTCGGGCCTTTTATCAGAACCGGGACCTAATCTGAAAATACACAAAGCTGCCGGCGAGAGTCATTTAATTTTGAACGGCTCCTGCGTCTCTGTTTCAACCATTTGTGCTGGTCCTTTTTGAAGCACACCCTCAACCTGTCGGCCCCGAAACCTCTCCGCCTGCACAATCATCCATCCAACCAGCCGGCCGCTGGGATAGTTGGATGACTGGCCAGCTATCAGTAGTCACGTGACTGCCGAGCCATTACATCCGAGGACGACCACGGGCACAGCCACCACCTTCGAGAGGAACCTGCCAACAAACTCTACGGCAGTGCTTCAAGAGGGGAAGGATGTCTGTTCGGCGCCCACCCGCTTGCAAGGCGTGCCTTCCACCTGACTGCAGGGATTCTGATTAGGAGCACCACGACAAGCGCTACCATCACCGCCAAACCCTCTCTCCGCTTAGCTGTCTTTTCTCAGCCCAACCACCCTTTATGCCCGGCCAGACCTGAAAGTGTGACAAGCGGAAAAATTCTCTCAATTTTTCTCTCAATAATTCGTCTGATACTCGGTTGGGCTCGTCGGTGGTCGTCTTCGATGTGCGTCCCTTGTATAAATTGTATCGAATCATCTCAAGGTGGCTCCTGGATCACGTGCTGACCGACTTCCTTTTAGGGGTCCTGCCTCGTTTTTCCGGAGGGCGAAACACGTCGATTTCAGGTCCTTCTCGCGGACACGGTCGGGTTCCGCTGCGATGTAGAAGCGGGAAGGAAGCATTGTATCGCTTTGTGGTCATCCCGCCGGATGATTAATTTGTATCGATTCGCGGGGCGGCAGACAATGTGTAGTCTCGTTCAACATTCCGCTCGGATGATGGAACTGCTGCTGACCGAGCATGTCACGCCAGGGGTGCGATGGCGCCCATGTAGATACCGTGCCCTATACGTGCTTCATCAGGTACCTATGCTCAGTTTTCGATTATTGTCATTCGCCGTATCGAGCTGGCAACCATATCATCATGGGACCCCGTGAACCTGTTCGCAGTTCTTGAACTTATGACACCGGATTAATCGGACACATGTGCTTATTGTGACCGAATGTCGGAGTAGCGTTCCGGATATCACACAACAACCGCCTTTCCATCTGAACGCGTGTCTTTTCACCGATGCTCCTCGACGAATTCCCACGTCGCTCGTCGGCGTTTCCCATGAAACAGCGCCTACTCAGCGTCACCGCTCAATCGTCAGTCGCGGGGCGGCGTAGGAGTGTCAAGCGGCAGGTTTTTGGAAACAAAAAGAAAGCGGCATGTCTTTCAATCTCGACTCTGGATGACGGTTTCGGACTAGATCCGGAGTGGAGCCCCCTCGCACGTATGATTCGTGCGTGGCTCGGAGGGTTTTTAATTCCGCTCCGATCAGCGGCAAGTGCTCCGAGCGAGCGGAGAGGATATCAGAAAGAGGAAAAATCAATCGAAGGAGCAAGCGGCTGCAAGGAGCAGCTTGATCTCGATCCCAGATTTCCATTCGATGGTGGCGGCCTGCCGTAACACATTGTGTTGTATTCATTATGAGACACGCAGGAAACTCATGCTTTCACCGGGACGGTGCATCTTGCGAGCAGGCGAACGAGTATCTTATTCATCGTTGCCCGACCCCACGGCGTCCCGCATCCTCGTGCCGAGCGCCGTCCCGTCGGTCAGCCGGCTCGCCGGCCCCGCAATAGGGTCCCCTCTCGGTCCCTCTGTCGGAGAATCCTGCCGGTCCCCCTGTTCGCGACTCCTACCGGAGTTCCCGGCGGCGTAGCCGGTAGGGGTCAGAGATCCCCGGCGAAGGTTCCTGCTTGCGACCCCTGCTGGCGAACCCCGCCGAAGATCCCCACCGGAGATCCCCACCGGGGACCCTTACCGGGGGAACCCTCGCGCAGCAATCGAACGCATCGTTGCCTCTTGCAAAGAGCCGGGGAGCGTGTGCTGTTTTCCCACTGAAGTAGAGGTAATGGAGTCCTGAACGACCTAGTGATGTTGCAAAGACTTCTTGACGCTGCCACTCAACTCGAACTGGCGGCGCTGCCTCGCTCGGACCGACTCGCAAAGAGCTGATAGAGATCTAAACGAAATGCGAATGGAGAAGACTTGACGAAATTGTTTCCCGAGAAAACGTGGTCCAAATGCTGGAATCCGTTCGAGGAGCGATACAGGATGCGCCAGCCCCACTGATGGACGAGTTCAAGCGGCTCAAAGGGAACGAAATCTCTGGAGTGCCGCGGCGGGAACGCTCGTCTCGATCTGTTGGTCTGATAGGGGGCGAACGTCGCTCCCCCGAATCGCGATCAGCTTACGTGTCGCTGACAGCCGCCGGACGAAACAATTTCGTCCGGATCCCTTGTCCATCTTGGAATAAACAGCCATGACGACCCTCATCGATTTCATCAGGGGACCGCAGTCCAAACCGTGCGACGGCAGAGCACCTTACGTGTTCTAACACAAATCGTAGACACGTCCACCATGAGCTCCCTTCCACCGGTATTGCTCCGGAAGTAGAGTGCGACAAATTTAATATTTTGTCCCTCGAGCTGCACAATGTGAGATCCGCGTGAGCACTGCGGCTATTTCGCAGACTTTCGTACGTTGTCGTGGCTCTGTCCGTAGAGCTAGGTATGTGGGAGGAAGCGAGCCCTCTGTAATGACCAAGGCCAACGAAGGTTGAGGGAGAGAAATAGCACAGCCAGGGAGAGCTTCATTGCGATGCAGTTCGTGTACCGAAGCGTCAGGAGCTTCTCCCCTTCTACGTGAGACTGCGACGCTCAGTCTCGCCGTCGCTCCCGCAGTGCTGACCCCGTTCTCCTATGCACAGCCTCAGAGAGGACCGCCACAAACAGCACTTGACGGACGAATCGGAGAACGATGATACAATCTGCAACTGCGCGGAAGTATCGAAATTGTCAGTGAGCGTTCGCGAAGCAAACACTTCTGGGGTAGGAGGCTGGGGGAGGGGGCACGTTTCGATTACGACTTTTATTCTGATCAGCGGAACTCAATCGACTCCTATCTATCGGAGACTACAAAGAGCTTTAGCCGATGAAGTCTTGTGTCAGCAGATAATTTTTTTGGCTTTCGAGCTTCTGTCTAACAAGGTTCACGATAAGAGAATCCTTGCGGACGGTTGCAGCTTCCAGCACCGAATCGATTCCATTCGAATCCGACTCGGATCAACTCGTTCACAATTTATGGCTCATTCTATCGAACACGAGCCCTGATCGTTTCCGATGGATTCGAAGCCGCAAGATAGCTCGTGGACACGACCGCCCTCAGATGACCAATTAATGATCCGGGTCGGCGATGTCGAGAGTCTCGGAGCGAGCTCCAACCACTTTGTCGATGGCCCCTTTAGCGCAGCGGCAGCAGAAGAGGCAGCAGCGGCGGCAGCATCTCCCGAAAAGGAGAAGACGAACAGTGGCGGTGAATCGTGGTAATAAAAAGGAATTTGTCCCCACAGCAGACATGCCTCTTCATGAATAAAATATAAAAGTTAAAAATTAAACATTCCAAGAAAGAACGGGAGTAAGGGAGCAAGGAAGCAAGTCAAGGTGCCGCGACAAGATTAATGCCGTCGCCCCTTCACCCGCAACTGCTCTAGGTGCAGCCCACGCGCGAGTCTCCCGGCTCGCCTGCCAATGTGGTCCCGCAAGCCCAGTCCGACGACGGCCCGTGAGAGGGTAAAACTGGAGAAGTGGTGCACCAAGTGGTGCTTGTTCTCTCGTTCCGACCGCTGGACGGCTAGTTGGTTTTTTCCTCCGCTTTGGCGGTACGGTCACGAGGGCGACGTTTGATCGCCGAAGACAAGCACTCTTATGTCCTGCAAGCTAAACAAGAGAGTTTTTGGCCGGAACGAAACGCAACAAAGTGCGAACACTCCGTGCAGACCCACCAAATTGTTCAGCCCCTCGCTCCGGACCCACCTCGGATAAAGTTTCCGAAGGGAATTCCTCTCGCGATGCTCAGACTATACGGACACACCGCCACGGCTCATCGAGTGAATCTGATGAACGGAGATTTGCGCTATTCGTCGCGAACGATCTTCGCAAGCCTCGAGTAGACGTTCTCGCTTGGCGTCTCTCGGATCTTATGATCTGATTTTGCGCAGTGGGCGGAAGAGGAAATAAGCCGAGGGTCAGGGAAGGCGATGAAGGCGTCTCCTGTGCCTTGCGTGAAGCTTTCGTAAACGGCCTATTTGAAGTAAATCACCTCCTTCTCGAGTCAATATAGTTCGATCCTTTCTTTTTGCCCTTCTTCCGTGGGCTCGCAGCCCTCTCACACAGGACGACGACGACGACCATCGACATCTTATGAGTTTCGTTAACACCTCCCGCTAGCTGGTTGGCCTCCTTTGCTTCATTCTTTAGAGCAGCTCTCAACGAAGGCGGCAACGACGACAGCGGGGCAGCCGCGCCCGCGATGGCTTCTTCGCGTCGGGAGGCAGTCAAATAAATTTTAGCTCCAACGCCAGGAATTCAATGAGGGGCCACTTCGGGAAACAGAGCGTTCGCGCACTAGTCGGCTGCTTCGCCCAGAGCTGTCAAAGGGGCATTTGCCTATCAGATTTCGATGCCAGGTCGACTTGTTTTTCAACGCCAACTGAGTACAGCCTCCTCAGTGTGACATGGCTGGCTCTTCAGGGACCGACGGCCCATGCCGATGCTCAGTTAGATTCGTTAGCTACGTCGCCCTCTCTGGGTGAGGAAGAGGGGGGGGAGGGCGGTTCCCGGGACGCAGGAGCAGAAACTCAGCCCTCAAATCACGGAGATTTGAAATAAAGGCTCGAATCGAAAGCTGGTCAATGTCTCCCGGCAACAAAGTGAGTGAGTTGCCGGGATTTATTTTATAGTTTTAGGTGGTTCTCCCGGCGCTCTTGCCACTTACGACTGTCGTCAAGGAAGCGGCTGACCGTCCAGTTTATCCTCTACCGATTCCTCACTATCTCTGAGCTCGGATCTTCTTATTTGTCCGAGGAATCAAATCATTATCCTTTCGGGAATCGCTTGGGAAGTTTCCGAGCTAGGCTGCGTGTAATCCGGAAGCTCGTGGATCGAGCGTCGAGAGGAGATCGAATGATGAGCCCTTCGGAGACCGGTAGTGATGTCCGCTCTCAAGTCGGGAAAATGCCGATCTTCCCCCGACTGTCTCTCTCACTGATCTCTGGCGCCTATCATGATGGTGCCGTCTCTCGCTCTTGATTCGCGACCTAGTTCCTCTCGGGAGGGAAAATTCATCGCGCTTACAAGCTTCGTATATCGCCACAAATTGATGAACGATCATACCTACAGTCTCTTTTTTCGTCAACAGCCTCTCTCGAGTTAGACATACGCCGTTCGCTGGCGCTGACGTTCATCCGTCACTTAGGGTGTTATCAGTCTCGAACGTCTACCTAATTCGATGCGGAGCACGCGATTCCCGTCGCGGTAGCGTCGAATGATCCCAGCGGTTCTAGCCCGACTGAGGAGGCGCATTGCGAGCCTCGCTCGGCACAACTGTTCACCGGCCGAGGCTTTGTGGGAGAGCACTTACTTTTCCGGCACTGTCGCTGTCGCGTCGCGTGTACAGCTGAATTGTGTGGCCGGCCGCGTGACAAAGAACGCTAATCAGTGCCCACTTAGCCAAATGTCTTGGTGCGGTCACGTAGTCGAACGGCGCAGGTTATATGATAGCCCGCTGACACCTTCCTTCTGGTCGCTGTTCCCCGCCGCTAGGCCTCGAGAAGATGCCGATGTTACAGATTATTTGCGCATACAGCTTCATTATGATGATGATCGCCGATAACTCGACTGTTGTACGAGACCGCTGTCCCTTCTGTTTGCTTTGCAACAAGTGGACAACAATCAATGAAGAGTAAAGAAGGGAATCGTTTTTGTTTCGCCCTCCGAGTGCTTCCGTCAGCAAACAGAAAGCGACGGCCGACCGAGCGGCGGGCGGGCGGACGATCGGGCGAACCGGAAGGCTGACGGCAAAAGGAAGGCCGCAATCGAGGGAAGTCAGAGCGTAGCTTCCTACTGACTTCCATCGAGGTGACATTAACTGGGGCTAATTGGTATTAAGAGCGGTGAACGTGATCTCTCCGCAAACGTCTGACGCTCATTCCCTTTCTGTGTCTTTTTCCTCCCTTTTCCCCGGCCGTGCATCCGTCTGTTCGCTCGTCCCGGAAGGATGGACTTACAACTCTCTTCACTTCCGTACATGCGACCATAGCGTCGTAGCCAGTCCTGGACGTACAAACGCCGCTATTCGCTCACTTGAAAGAATCCATCTCGTGAACGTCGGTGTCGAATCGAGGAAGGAGTTGCGAAAGGGGATTCCCGCGATTAGAGAAATGGAGGTGCGAGCGAGGAGTTTCGAGGTTTTGCAGACGAGACGTAAAAGATCTCAGAGAGCTCAGAGAACGTCTCAAGAAGAAACACACGAACGGCAAAGAAGGGACAAGAGGTAGCTTATTGACGGCGATGACTCGAGCACGTATTCCTGCCGTTCCCGACCATTCCCGTCTCGCCATTCTTGTCGTGGGCTCCGCGCGCTGCTAAAGACGGACCATCTTGTTCCGCGACTGAGCGTCACCGCCAACCTCGCGTATACCTCCAACGTTTTCGCCTGCTCGTGGCTTTCTCCCCGCTCCTCCTCATGTCTGCCGTTTGCTTGACTTCTCTGAAGTGCTGATAATAAATTCCGTGTGCAGAAGCCCTTCGGCGTCCGCTTTAGGCAGCTCGTGGGTCGGCCCGAGGGCGGTTTGACGCGCAGCCGCTGCTCGTCGACCGACTGAGAAGGCGCTGGTTCGCGTCACCAAGTACAATTTTCATCCGGTCGGGCGCTCGTCGTTGCATGTTCGGGGGTTGTCACTTTTTTAGCCCGCGGGCGAAGATGTTTACGGGATAGCCCGCCCAAAGGCAAACCAACAAGCGTCTTCTTGTTCGTTTCGACAGACGTAGCGCGAGTAAGCTTCGATGATGACGCGACAATGATTTACGGCCACTTGAACAGAGAAGTTGGTCGCGACGCGAGAAGAATACGAAGAGCGAATGGCGACGGAAAAGATCCGGATCGGAAGCCGGGAGACAACCTACGCGCGTAGAGTTTCCGCGCATCGACGGCGAACCGGCAATCATTCAGATACGAGCGCATTGAATCACTGAAAACGGAAGCCGGCACGACGCGACGCAGGGAATCGTGGAATGGGAGGACAGAAATAATTCTGGACTATAGCGCCGTACCGACCAGACTCATGGCCCTGGTCGGCCGTTGTTGAGTATCGGAACTTCCATGTTGGGAGCACAGACGGAACTCTCGAGGAACGGGACCCCCCGGGGAAGGCCTCTACGAGAAACGCAACCTCCGGATTGCGCAGTCTCGTAGACCGAAGAACGATAATGAAATCAGTGGCCTAATAATCGGTGGAACTTGTCTTGCGAGTGACCAAGCCGCAGTCATACTCGTCCTTCCCATGTGGACAACTCGAAACGTGGACATCCTCTGCGCGACAAAATCGAATTTGCGTCAGCTGATTCACAACAACGGATCCAGCGGGCCGTAGGAGCTCGTGGTGGTCCCTGTTGCCGTCTACAGGGGACCGGGAAAGCCTGCGGACTAGCAATCGAACGAGCGATCGAAACCCAGGAGGAATTCGGGCTCCGAACGACGAGAAGCACCGCAGACTGAAGCCCCGGGCCGTCTTGGAGAAAGCCGCTTTAAATCTTTCAGCAAACGCGTTCGGTGGAGCATCCCCGACTTGAGTCAGATGCGCTGGTCCTGGATCGACTTTCCACCCACGTGGATCTCGCCCTCCCCCCCCTCCTGCGACGCTGTCTCGGATGACCCTGCCGTGGTTCCGGGGAGCTCGGATCTTAGACCTTTGCCTCGACGTAGAATCATTCGCGCAGAATGCGGCTTGTTCGAACGCGAGCTGCTCCATCATATTCATGGAGCATTATCCGAACTTGAATGGATCACGCGCTTCGGGCTCCGGCGCGTACGGTGCAAGTCTGTTTGCATAGTTGCACCAAACGAATCGTTGCTGTGGTTGCGAACGTTTCCTTCGAATACCTTGATTGGGACCATCTGGATCAGAAGTCCCTCGTCGGAATCGCTCTCCTGATTCTTCGAGGAATCAGTAGCATCGGGCAGGCGTAAGGGTTCCCCACGATTTTTCTGAGCTCGGTCGTCGGTTCAAAGTTCTAATTTCAGTAATCAGGGGGAGTCTTCTACCGCGTCACGTCGTCCGCGATATCACGGGCGAGCGAGCGGGCACCCGAGCAAGTGAGTCCGTCAGTCACTGAGTCCCGTTCTTCTCCTCCTCCTTCCCCTGGGATCCGAGGAGCATCTTGATTCACGAGCAGTTCTTATGTAACCTTAATGGTCTTAATGATGTTACCGTCACGACGAAACGAAAGGCAACGGATTGCCTCGTCGACTTACGTTCATGCTTCGCTGCCGCATATTCAGGCTCATTCGGCCATCGCGAGTGCAAGGAAGGGCTTTCCCGCGAGAACTTTTGCCTCGAAAGGCTCTAGGGTCTCCGGCATCTGAGTGACTCCTTCCCGTCAAAGGCATCGAGTACATAACGAATCTCAAATTTCATTGACGTGAGCATCAACGAGTGCCCAGTCGAGGAGGCTGTACGAACGAATGGCGTATTTATTCGATCTGTCCGGAAGGGATCCGTGTTGGTAGAAGCCAGTCTGGATCGTTTCCTAGAGAATATTAATCAAAATCTCTTCGTCATCTGATTCAATTGGAGCGGTGATCACTCATGAAGCGATTCATAATCTATTCAGCAACGCACTGTTTCGCGTAAATATGTATTTCGGCCGCACGTAGTTCACTTGACGAGGTGATCTCCCAATTTAGATCGGATATCCACTGACGAAAGTTAATGATAGAGCGTGGAGTAGCGTGAGGCACGTAAGTAGACTTAAAAAAAGTCTCCGGGGAGCTCGCGTTCGTTACGCATGGTCGTCGAGCTGGTCCTTGCAATCGAAAAGGAGTCCGGATTCGAGAGATTCCGAGGGATCCGATCAAGACCCCTCCTCTCGATGAAATTCACCCACAGGTTGACGATCGCGCGCTCCGCGACCTCATCTCTGACAGAAAGCTTGACGCGGCTTTCGTATGCCATCGGTCAAGCTCCCGGCGGGGCTTGTACTCTCACCTCAGACAGATTGCGACCGAATTCACGATCGTTAGCGCTTTTGCGCGGGCGGAAAAACTCGCGGGGACCCTCATGTGCGAGATCTGCAACCGTGTAAATGGCCCCCGGGACTCCTTCTTGATTGCAACGAATCGAGGAGCTTCGACATGAAAAGAAATGGGCTCAATGTGACGGTACGCTTGTGTGGAGCGATTACACCGCTCGGAAAGTCCCATAGTCAAGATCCGGAATGGAGCTCGGGACGTATCATACGGTCAAACATTTTCCGTCTGAATGCGAGCCCCATGAATTTTCAATCAGACGGAATAGCCTACCGATTTACAGTACTTCTGAGAGCGGCACATGGCGGCACGATAAACTCTATGTGAATGTATGTCTGTGTATTTCTCTGTGATTCGGACGATAAATTTCCGACGATCGCCGACAGCTCGGTGACGGGACGCAAGCACGACCTAGCGACAGGCGTGCTCTGTCAAAAAGCCTCTAATCTGTACGAGCTGAGGCTCTCCGCCAATGATCGGAGCCGAGTGAAAGAGGCCGAGAATTCGGTCATTCAAAACGATGACGAGGTGTGGACAGAGCTCGTTGGTCGACGACACGATTCAGTTGATATCTGTCCGTTTGTCCTCCTACACCAGTTAGTCGCTCGGCTCGTCTGATCTCTGCTCACTTACCTGAGGGGTAAATAAGTGCGGGAGGGGACCAGTTTAGAACGGACGGACGGTCGAACAAGCTGGCGAACATCATCTCACGTTCCCTCACCTGGTCCGATTTCGGTGAGCACTGCGACGTCAGGGTCAGTTCGTCGATTATCAAAGCCGCGACCTGACTCCGATAGATACTACTTCGCGCGTCGACCGGTGAACCTCGATGAGGCATGCCGTAAACGTTTACGATATACCTTCCCTCTGTCAACGGGGTAGGTAGAATGGGAGCGGACGATTCGATAATACTACTCGACTGACGAAGATAAAATTGTTTGAGCTCAAACATCTCCTGCGGACTCCAAGGTTTCTCAGGCCGCATCGTCACTAATGTGCTTAATCCGGAGCTGGAGCTCCTAATTCCTTATCGAGCATCTCTCCAGGTTACGGTGTCATTCCTTCCCTTGAACAAAGCATGTCTTCCCGGCTTAGAGCCTCCGATGGTGATCGGATCGGGTGCGCATGATGCATTCGAGTGGAGAACGTAAATTAATTTGAGAGGAAACAAAATTCCGCGAAGCCCGATTGATGGCCTACGGAAGCTCAAGCTTTCCTGGTGCCGAATCCTATAGATTCCGGCAGAGTCATCACGCACGAAAGCGCTCCGAGGCTGCTTGAGCAGCGGATCAGCAAGCTTCCCGGTGCGGTCAGCTGTTCGAGATGTACCCGGATATTTCTCTAGAGAAACTGGAAGCGTCTGAACAATCGCGGTGCTTCAGAACGACTATGCCTTCCCGAGCCCCCAGTTTCGGGAATCGCAAGGTAGCTTCGGGGGAGTTTCGTGTCGTCGCAAGACGAAGAGAATCATCATTGAAGGAATGAAGAGGATTTTCGGGCTGAGCGGAGGAGCTTTGCACGCGCTTTGCGTCGGAGGATTCTCCAACAGAGCGTCGGTCAACGCTTCGATTTATAGCCGACGATTCTCGGAATCTCCCCGAAAGGAGTATCAATCTACAACACGCCTCGCTCGATTTTCTTCGTCGACGCGACGGAGAGATCACCCAGAACATGTAGCTCCCTGGGAGATCAAGTATCTCGTTTTTTCTGTGGCGGCACGGCCAGCAGGACAACCGCCGATCGCTCGTCGACGTTGCGAGGCTCGGTTGCGTACGCTTTGCGCAGATCGTACGGGAGCGAACACAAACTCACTGCGAGAGGTATAGGCCTTGCGCGTAAATCGGCCCTCGCCGAGCGGGGAGACACCGCAGCTGCTGCTGGTTCCGCGGGATTCGTTTCGACGAGGAGACGATTTAAAGCCAATTACGTTCCCCCGCTCAACTCTCAATGTGTCTAACTCTTCTCCGTTCCCGCTCGTAGACCTTCGACCGACTTTGCGCCTTCGGATATTAATGAACCGACGCTATACGGCGACGACGACGTCGGTCGGTCGTTCGCTGGCTGCCGAGACACGACTGGCTGAGAGAGAGTCGCTGAAAACCCCACATGGAAACGGCACTGTTTTTAGATTCGAGCGAGTGAAGCTATTCAGATGGCATTGCAGAGCTCCAGGTCTATCTCTCTGGGAAGGAGAACGAACGGCTCACCGATTGATTGGATGGTCGATTAGCAGACGGATTTCTTCCGATATCATGGGGGACCGATCGATTAAGCGTTCGGCGGAGTTCCGACCGTGGGGAGACCGCTTCGTCGAGGTTATCAAAATCAACTTCTATTCCAGATTCTCAAGCCCAACCGCCGCTGGCTGTTCCGCCGTTGCCCGAACCGGAGTTCGCCGAAGAAATCAAAAATGTTTCCGTTTCGGTGGGGAGACGCGTCACCCTATCGTGCGTGGTCAACAACCTAGGGAACTACAGGGTGAGTAGGCTCTCAAATCCAATTGATTACTCTCGATACGACGGAGCGCTGAGAGTCACCTATGCGGATAGGAGACGCGTCGGAAGAATCATTGAAAAGCGACGAAGTATGTTCCCTGATATATTCGTACCGGTGAAAGCTCCCAGCTTGGTCATCGCCTGCGCGCATCAAGTTGCTCGTGCTGATGACGAATGCTGACTTTAGGGCACAACTGTGCACATGCATCGAATCACGGTCGAATGATCTCCCACCAGAATTCTGAAGCGAATGTGCGTTTTCCCGACGATGATCACTCAGCTGCTTCCTGGAGCATCGACACTAGGAGGCGTCATCTGCTCCTTCCACGGAGGAGAACTCCCCTCCGCTCGCTTGTCAGTCAGCACGGCGGCCGGCTAGGATGGCAGTTCGGCAGCTTGTGATACGAAGTAGCCGACAAAAAGAAAACTCCGCTCCGGCGAGCGGGACGGACCGACGTGTATCCGCCCGTCGTCGTTGGCGGTTACAACGTAATTTAATCCTCAAGTGGCCTTCCACTGTGAAGAAGTGTCTGAACGAAAAACGGTATCGCGCTAGTCAGCAAGCTGGGCAGGTGGTGGGGAACGGGAAAGCCCAGAGGAGGTCGGCTCTTGAAGTCAGAGAGGGATTGACGCCTTCCCTGTGTTGCTCCGGTGTTCTTGAGTGTTGACAAGTCTCCTTTCTATTCCTCTTTTCTCTGTTACACTTCCTACAGCATGTCTGCTCGTTGCGTGTGAGTCTCGGTCGCCGTGCGCGCCGAGTCTACCGTTCAACGACGCAAGTGAAAAAAAACTGTTTACGGGAACAAGGGAGAATGGCGTTGAGAGGACGGATGGGAAGGCGGAGGACGCCGAAGGAGTCAATAGGAAATACATTAGAGGCCGGACATGAGAAACGGCGGGGTCAGCCATTCAGGAGTACACAGGCGAACAAGGCCCCCTTTAGAGGGAGTTGTTTCCTGGAGAGCAGGACCGGCCGACTGACCGAGAGGCCGGCTGGTCAGTCGGCCAGGCGTCGTTGAAGCGAGAGTCAGAAGTGGAGAGAAAGGTTCATGGGGACCTAAGGGGGCTCACTCGATTTGATGAAGAGGAGACGCACAATTGAAAGCTGAAATTTTTGTGGCTGCTCATATCTATGGGACGATTCTATTTGGGAAGCAGCGGTTCAACGACCTCATGACCATTTTTAGGCTCCCGTCTGTTATGCCACCGGAGGCAGACGGGCGCTTCGCGCGATGCCAGCCTTCCCGGCAAAGCCTGGATTATCGCGTGCTTCTGTCCGGTACTGAATTCATGGAGTCTTGAGAGAAGGACGGAAACTATCTTTCGGCCAACGAGACTTCGAGGACATCGTCCCCGATAAGATCGCTTCCGTCGTCGAGACCTCGAACGAGCGGCAGAGCGTCAGCAAGACGATCGGAGATTCAAAAACTCTCCGATCCCCGAGCGGACTGGTCAATCGACATCGCTCCGAGCACTTTGATGACGGGAGCAGACCTCTTTCTCCGAGGTCGCGTGCTCCAACTTCCGGCGGAATTTCCGTCATTGCAAGCTGCAGTGACCTCGCAAACAACCGGAGGAGCCTGGGTCAGTGACTGCATATTTTGGACTGCACATATCCGAGATGCTGGCTCCAGCGACCGAAAAAGGCAACGCGCCTCCCGGCGGAATATGTGTTTTCTAAATTTCCCTATTTAGAGGAACACCTTCCAATGAGGAAACTCGATCCCTCACCCGCCAATCGACTCCGGTCATCTCGTGTGATATATGAAATATAGTTGACTAGCCTACCCGCTTCGCAGCGAACCGTGAATGGATTTTCCGAAACAGGCATGTGGTTGTGTAAGTCAGATGTGAATATTTCAAGGGTAACCATCATTCCCGGTGATAGTTTCGGCTTGTAGTTCCCTCGGATATAGCTTCGTTTATTTACCGTCTTCCATGCATGGGGGATTGTCATTAAACGCACCACCCCATGAATCATGTTTTCCGGAATGATTTGGAAAAGCTCCGGATCAAGTTCTGCATCAGGTATCCCGGCTGAGACCAGATCGTCAATCTTCTCTGGTGTGACCTTTTCAATTAGCCCAATCAAAATGTGGGCATGCGGTAATCCAACAGGGAGATTCTCCGAGAACATGATGTTTCACAATGAAATGCGTGAGCGCTTTCAATTCTGTTCGATATGCGTGCTACAATATCATGGCGATCCGAGCTCGATTGATCTGGCCATGATAGCGCTTTTATCTCCTCCAACGCAGGATTAAATGTACCTAAACGTAGTAAAAAAATCTGGGCGACCATAATTCCGAGCATGTGTGAAAGCATCCTGTGCGTATTCGTGCATATGTGTGGGGCTCCCGGTGAATGTCGCAGCCAAGCTCACTGGGATTGGCATTACCATCGTTACTTATCGCTTCGCGTAACTGAACATACTCATCTGAACGAAATTTCGATTGATTCAGCCTGATGAACAACAGTCGTTCGGTCTCAATATTCGCATACATATCGACAAAAAATTGACAGAGGAAATGCTGGCATCGTAGAATACGAATGTCGGCGTTATCTCGAACCATCAAATGGTGAGAGTAATAATTCATGGCGCTGACTTTTTTGTCGTTTTCTGTACCTGTCATTTTGATGTTCAGATGATATCCATCTTGTCCTCCCCAAAATATGATGGGATTCTGTAGCGTCCTACAAACGATGCGTTCCAGAAACTCGTTGGAGGTCGCCGCTTCTTCGCTGGAGAACGGTATCGCGTGAATTGAAATCTCCCCCAACAATAACAATCGCTACTTCGTCGATCGTGGGCACGTTGTAGCGCCTTTCGTGTTGGCCTGATGGTGTTTTGTCAGCTCTGATTATGACCTTGTACTCATCATGCGCAGGCATGCGCTCTAACGCCTTTCGGAATAGACGAACCAATTGGTTGCGTTGATCGAACGAGTTTTGCAACGCTGCTACGATATCGCGACCCGTGGCGTTATCTATTTGGCACCGTCTGTCAATTTGCTCATCAAGAGAGCCCATGAAATGCAAAAACTTGTGGTCAGCATCGGGAAAGGGCAAAAGAGATCCTGCAAGATGATGGATTTGTGCCTGTTTTTCGACTGTGGCCATATAAGAAATCTGGAAACATGAGTTATGCTTGCGTATGTTCCTTGAAAAGTGATCCGATTTTACCTTCCCACTTGCACAGCACAATCCTGGCGGCTCATTCTTGAAGTTTAACTGCACAACGATATTGGCATGACTTATTCATTCCTCCGATTCTCACTTCAGGTTTGAAGCTATAATCGCAACATGGGTCGTAAGAAAAGCACCATACTTCAAGTCAGAATATTAAGATAGTCGACATCGAGAAATCCGTTCTCCATTGCACGCCAATCTAGCCGCTCTTTCATCATCATTTTCGCTGTTCCGGTGTTCGCGGCATGCAGTCGTTTGATTTGCAACCTCGAGTCTCGACGATCAAATGACTCATTCGCTCGGGCATGAGAAACATCACTCCGAACGGATTCTAATCGTGATTCTGTTTGCGTCTTGGTCTCCAGCGCCATCGACGTCTTTCGATTCAAGGCGGAACGTGTCAACCGACCAATTGATTGTCGCTTGGGGGGATTAATGGTCGCTTTGAAAACGTTTTCCCAGGGACTGTCTCGAATTCAATTCCGGTGCACACGAATATCCCCATAAAGTGACAAAAGAGCAAAGCTTACCACCTAGGTAAGGCTGATGGAAACCATCAAACACCGCCACGTGAACAACGTTCACAATGTTCATAACGATGCTACCATCCCTTTGGTCGAATTATCTCATTCCAATAACAAAAACTAGTGAAACTGAGAGATTAGATTTTCGAATATTAGGCCCTCGTAGCGTGGGGGAAGAGCTCCGCGAGTCCAGCCGGGAGATAAAGTGGACTCTCCCGACAGGTTCACGCGCGCGACGAGTCGCTCGGACTGAAAGCTCTGAAATAATGGATGGCCTGGAAAGGAGAGCAAAAAACAAGATGCGTCGAAGTTCATTCTGCGGCCACTTTATTCGTCGAGAGATTCGAGTCCAACGGCGGAGAGAAGGGAATGCCGCAAGCAAGCAAGCAAGCAAGCAAGCGAGCGAGCCGAGTCAGTCAGCCACTCACTAAGCCCGCCTGCGATAATGACCTGAGGGGAATTTCTGCGTCTTTTTCCGACGCTAAATTGCTGGCGGTGTCGCTTGATGCTCTTCGCCACCGAAGCGACGACGACACAATTCGACGGTCGGTGCGATGGTAGCGCAACGTTGACGAAAAACACGGCGAGCGTTTTTCCCTCACTGTTCTCTTTCGTCCCCCACGGCTGGCGCCCACGGATCCTCTTTCGGTCGAGGCAGGAACGAACGCAGACGGTTTTCTTGGAGCCCAAAGCAAGCGGTGTCTTCACTTCTTTCAATTCGAAGCTGCAAATAGCGGAATTCCAGAGGAACGCGTAGAGGTCGCGCAGTTGACTCCACCAGGGGAACTGCTGCCCTCAGCGGAGGAGCCCTGACTGAGTCCATAGAGGCTTCGGCGGCGGAAAAATGTGTCGGAACCCGGAGCGCGGCTTCATTTCGAAGAGCATTTCGTTTTCTTCAACACCTCCGTCTCGCCCTGAGCCAGCAGCTGTGCGTTGCGAAGGCGGGAAAAAATCGTAGGGAATCGAGGGGATTCCGAGGGAGCGCGGGAAACGCTTCGAAGGCCTTGCGAGGGAGCGGGTGACCGAGACGGGACGACCAGACTTCTTTTCTTCCGAGTATAAATGATGATGCTAGCAGCCGGGTAATTTTTCACTTAATTTGTGTTCGTTGTTGTTGCGACCGACGATGACAACGCTGCCGGTTACAGTGGCGTCGGTAGCGCTCCGGCCGCTTGTGCAGCGATGTCGAGGACCAACGCCCCGAGAAGCCAAAGGGAGATTTCGACGAAGGCAAATTTTTATTTATTGCTCGGCTTTTTTCCAGACAGCGTTTGTTGCGAACATGCTGGGCTTAAGGGGCTAGACGTTTCACATAGCTTCCCCACTAAACTCGATGGATAAGCTCATCGTAGCTCAGCGTCGGGGCGCTGAAGATGTTCGAAAATGTTTCTCACGTGCGCGCGGCGCCGTCGGGCTCCATTCCGCGGGGCCTCTACATTGACACGAGCGATAATTTGTACCAGTTAACCCTATCCGCTCCCATTGGCTTTTGACTTAATGCCGGGGGATTTAGACACTTCTGCGACGGAGGTCCGAGCTCAACGGACGGCATATATCTGACGGCGAGTGCTGAGGTAGCGGCAGCGGTGGCGTCGTCGACGACTCGTGGGCTTTGCCGCCCTGTCGGATCTGAGCGGAATGTCGAGTGGTTTCGTGATCTATGACGTTGCCCCTCGACCACGTCTTTCCCCTCGAGCTCCACTTTCCGTCCCGGGACCCCCGTGCCCAGACGTCACCACCGAAACCGCCGTCAGTGGGGATACTGCCATCGCGGACCTTGTGGTCAGAGTTCATATCGTCGTGGAATCCGAAGGCCTCGGGTCGAGATCTTTTTCTACTTCATTCATCGACGTAGGTACATTGTTATTCGTTCTCGCAATCGGAGCATCGATTGTGGGACGGTTTCACATGGAACTGTTCTGCTTCTGCTGCAACAACGACGAGAAACAATGGGACAATCACCTCGAGCGGGACCTCCGAATGGCCGACGCTCGGGTCAGCGCAAGGAGAGAAAACCAGACGGAGAGCATTCGAACAACCGGAGCGAGCATTCCCCCGCTTCCTCTAATGATCGCTACGATGTATTGTGAGCCGCGGATGTATGGAAATGTTGCTATTAATTCGCGTGGCAGCCGAAAGAAATTGAAATCGTCAGGACAAATGAATTTGGCATTCAACCTTTTCTGCCATAGCTTTCTCCCGCTCACCGTGGAATCCCCTGCCCGAGAAAAACCCCCGACGAACGAGCTCCCAACGGACCAGCGGCCACCACTTCCATAATTCATTGTGTGCCGCGTCTTTCTTGTTCGCTTCCCTTGCATTCACCTCTTCACCATCCACCAACCCCATTCAACGGCGTCTCGAGAACGGGGAGCTCCAACTCACGTCATACGACAAGCCTGCAGACACTTTTGAGAGCCATTTAGGACTTCAATTCCGGCGATCTGAGCGATGGACTGTTCAGCTCCCTTGCGATACAGTCGCTTCTGTCGGCGTCGTGACGTGAGAACACCCTTGAGCCCACCGGGAATTTTCGCTCGGGATCTTGCGTGGAGCTGCTCGAGATAGGCGACTTTTTTCCCGGGGAACAGGACTTCTGGCAGCTTCAAAATGTTGTCCTGTTCGAGTTTCGGATACCTCCGAGGTTGTCCGACGCAGCGCAAAGAGAAAGCCATTGTATAGCAAGGGCACACAAAGATATTCATTCTTCCCCCGGATCCAACCAAACCAGATCTATCGGGTCTAGGATTGGTTTCGCCCCGTCTACTTTGTATGCAAATTCGTCATCAAAGGCGACAGGGTTCCCACGGTATTTCCTAGGCGAAGCTCGACGTGCTCGTGACCGTCGACTTCATAGTAGGGCTTTCGCTGAGATTCGTCGGGAAGATTTCATCATCTCATCTCTCATGACAATCATTTTGAAATCGTTGGGTTGCAGCTAATCATCGGACACCAAGGAGCAAGACCTCCGAATTACGCCGGCGTCGATCGTCGCGAATCCGAGCGGGCACGGCATCAGTATCAGAATCGATTTATCGAAGGTGACGCACGATGATTCCGATATGTGGCGTATCTGGACCGTTTCTTTCAGCTGCGCTCCATTTGCGGTCAATGGAGTCCCCCTTTGGAGTCCGATCGCTAATGGGTTCGAGTCCGGTTCCGATTTGACAATCACACCATCAATCGGGCTCGGAGGCATGTGTCCGCAATCATGGCTCATGATCTACCTACCTACTTTTTCGGATGCTGTGCGACTGATTGCTCCGCGGTCGAGAGACTCTCGGACCGGCAGCGCCGACGTCAGACGATCCGTTGAGATGACTAATCAGAGGGGGATATTTTTTTGCCTTTGTTTACCATTGCACCCAAACTCTCTCTGCATTCCTTCCTCGCTTCTCTGAAGGCAGAGGTAATTCGTTGTCTGCTCCAAGGGCGACCGGGAGTTCCCACTTTTGTTCCTCTCCCCGAGGAGGAAGTCATTCCTGAGGGACGTATCGCTAGCTTCAGTCGATGTCCCACTGAAGGAACTCTCCGCTTCGGATACTTCTCGCCTCCCAATCTGCTTTGCGGTGCTTAAGCGGCCGACTCACGAGATTCCCCGACTCTTCGAGCACACAGGCAGGAGTCGACCGTGCGGATGGGCCATCTATGCCTCATTAGGCCAAGTGGAATAGCTGGCCGCCTGTCTAGCTCGCTCACAAACACTGCGACTACGGAACCACTTCTCCCCGAGATTTCTCGGTCCACGCAAGGGCGTCACGTGAGACCCGGATGAGCTGTGTCTCCGGTCAAGGATACCAGAAATTCAACGGGGAACGCCGGTGGGGCAAATCGAGAGTACAAGAGAGAAATGCTAGGAAATAATTCACAAAGTCTGAAACGGACAAAGAACTTCTTCCTCGCAAAAAAAATGAACCGCTGGCCGGGGAGAGAGGATCAAAAATGTTTCTTGGTTTCTCTAATGCGGCAGCGGCGGCCGCTTGTTCCGTTAATGAATCAACTTCTTGATGGTAGGCGGCTTCCTGTATTTCTTCTTTTGCTTGGTCAGCTCTTTCCGGCAATCCTTTTTCGCTTAATGACTCTGTAATTGGTCTTCTAAATGTTAGGATGAGCGCGAGAACTTCGACTCAAAATTGAAAACCGTGTCGAAAACTGAGCTCGTGGCGTCGGATAACTCGACGGCTTGTTTGCTTTCACGGCGCAAGTATCGGGGTGAATCGATGAGCTGAAGAAACACAACAAAAGGGAATCGGAATCTACCAGGAGACGCCACAGAGACCATAGGCGTACATGTTCATGCGGATGCCGAGATGATAAACTGGACGAAAGTCCCCCTGAGATCGCGGCTTTCCTTACGCGTGATTTTCTCTCGTCGAATCTTGGATAAGAGGACTGTTCCGGCGAAGGGCGCAATATTTCATCCCTTGATGAGCATCCCTCGGCGAGGGGAAAAGTATGCAGTTCACAATCGGGACGAGTTCGCGCCGCGCAGGTCGCCGCGGAGATGCGGTGACGTGATACGGGCAGGCTGTTGCAGCGAGCGAGTGTGCGCCGAAAGGAGAGAATGGAAGCAAAGAGGTCAGGGATGGTCAGGAGAGCAGGCAGGACATTACGACGATGGATGACCCCCTTAAGGGTTATGTTGTAGCCATTCTCTTTTTAAGGCCTCCGGAAAGCGAATGCGCTGTTTCGTCCGGTTTCCACCTCCCGTTGAGATGCACGCTCGAAATTGATAAAGAACGGAAAAAGTGAGGCAGAACACACTCGGAGCTGGGCTCGGGAGTCCACCACCCAGGAAGGCTTCTCATCCCCTCCTAAGATAAACCTTTGAGGGAATAGACTTCTTCACCCCGTCGTCTCCTGAGCGGATCAGTGGCTTTATGGGAACAAAACGAGAACTTCACGCCTCACGCTTTTTATGCAAGAGATTCTGCAATCGTTTCTCGCTACTTCCCTCTGCAGTCCCGCGTTTTTTTCTTGGAAGCCGTTCTTAGCCCCGAGAAGATTCGGATTCGAGAATTGGTCAGAGGTCGACTCGATTAGGCCGGGAAATATGAAGAAGTCATCACATATTTAGCGACGAACCGAGCTCATCTCTCGATTGATCAATCGTAATCCAATCAATCTATCTATCAACAAGGGGGAAAAATTCGATATCGGTCGATTCAATCGTTGTTTTTCTTACAGGTGGCATGGCTTTACGTCGAGAAGTACACCCTACTGACATTGGCGAAGGCCGTCATCACCCACAGTAATCGCTTCAAAGTGACTCACAATGGTCATCGTACGTGGAATCTTATTGTGTCGGACGTACAAGTCAAGGATAAGGGAGCCTACATGTGTCAGATCAACACGTCACCGATGAAATTCCAAGTCGGCTATCTGGACGTGGTCGGTGAGTAGCGTTCGCCGGAACCGGAACATGCTCGATGAGTTGTCTCATTAACCGAAGGCCCGATCCTCGAGGAATAAGCGACGATTCCGATCCTCAACTCGCTCCGAGGGACTCGAATTCGCGAAGAGCTTATTTTTCTGTTTGATGCGTGAGAGGCTCGAAGGCTTGCCCGAGCTCTGCTCAACGGGAGCACCTATCCGCGCGGCGATTGGAGGAGAAGCGAACAGCATCCGAGTCGCAGACATAGTGCGGGCTGTTTTATGCGGCGGAACAACGGCTCCGACTGGAACGGGGAGAAGGATTTCGTCCAAGGGAAGTCTCGATCCGACATTGCTTTTGGTATTAGATGTGCATCGGGAAACAAAGCGAGACAGTGTTGTTTCCTTGTGGCAAGCGAGCCGGCGAGCGAAGGAGCACCAATGCTCGTCGTTCGGTGTCCGGATCTGTCTCTTTCCCCCCATCATCTATCTGATCCGTAATCGAATATTCAGGGAGGGCTCCAGGCTGAAAAAGATCCACGTGCACAACAGCTGATTCAGACGTGACTTCTCCTCGCTTTCACTGTCTCCGATGCAGGGTAGAATCTTGTCCGTTCGGGACGGCTCCGCATACGGAACGCTTTGCGGATGTCCGTGTCACGAGCGTTTCGGGTCATGTAGACCCAATACGATGCATGGAATGAATATTGTGAGGACAGAATCGATCCCCGTGGTATGGAGTGTTGTGCTCCGAAGACACATGCGTTCTCGTGCATCTTACGGGAGACCGGGGCGTCGTGATTGAGAGCAATAATTATTCTCTCGATCGGTAGACATGTTCATTTCTCTGCTTTTGCCTCCCAGCGAGGATGGACGTGTCTCGGAGGTTGGCCGCGGAACTACTTCTCCTGTCTGTATCCACAAGCGGCTCCTATCGGAATTCCGTTGGAATCAGTTGCTGCGGAACTTTAAGCGATTTCCCCGACGTTCTATATCGGTGTAATGTGCGTCGTCGTCGTTGTTGTTGTCGCACAAGCTGGTGCTGCGGCTGCTGATACTGCCGCCGTCGTCGTCGTCGTTGTTGAGATCGGTCGGACAGAGAATAAATTGCGTTGAGCACAATCGACAGCGCGTTCAAAGCGAATTCCTGCAGTCTGCGGTGCGCTGTCTATATGCGGATTCGCGCTCGCTCTGACATGAACGGCACGCGGGCGGGCTCGACGGACGCCGAGTCCCGCGTCGTCACTGCGAAGAAAGAAGATGCCGGGGTAAAAGCCGGATCTCTCCGGATTTATAAGAAGCGTTTTCTCTTTCTCGACTCCTGCAGGAGCGGCGTCGGCGGCGTCTTCTCCGTCTTTTCCACAAACAACATAATTTCTATGCAAATTCTCAACCGCTGGTTCTGTCGTGCGCCTCGCAGCAACCGATATTTAAACTAGTGCGTCCAGGACGCTCCTGACTGACTAGCTCTCTGGTAGGTTGGTCGCTGAGCGGGCGAGCGAGCCGGTGGCAACCGCGGCGGGCTGGTCATGGAAAATTCGCCGCATGGCTCTCTCTTTTTCTATGCGGTCATTTGCCGACAGGAAAGTATGCTCTTCTTCCTAAAGAGCTCTCTGCCGACGGGAGGCGTTCCCCGTCGTCTCGTGTCGTTCCCCGCCGTCGGATGTGCTTGGCAGCTTCCTCAAGGAACGCAGCGGCGGCTTTTTGCGGCAACCGCTATGGAAAAGATCCAACGCCGACGTCCGCCTCGTCAAATTCACAGGGGACGCAACCTGGCTCGCACCGCTTTCGAAATTAATTCGTATGCGAGATGATGTATGAACCGGATTGTCAGAGCGGCCGGTTCGTTGCGCGGCCGCTCGGCCAACGAAACAGTCGTTGAAAATTCGAAAAAGCACCGATGAAGAAACCTCGTTGGTGTCTGCTGTCGCTGGGTCGACCAATGACTCGCTCATCCACTACCTACAGCTTATCTGGATGCATCTTTTCAGTGCCCCCATCGATCAGGGAGGACCTCACGAGTTCGGACGTGGAAGTCAAGGAAGGATCCGATGTCTCGCTGTACTGCGCTGCGTCCGGAACTCCCGAACCCACAGTGCAGTGGCGGCGCGAGGACTCACAGGACATAATGATAAACGATTACAGGAGTGAGTACCCGATTCCGTCTCGAGTTATTCCTTCCAGAAACTTCGCCCTCCCATGGAATCGCTGTCCGTTTATTCTATCGATTGTCGGATCCCGGATCCGGTTGATTCGGGGTAATGCCCACCACCATAACGAGCAAGGATTATGATGCTTACGATTGATGTCGCCCAAGCCACGGGGCCTCGCCGGAGCTGGATTGTGGAGCACTCGGGCATAAAATGACAACGTATATCGTTTGCGGCCTCCGTTTTGGTCAATTACGCTCGCCGTGAACGACGTTTGATGATGTGCAAGAATCTCGATATTGCTTTCGTATCACAAAGCATTTTTCGGAATCGTAAACAGCGCGGAAGCCGCGGGTTCGGTGCGGCGCGCTTCGCGTGAGCCCCGAGAAAACATGCAGGTAGAAGATTTTGCGAAGGAATCTGGAAGTCCCTGGCCCCAGGAATAGATAACGGTGGAGATCGCACGCGGCATTGGTGTGGGGATTTCTTTGCCGATTTTAGGGGCCCCGCCTCACACTGAAATTAAACAGTGGTCAACAGATTTATACACGAGGAACTTTATTGCGGGGCGGTCATTCTGTGGCTGCACTTCCCCGCCTATAGAATGAAGCCCGAATGGTATGGTGGCGGTGGCAGCGGCTCCGACGATGATATGAACGTGACGCCTACGATCACTTTTTCCCTTTCTTGATTTGCTCTCTTTTCTCCTCGGCGGGCTATATTAGATTTGGGAAACGGTCGAAAAGAGAGAAGATTCAAAGTGTGATAGCTTTGGAAAGCTGCTCGGAGAGGCCTATATATTTTGAACGTTTTCCGTTCGTCGCACACGGTCTGAGACACGTAGTTGAGCCGCGCTCGAGCTTCTCAAAGGAAAAATAATGCAGAGCTTACTTCTTATTCCTCCGATTTTTTTTTCTCGATGAGCCCCAGAAGGAATCACAGTTCTCCTGCAATGACGAATGAAGATTCCCAGATACCCCTCTTCTTGCAGCTTCATCTACGTATTTACGTAAAATCATGTACAGAATGTTCCCTCATTGTCGGCTACCGCACTTTCCTTGAACTCTTCCGCCGATTGGGGAAAATTTCCCTCAGATATTTCTCAGGTGGATGAGGAACAGGATCGATCCGCAATACGGTTCGCGGGAGAGTTAGGAGGTCAACGAGAACAAGGCGATCAAAGCATAATATCTCACCGTATTCTTCTATCTCCGCAGCCAACGTCGTCAAAGGTCCCTGGTTGAACATCACCAAGGTGTCCCGGCTCCACATGGGCGCTTACATCTGCATCGCTCAGAACTCCGTTCAACCCTCTATGAGCAAACGGATCAAGCTCGACGTTCTGAGTGAGTACATATTCTCCTGTCCCCTGGGAATACATCGTGCCGAATTTAAAACGGACCTCAGCGCAGAACTGAAATGGATTCCGATAGACCAGGCACCGGGTGGTTTCTCTCCGCTATGAAATCCAGCCGAATCATCGGGGTTCCGTGCCTGAACGTCTCACAGACGAGACTAATTAACCTTGTTCCCTCTGCTCCAATAAGACGACTGTTGTAGACTGAACATCCGGCACTTGATCGGCAGGGGGATCCTCTCCTGGGTGTATCTGTCCGCCGTACCTTAGTCTATTGTCCATCTATGTGCCGAACCCGGCAGCTTGCGCGAGGGTGTTTGCCTGTACTGTGAGAGTCTGTTTCCGCTCTTTGTCTTGTGCGCCGTGCTTGTTGGTTGTCGTTGTCCGCTTGTTTCTCCCCGACGGACGCCCTCACGAATGGTCGCCGCAACCGACGCTCCTTGGGTCTCCCCTCCTCAATCTCCCTCCCTTCCCGGTCTCACTCTTTGTAACGATAAGGGTAATTGTGTCATTACCTTGATTGCGGCGTTGTCTGCGATCTCTCCGCGCGAATCCATTTGGGTCTACGGTCCGTCTTCGCCGCTGACCTTCCCCGCTGCTGTACCATCGGCTCTGATTCACATCTCACCGTAGCGAGCGAATGGTGTTATAGTCGAGATACGTCAACGGGGCTTGTCTTGGAACTCGTGGAGAGGAGCGCCGAGCTCGACTGTCATCGACAGGGATTTGGATGGGTGCAAGATATTTCGTTGACAGATGAGGATCAACACAGAGACAACGAACTCCTTCGAGACATTGGTGAAAAATACAGGCCAGATAAAAGTGTGGGAGGCGAGGGCGAAGGGCAGCAACAGGCGGGAAACACACTAGAGATCGGAGCGACGAGACATTGACCCCCTCGAATTCATTTCAGTTGCCCCAATGATTTGGCTCACGGATCAGATCCTCGGGAAAAGCGTTGGCTCCAACGCTCGACTGAGATGCAACCTCGAAGGCCATCCACGCGGAGACGCTCACTGGACGCGCAACGGAGACTTATTGAGGAATCGGTCGCGTTTTTCGGAAGAGATTCAGCAGTTGGGCCCATACAAACACGCTATAGTTCTCGAGATCAAAAATGTCCGACCCGAGGATTTCGGCGAGTATCACTGCTTCGCTAAGAATCCTTTCGGAGAAACGGAAGCAACGCTCAAAGTTTACGGTAAGTCCTTCGAAGTTCACTGATTCCAGAGGCGCCAAGAAGTCTCGCTCGGCTACTTGTCTTAATTTCGGAATCTTGAAACTCCAAATTCCATTGCACTGTGCCATATTTATTTGCGACATTCCTCTACAAAATAAGCGGGTCTGCAAACCTAGAGAATTCCATTACAGTACCGCCATTTCGCGGCAAATCGACATCCGTAGATCAGTGGAAACCGTTTAAAATGTTGTCCAGCATGGTTGTACGCCCCTTGATAAGCGGGGTGGACTCAGCTCATCCCACTTGTCAATTCCTCACCGTGACACCTCTTGCACCTGCGCGAGCGAGAGCAAGAAATTTGAGCCGAGCCCGTACTAGATCGGCGTTCGTATCCGTGTGTCTGTTCTCGTCCGTGAGTGGGGACCATGGATATCGCAGACGAGGGCATTCGCTTTCACCTCCAACATGCGTTATCAGCATCCTCAGTTTCGCGCACCTGTCTTGCAAGACAATTGAAAGTTCATCCTTTCATGCTATTCGAGTGCATTCCGTTCCGCGGGCCTTCCATCCCTCAGTCAGTTTGAGAGCGAGGGCCAGATGAATGGTTGCTGGCAATGAAATTAGACATTAGTCTTTGTGACCGGCGGCGTACCTTGTGCATCCGGTCTGGAGTGTATTCCTTTGTTTCGCGGTTTTTTCAAACCCACCCTGAACTACATACTCCGATTATAAAGCTTTCCCAATGGTGTTCCCCCCTGAGAAATCGATATCCCACGGGTCGTTCCGAACCTCATCCTCAGGGCTGATGGGAGAACATGCAGTGGTCAGCGATGATTGCATGTCCAATCCAGTGCTTCGACGTGGTCGGTTTTGATTTTGCACGTGCGATTGAACACTTGAATCTTAGATTAGATTTCGGTCGAATCGGAAGAGATTATCTAATCTCAGTGGGCTCGTCTCACGATTTCGGTCCTGGCAAGCTCTTTTGTGACTGTTGCAGAGATTGCACCGTTGACGACATCGACTGAGAGACCAGCAACAACTACCAAGCCTGCAAAAGCTTACATTCCGAAAACCAAGACGCGAAACAGAGTCAACCAAGGTAAAGGAATGAAGGTCAAGCAGGAAAACACAGCCCCACAGCGAGCGGCTAGTTCGGGATTCCCACTATCTGGCATCACATGTCATCCGAACTGTTGGAATTTCCTTCCAATCCGCGAAACAGAGTCTCGGATATTGTTCTTCTTTGGTTTGGATCGAGATTGAGGCATATTCTGTAATTGTTTGGTTCGCTTGTGAATCAAATGTAGATGGTACCACAGGACAGGAGCGGGCGAGCCAGCATTTAGCAAAGAGCGCAAGCCGGGTACTTTGAGTAGGATTATCCTCGCTTCGGAGCTCCGCGTGGCCACGCATATGAGTTATGAGCGGGGCGAGCCGACGTGCGAAGGAATGGCGACAGAGGATTTCTGCTCCGTCTGCCGCTCCGTTTTTTTTTCCGTCCTCCGACTGTCTGTCTGGCCGTCCGTCTGTTTGTTGCTCAGTCAGTCGGCCACTCGGTCGCACGGACGAGAGGACGGAGGGTAGTGGGAGCAAGCAGAGGGGCGGTTCGCTCTTCCGCGAGCCGTCGCGGCAACGACCTTGCTGGACAACTTGAGTAGCGGGAGAGATCTTAGGACAGTCGCTTTCCAAATGCCAATGCGGCTCGTTCTCATGAATCACTTTGTTTCCAGAGCGCGCGAAGCAGCCCAATTCCACAATCAACTTCGTCACGGATAATTCAATCAATGAAATCTACTCCCCGAACGAGAGGATCAACTGTGAGTTATGCCCCGGAGAGATTCCACGCGCCGCGGGACTGCAGTGTTTCCGCAAAGATGACATAATCGACTGAATCGATCTTCTTTCCAATTTTCAGCGGGATACAACATTTCCGCGGCCTTCTCACTGAGTAGATGGAATCTCCTGCAGCTATCATCGTTGATTTTCATCCTCAGCTTCGCCCCATGTCTTCTGCTGAAACTCTGATCGATGTATATACATCGTAAGCAGAAAAGTGAAAGCTTCCACCACCGTCCGAGAGGGCCGAAAACAACGCCTCTTGGTACGCTTAATTTTCAAGAAGAATGAGTTCTCGAGGCTGTAAGATATCACATCAATGTTTTTTCCCATCGGTACACATCGGACTCCTTCCCCTACCTGCTTTGCGGGACGAAACCCCCGGAACCAGATATGTGCTTGATTGGAGGTTCTCGGGCAAGCATTGGGTAGAAAAGTTCGACTTCTGGTGGAACTCTAAAAACTCACGTTTTCGGATAAAATCTTCGGCTTCCTCGGGCGGATATATCAGAATCGTTGCATTTATTCGGGGACACATACAATAGAGTCGGCGGTCATCCTAGGGAGGTAACAGCGTGGACATCGATCAGGCGAAGGAGACCACCGACTTTTTCGGGAGCTTTAATAGGTGCTAAAAACAGAACGACACGAAATCGAATCTCGAATTGACGGCTCGTGGATTGACATACTGCGGCTCGCGATCGCCGCCGGATCTGTCAGCCCTCTGGAATTAGTGATCCCAACGTATGTATATTGCTTCGTATTCGTAAGATAGGTTCTACACTCGTCGATGTCGGGCGTTGTCAAGAATCATTTTCAATCGATGACCATTTTTCCGGGGACAACGATATCGCGAGACTGAGACTCACAGGAGAGTATTCTCGAAGCGAGTATTATCATTGTACAATGCGGGAAAGTGACAATAGCCAATTGATAGGTAGTCCTGAGCCGACCACGCAGACAATGGACAGGCCTGACTGATGGAATTGAAAAACTGAGGTCCTGAACGAGCATGCAACGAATTCCGCGACAGTCGGTACTCGGGCTTTGTGGAGGGCGATAGGCCAGAGGTCATCTAAATCTCTGATGTGACGATTGGCACTCGTAGATCCTCATGTGACGAAAATGCGGCTCTGTGGAAAATTGTCCTGGAGAACCGAACGTAAGATCGGGTGTATGTAGCCCTGTGCGTCGACTCTGAAGACAGCCTCTGCCCCACGGAGGTCCACTCTCCGCTGATTCGTTCCCTCGATGGGGACAGAGGAGAATGATGATGTAAATGTCGTGACTTCGATAGCCCTGCGAAGTTGTTCCTATCTAAGCGACTGACTGAGTAAGGAGTGGCACCGAGACTGCTCAAGTTGATCCGCAGCGACCGCCGCCGTCGTCTTTGACTGCTCCGGTGTCCACGACGGTGGCTCTGATCGAAGAGAAACGTGTGAAGGAACATCGTCTTCAGCGAGCAGCTCGAAGCGGATGCGGCAACGGCGTGTCTGCGGTTAGCACTTCTCTGGAGGATTCAGTTTTGTATCTTCATATTGTCCGCGCGATGACCGCTCCCGATAGATTCACGGATCGGTGGTTGATCCGAGTCCTGTTCAATATCATCACACAATCTATTTTGGCTCGTGTTCCACATTCACTCCTTTTTTTTCCGATTTTGTTGCGGGAGGTCGACCAGTCGCTCGGTGGTCGGCGAGACGGTTCCAGCTACCATTTGGACAAATGGCTGTCGACGTGATCAGAGTCCCAGGGTTCACGGCGACCACGCAAGCAGTCGGCCGACCAACAACCGTAACAGGCCGCGGCGTTTCGAGGCTAAACTCGGCAACGGGCCAGGAAGAATCGCCATGACGACTCGCTGATCTGATGATGGAGGTGTCTTCACCGTCATCTAACAGAGCAGACAAGCAGCCAGCCAGCCGGCCAGCAAGCAAGCGAACAAGCAAGCTCATCTCGTTGCGATGGTATCTCGAGGCCCGAATGCGCCTCTCGCTCGACCTCTCCATATTTTCCCCGTTTAGTGTTTCCCATGGGATTCTCCTGGTTCCCGGTTCACATTTCTGTTTACCTTGTACGCGAGAGGAAAATGCTCGAAGACGTCGTCGTCGTCAGAGTTTTTTGTATTCGTTGTAAGTACACTTCAAATAAGTCTTGATCGTAATTCCGAATCCGAAGTCTATATTCAATAATAATTGTAAATATAACGAGGGAATAAAACATGTGTATATATTCGAAGTGGATCTCGAGCGTTTTTGTCCAGATGATTTCGAATTCGGCACTTCTCTCCCTTTGTACCCACGCCTAGCTCCGCCGAATGATTCCTGCGCCGAGAGACAGGATCCGCTCAGCTTCGGCCGCGAGTGCCAGTCAGTGTTCGAGAGTTTTTCTTCCAGGGCCTGATTGTGAGCCGGTGAACGCGGAGCGGGTCGTAGTGACGACCGCGGGTGGGGAACAGCGGAAATTAATCCTTCATTGGCAAGTTTGTTAGTCTACTGGAAGGGTGCGACTAGGTCAAGCAAACCGAACTCTTCATCCACCGTTGGACAGTCCGGCCGAGTACGTCCTCTGCATAAAAATCCGTAGCCTCATTTGGCCGGTCCGACGCAGCGAGAGCCGGAGAATTCATTTCTACGTGCGAACCGAATCGGTAGTCTAGGCTGGTCTAGCTGAGCTGAGTTCCCGTCGGTGTCACACGGAGTCGGATTCACGCCATCAAACTTCATTCCACTGCAGAATACTTAAGGATCATCGAAGCTCGATACGGGATTCAATGCGCGGAATACAATGAACTCGTATAAGGTCTTCTACGAAGCACTTGAAGTTTCCCGCATGACCCTGGACTCACTAATCACTTAATCGCAATCACCTAGAGCCTATGAGGTTTGCCTATTTAGAGGCAAGCTCACCCTCGCGAGGACGATGGGAGGGTTGGCACCGACGCGACGGGCCGGATTCGTCATTTTATTTGCGAACAGTCGGGGCTATTTTTGTCCCCCTCGACAGGGCGAAATTTCGATGACCCCAGCTATTCGCCGCACTCCGTCCGTAGGCTTCTACCACTTGCCGTTCGAAGACCTCTCCGTACCGTTGTTGGTCATCCGCTTTCCTTCCCTTCTTTTATTTAGGCAACTGAGCTGTCGCCAACTCCACGTCCACTCACCAGCTGTTGGACCACAGAGCGCTTCTGAGGATAGATGAAAGAGATAGCTTCGGGAGACATTGGCTTTTATCATCATCACCGACCGGAAGATAAAATGTCGGGCATCGCAAGCGCATCCTAGCGAGCGAGAATCTCTCGTCAGCATCATCATCGCAGCCAACGGGACAGAGCCGAAGATGGATCGCATATTTGGCTACAGCTGGCTTGCCAACGGATTCCTCGCAGGAGGGACAGTGGCGATACCATGCGCGACCCGTCCAGCCACGACTAAAAAGAGAACGTTTCGGTAACACCGGCGGGGGCGCCTCACGACAGGGGTCGGTAATATGCGAGATGGCCAGCGGCGCCATCACAGCCACCTCTTATGGTCGGCCATCTCCTCGCGAGCATTGCAAGATGCTGCGGCGGCTGCTGCTGCTGTTGCCAATGGTCACTTGTAGACTGATAGCCCACGGCGAACGAGGTTCAGGGCTCAGTTGTATTCCGTGGAGGAAGACGAGATAAACAATGAGAAAAGGCGAGAGAAAGAGCTGAGTAAGCGCGCCCTCACCCGGAGGAGTGGGAATATGTGTTTCCCGACAAATCCGTCAGAGCGAACTTCCGGGAGATTGCGGAAATGATTTCGACGGGCACCCGCTCTCTCTAGAACGACCGGGACTGCTGTTTTTGCCGAGGAGGAATACTTGGGAAATCGTTCGTTTCGAAGCTTCTCGGAAGCATCGCGCGAGGCTTGCGTATAGAAAGCAGAACCGTGAGCCGTGAGTGAATCGCTGCAGCCGGGGTATGGGTTCTCGTGGATTTCGGAAGACTATTCTAATCAGTGCGACCGGCGTTCCGAGCTCTGCAATCACAACAGGCGTTCGCTCCGAATACATTCGATGCACGTACGTCAATTTCAGCTCTTGTCTAACGGACAGACGTCGATGTGGTATTCCATCGTAGAGTTCGGCTCTTGGTCTGTGTTTACCGGCTGTTGATTGGAGGCTGGCTGCTGCCGACTTGGAGCCACCCTCCTTGGCCCTCACCTGGAGCAAGGCCGTCCTTCGTCCTCGGGCCGAATGAAGCCTCTTCGGCAAGGGCCCGCCTTTATGCCACCGGCCACGCGAGAGGAAGGGAAACTTTCCGAACAGAGAAAGGGAATTCGACCACGTGGATCGCACGAGACCGACCGAAAGCGTTGAGTATTACCTATTTTATTCCAGCATGCGTATCCACGGATCATGGTCGAGCTTGACATGACGTCCCTCAGCGCTGGAGGACCCGACCGGAGTAGCCCTCCCAAAATGATCCGGCAGAGAACGGGAACACTGTCGATCTTCGCGAGGCTCGCAGGTCCGAGGAAGAGGATACGCACCTCGGCTCAAGAAGTTCCTCCGAGCAGAAGAAATATTCGACAAAGGCTGCACGGAGACCCCCGGGATCATTCAGTTCTCTGAGCCGAAAAACTTCAACTCCGCTGACGTCCATAGTTCTGGCTGCCAGTGAAGGGGTAGTTCCATTCTTGGGTCATTTAGGGTATTCAGGTACGAATCATCGAATATTCTTCGAGCAAAGCTGCACAATTGCTCACGTCCACTCATTCATATTCTCCACGCGGGGGGGAGGAGAATCAGTTCCTTCCATGATACGCGCGAAGGAGCCGAATCCCAATCTGCGATTTTTTCCGTTGGGAAAGAATTCGACGCTTGTCGCCCGTACAAGCGGCTAGTCGCCAAAGGCCGGTCTATGTGATTTCATCCGATCCTAGTCGGCAATATTCGGAACGATGGAATGGGGCTCCTAACGGAGGGTTGGCAGCCAAGCCTACGACCCGCGAGACATGACACCGATAGCTTCTCCAGAGCTTGGGTATCGTGGATCAATTGAGATAGAGGGCCGCAAGATGTCCTGAAAGAAGCAAAGATCATGGTAGAGCATTGCGCTAAAGAGAAGCCGACGAGCGCTCGTCGGGCAGATCGACTTGGAGTCGGGGCACGGGGCACAGATCATGCAGCATTGACTCTGAAAGTTTCTCAAAATTTGTGCTCGTTGAGTAGACGCAATCAAGCAGCGTGAACTGTTCGAGCGATAATGCGACCCAAGGTGGGTCGCTCGCAAGCGGAAAGTTTGATGTGATTAAAAAGCGTTAAGTGCCTTGTGTTTCGAAGGAAGCGCGTTCGTTTTGGAAACGGGCATTTGATGAAGGTCACAATTGCACCCTCCACTTTGCACTCAGACTCCGTCGCCGCATCGAAAAGCGCCCAGAGTTTGACACTGGGAGTGAGCGACGAGGCGAGGGCATCCCGGCCGACTTTGGATTTCCGTGACATCTTTGACTCTTCGAACAGAAAACCGTTAAAGTATCACCAGCTGGCGTTCCCTCTCTTCAAGATCCTTCCCGCTCTGTTCGCACCAACTGCGTCCAATTCGAGCCGCTGGTTGCTCCCCGAAAGTGGAAGTAGTCATGTTCGACCTGGGATGTTAGAAGTGTCGATCGGCGGTCACGGGATGGAATCGTCGCGACCACGGGATCGACCACAGCAGTAGCTATGGCCTAATGAGTGCCGCCAGCCAGCCAGCCACCGACTAAGACTAACGGGTGGGGTATCATCGAGGGGAATTCAATTAACTCCTATTGACACAGTCTACAGAGTCACCAGAGCTCCGGGCTGTTTGCGATGCGTCCGGCAAGCAAGCGGTGGGCAGGACGCTCGCAGGCGACGAGTGAGAAGATAAGCAGAGCAGGACAAGTCCTCGGACAAGCGGAGAGCGAGTACGACTCATACCTAAGCCAATATAAACCCGGCAAGTGAGAGCGAGCGGAACCGACTGTCAGCAAAACAAAGAAACAGACGCATTTCCTCCCTCGGTATTTCCATCCCCCAAGGGAACAGAATTCCATCGGGAGAATGAGGCATAACAGTCGAATGGAGAGACACGTCAATTCAAGCGTCCAGTAGCCACAAGGACCCGCTCCCTCAGACGATTCCTCTCTCGAAGGATGAAAGACGCTCGATACGCCATAGGTTCCGTTGGAAAAGCGTTCCGGAGGAGTCAGGAGCTCGTGGAACATTTCACTCCGACCAAGATCTATGCAGCTTCCGAGTTATCTCACATGCTGGGGGTTGCTGCCGTCTTGGGGTTTACTGCCGGCGACCTCGATTTCCCTGCATTTTTTCGGCTCCAGGGGACCAGGGTATTTCACGCTTCGTCATGCCCCCAACGACGCGGTTAGCTATGAATGAGAGGTATGAAGTTTTAGAGCGCTCTCCACTCGGTTGTCATCGGCGTCGGCTGCCCACCCCCACTCCGACTTCCGATGCGTTTGCCTTTTTCTTGGTTCGCCCGCGCTGCGACCCCTCTTGTGCGCTCCCCAGATGGCCACAAACATGAAGTCACAAACTGTCGTCTGCGGCATCGTCGGTGGCCAGTCCCCCGCTTACCCCCATAAACAAACCAAGTGGACGGAGAACGACGGAGCTTGCTTCATATTTACACCCCGCACACACCACAAGGAGCTTCTGCGACCGCCAAAAGAAAAAGCCTCACAGAGGAGCATCAAAGAGGAAACTGTCGAGGCGGCGTTGGTCATAACATCTGACTGACAACTTCAACTTGACCAGAAGGAATGCTCTACCCTCCGCGAGCGGGCATGACGATCTCGTGGACGGCATTGCAACACCTCCCGTGTGAGATACAGAGAGCCTGCCCAAAGTACGCGAGGGTTCCATCTTTCACCCCACAAGTGATGCCAATGCAAACTCAGAGCAAGAGCTTGTTTTACTCCGATTGGAGCCGGAACTGGAATCCCCTTAGGTTTCGAGAGATCTTGAGGGAGGAAAGTCGATTTGCGAAGCTCCGAAGCATTCCGCAGGCTGACTCCGCGAAAACTCGCCTGCTCCGATGAGGACATGAGCAGCAAGTCTCCTTGATATTCTCCCAAACGTTCCCTCTCGATCCACATCGTCCTCAGGGTTGCCCACGGGAGAAGAGACCTACAGGTCCGGAATTTCTTAACTGACGCGAATGATGAAATTTCGACAACGGAGAAATCCCTGACGCCCCGGACCCTCTACTTTGCTGCTTTCGCGAGGATACGAACTCATTAGGGAGACGGAGGAGTCTCACGACTCACGAGCCCAAGGAGACAATCGAATCGAGCTAGAGAGATCCATTCCTGAGTTTAGATCGGATCGTATGCTCACATGGGAGCTCGGGGCGCCCGCTTCCAGCGGAAATTCTCGAATCGGTAGGTGGAATAGGGAGGTCGAATTTGTTATAGCAAAGATACGGAAACCCACGCTCCTTTCTCCGGAAAACGTAATCTGTCGTATGACCACCCCGCTTCTCGAAGCGGAACAGCGTCTGCAAAATAGGCGAAACACGACGTATAAGCTGCTCGAGAGCTCCCTCCTGAAATCGCGGCTTCTCCATGCGGGGCATTGTGCTTGCCCATCAAAGCGCAGTAGACACGTGATGCACGCTCTCGAATGAATGGGCCGACGGGGATCCCATCGAACCGCGGCTGCCATAATACCATTACGATTTTCACTGGCTTTCAAATCAAGAGTCTGTCATCTCAACAAGATTATAGCGGTCGTTTGCTCGTCGGGCTGCTGAGTTCGTTGGCTGCTCGCTTGGTGTGGAGTTTGGAATTTAGAACGCTTCATCTAGCCCCGAGATAATTGTGTTAGGGCTCATCGGCGGCAGGCATGGTCCGCTCCACTATTCGAGCATAGACCTCTCTTCAAAAAAGGAATTACAGTGACCCTGTTGCGTGGGCTGGGCATGGAACAATATTCGTATTGGCTACGGGATCATCGCTTCTCAATCCGGAACGGAATCTTCTCACGCGACCGACCGCCAATTCTTGACCGACTGAAACTTTAATGGACGTTTCCAAGTAGTGAGCTGGAGACTGGAGTCCCCGAGCGTTGTCTGGTCGCACAATCTGAGCCGCTTTGATGGCGAGTGGAAATCTTCATTTTCTTAGAGCAAGGCCGATTCCTTGAAGTTTCAGCAATATTCTCAGAGAAGACCAACTCGCGCGATTTAGAACGCTTCCGCCCATTCAAAGCGTTGCCATTCGGAAAGAGGAAGGTGTCAAAAACTGATGACCTGCCGATGACAGGTCATTGAAGCCAAGTTTCTCAAGCTGCATAAAAGCAGCAAAGAAGGGAAAATGAAAATGCATCTAAATCTCTTCGAATATTCGGGTCGTTTAAAGTAGGTGAAGCGCTGGGTCCTGAGGCGGCAACGGTGATCGGTGGGAGATCTAGTCAAATCCCTGCAAGTATTATCGAGGAAATACCTAGCTACTTCGCGCTTTTGAGTATTTTTTGCGCTCGCGACACAGAGCCAATGTGTTCGCGTGTCTGTGAAGTTTCACGCAGGAAAGCTTGCTGAGAATTCATAGCGCAATCTCATTATAGTTAGGCCTCTGCGGGCTGAGAGAGGACTACTTAATAATTCATTGCTTTGGGGAAAGGCGAAATTGAGAATTTGTGTTGCTCGCCCGCGTCGTCTCCAGAGACAACATATATCTGTATTAATAAGCTCCGCTTCTAATCTGAGTTGAAGGCCACCATGAGGCTTCGCGACCTCGTTGGCAACCCCGTTTTTCCTTTCTCGCGCTGCGAAACGAAATACGCGAACAAGATACATGAGCTGAACAGCTAAAGAGAAATAGTGACTATGGGCAAGAGACCTCCAATTCTGCGGATCTCGGTCGAGTCACGCTCCGGAACGGTCAGATTGCCTGGAAGTTATTCCCATCATGGAAACTCTGGGGGATAGGAGCTCGACGCAGTCACTCCCAACGCGATTCCGGATTCTCTCGTCGATTCTGGAAGCGTATACTCGGTGGAGGGATCACTGCTTCCGGACGTCGACGTTGTCTGGTCCGACACATCGAAATCGACGAGTACCACCGACCTAGGAGCCCGACGTAATGAAGGCTGGGGAGAATCTGAAATGTTCCTCGGCACCAAGGGAATCTCTAATGAGGGATCAGTTCTCGACGAGCTGCGTCGGTGAACTTCAATTATTTGCTTTCGATAACGGTCATCGGATGGCCCTCTCGGCTCAGAAAAAAATCGATCCGGCTTCAGAGCTTCCTCCTCGAAATTTCCCTGAAAAGCTCCTCTAAGATTCCAGCTCACTCCGGGGCACTCCTAGCCATGGGATGTCTCCCCCGGAATCGATGTATTCGCTTTCGCCGGACGCCGCTCCCTCAGCTCTATCGGAGGTCGTTTCTGGTGGGTTCTGCGCCAATTCCAGATCTCCGTGTCTCTCGGTCACACTCGCAATTTTCTAAGCTGGTTCTAGGATATCCACAACGTTCACTGACTCACTGGCTTCGGCGGTCGCATCCGGTGGTGTGGGAGATAATCGCTTTATCGCTTCGTTTCGCGAGAGTGCAGAGCCGCTTGATCCGCTGTGTATGACGACCGACTTGGCCGACCGTGAGATCTGTCACCCTTCATCGTAGCAAGAGGGATCCCTCAGTCAAAGTACTCGATTCAGAAGCTGACTCGACATTCTCCTCTGGATGGAAGGGCTCGTCGGATCCCGCGCATACAGACCTCATCTGATCCGTATCATTCGACGACCTGGATTTCACGAGACTCAATGACCGCAATCGTAGATTTTTGCGCTGGAATTCAGTCAAAAAGTGAAGGACGAACATCGGACTCCCCGAAACTGACATAGGTCGACATAGTGCCACGGGAGCTGATTCACTCACGGAAGGAATTCCCCACGCATTTCCACCACGTCGGAGCCTTTGAGCTCGAAGTCTTTCTCCGGGGAGGATGGCTCGAGATCTATGATTCCTCGATGGAGGACGCGGAACCGAGACTATCACAGTCATATGTAGAGCGATTTCTTCCCAGCAAGACACGAGCGGGAAGAATTCCCACTCTGGACAACGAGGATGACCTTTCTCTTCGAGCGATTTCAATCACGTCGAATGAGGTAATTGTTGGTGCCGAGTGTCCCGATGTATTAACGGTCCCCACCCTTGGAACCGAGGTTTTCAGCATTTTTTTCTGGGAGCGTTTATGGACTGCGAAGGTGTCGGATGACCAGGCCTGAATCTCTTCGATCGTCCAGATCCTTCGCGGCCGGAGCTCCTCATACGCTAGCTCTAGGTGCGCAGTGCATTCGCGCGGTCTCAAGTTCATCGTTGGAGAGCCTTCAGGATTCAGAATCGCCAAAGATGAGCAGCGACGCACGATGAAACGACGAGCGACGAATAGAACCGAGATGATTTCCCGAGTCACTGCGGTACCGTCAGCGTCGGGACGTTCAGTCGGATGATGTCAGACTACGGTTGGGGACTTGGCTGGGATAACAGCTAGCGCAGGGAGAACAGTTATAGTGGGCGAAACGGTCACAGTTTATTCTTCCTTCACGAATCCTGGCACTCGATCGGTCGCCTCGACCGCTCTCACACTTCGCTCGCTCCTACCAGACGGAACTCTTCCAATCATCACCATTGGAATGTCCTTGAACCCTATGGCGTCGTTTTCCGGAAGCATTCAAGTGAGGGTAGGATGCTGGCTGCGCCTAATCTCTGTGTAGCTACCTGCATGGCTCTGGGGAAAGGCTCTTGAATCATTGTTAGCTACAAGAAAGTGAACGAGCAATGGCAGGGAAGCGCGCCCCTCAAGACAAACCGGTGAGAACGAGGGGATCCGGATTCAAATGAAGAGAATTGTTCCCTGGAGGGTCGTACACCGCGTCTCGGGAGAAACAAAACGGAAAAAGGAAACCGCAGCCACGAAGTGATCTGACGATCTCGGCGAGACGGAATCGCGCAGAGGTAAACACTCTACCAGAGGAAAATTAGCGGGGAAAAACGAGTCGTCGCGGAACGAGCAACGCAAACGAGCGACATGCACATTCCCCTTTCGAAGTTGATATTACGAGAGCTCTGGTGGGGCGCTGGGGAACTCCCTACGCATCGGGAGTATCAGCCGAATTTCTCGGAAAACGTTCAGATGGACGCCTCCTCCCATCATAATTCATGATTATATCCCATACCCCGAGCAGAATTCCTCGTAGAGAGATCAGATTTTATTCTGCGGCGCAATCGACGATTCCTCGACGAGAGCGTAGCCTCTTCGGAGACAATGTGGGCGGACGAGTCTGGTGCATGCGTGGGGAGCCAGTACGTGTGCACTCGTTCGAGCGGGTGAGCGTGATGTCGTCTTTTGTGAAAGTTTATGGAAATGAGTCCTTTGTCTTGGATTGCTTCGTGATAAATCGGTACATTTAATTTATAATAGATGCTCACAACAAGATGGATCACCGAACGAGTACATCGATCAGCCAGCTTCGTCCCCAATGTTGTTTCCTAGTCGAAAAACGGTTAGGATGAAGCTGCATTGCAAAAAGACCGATGGTCTCCTACGACGCCTACCGCCTTCCCGCTCTCTCCCCCGGGTGAGTCTTCAAAAGGCTCTCCAGGCCCGCTCCCCCGGAGCTGGCGTTGTTTTCGCATCAGTCGATGACGTCTATGGAAGCTCCGCTCCGTGTCTCTGTAGGTTCTCCGATTGATCACGAATCTCAGATCAGGAGGAGCTACGCGACGGTCGAGATTTCCATGTAATGGCTTCGGGAACGTAGTCGAAACAAAATAGCCGAGCGGGAGCCCCTCCGAGTCGAAACCCGATTGGATACCCGTCCCTCAACTTTACAAAGCAGAACGATGTGAGACGCGTTCCGACCAACCGAACCCCTATGTGAAATCTGCGTGATTACGCAAGAGAGTGCAAGTCACGTCGTCGACGAAACAGGTGCTAACAAGGTGCGACGCAAGGGGAGGATAAGGAAAAGCAAGCGACCCAACCCATGAACGTTCCGTCAACCACCCCAACAGCGCTTCTCACAACCATCAAACCTCTTCAGCCTGGGGCTGAGGATCTCCAGCGTCGCATGGGTTCAGAGCTAGCGGAGTAGTGATTCCGAAACGTCTCTTCAGAAAATGCTACACATCTCTGCGAAGCTTCCGTGCGAGCGAATACCGTTTACGACTAAGCAAGAGAAAAAACGACTCCGTATGCAGCTGAGGAGCACGCTGAACAGCGCATTTATAACAGAGAGAAGACTACATTTTCATTATCGTGGATAAATGTTTCCAGCGATAGTAGACTTCGCTCTCGCAGTAAGGGTGACGCTGATAGCAGCGGGACTGGTCTATCATGGGGTGGTGGCTCTACAGCTTCTTTCGCGAGACGTACAAGCGAGTCTGGTTGATTTAAATGGAGATTTTGAACAGCCGGTCAACACTTCCGTGACATTTCAATTAACGCGTCACTGGGTTAGTGGAACCCGAACAGACCAACAGAGTGTCGACTGTACTCTCGCACATCAGTGGAAGTGATAAATGAAATTTATGATCCCTCCAACCTGCGATGATGTACGGAAAACCGTGAGTCCCGCTCACGACATATTTTCTTATCTCTTTGTCGCTCCTCGAATTCGCCATAGCCGATCTCGCGCAGATCGCTTCGACTCAAACTTCTGTAGAGGCCTCTACTTCCGACCGGAGGCTCCTTCGTCGAGGAACGAGGAGAGCCCGGCCGGAGACGCTCAGTCGCAGGAAGGGGCAACTCACAGTCTCCACCAGTTGGATCACGTCATGTGTAGATGTGCGGCGGGGACATTTATCTGGTCGCGAGAGAAAATCGTACAGACGTAATTGAATCTCGTAGCTTCTGCAGTAATGGCACGGCTTTGTGATCGTCCATTGGGAGCTAGCGATGGCCGGCAGGTTATTATAGCCCGCTTTGCCTTAACTTGGCATTATGTTCTTATCGCCTGATTACCCCCTGTGGTTGGTTGGTTAGTTGGTCAGCCGCTCCAAAGGCTCGCTTACCGTAGCCATGGACTCGCAAACAGTCACGAGCTCGTCCATCTCGTCGGCGATCTGGGGTCCGAGACGGATACTCTTCACCGGTGAGACGAAGTTCCGTGTTTATGCCGAACATGAGCGGACCGAGATCTGGCGTCGGAATTCTCGGATCCGAGCTGCAGATCCTCATTTAGGGCTTCGACCCTCTCTCCCGGAAACGGCCACGAGCGACGAATGGATAGGTGCTAGGGAACAAGATGTCGGAAGAAGGAAGTCAGCGTCTTCCAACTCCTTCTGAGGGTCAGAGGCTCTCCGAAAAGCATCGGGCTCGGGACAGAGAGCCCGTAGTCCCCTCATCGGGTCGAGTCTACCCCAGGGTGCGGCTTTCCTCAGCGCTGATGATGGTTTTTGTCGGGGATTTGACCTTCTCTCAGACGCTCTCGGAGTTTGGGAGCGGCCTCGTGTTCCGAATCCTCATACCAAGTATCGATCCTGGCCTTCTGCCAAGGGCAACTTGACACACAGTGAAAAAATTGAGAACAAGCTTTTCGGATGTTTACGATTTTGATGGATCGGGAAGGGCTTGCTCGGTATGCCGCTGCGCTGTCTAAACTTGAGAATATGCAGTTCCTGCCTCAGCTGCTCTGGGAATCGCCGAGCCACCAATCACTTGATTCGATCGGATCTTCAGGGACCCATCATTTGACTATACGGTATGTCACAGAACTTTACCGGAGGGAATGCTCACTCCGGACCATCTTCAGCTGGAGCCTCTGAATCGCAGGAGCGACCTCTCTGATAGCGAGAATTCCGATGCTCGATCAAAACGAGTGGATGCTCCATATTGAGGCAGATATGGCGCTTTTTATCTGGAGGGCCAAATATTTGCCCTAGCTATTTCAGCACAGTTTAGCCCTTCGAGATGGAATCGTATATACATTCGTAAGCTTCGGGGCCAATGTGTTTGCTTGGGAAGGAAGCGAGCGCAACAGCCCACCGATGACGCTTAGATCGAATTCCGTCTACGGTACCTGCGGGAAGCCTTTTCCGGGAAGGCGTCTGAGGATTCATCCATAGGATCGGGATTCGTTGGAGAATGCAACGCGCTCGCGTCATAGATTCCATTTGGAATAGGAACGGGTCCGAAGATTGACGGAATAGAGAGGAAAAGTTATCCCACGAGCAGCTAGCAATGGTGTTTAGGGGTGAAGTCTATGCGAAAGAACGATGCGGTCGACTTTCGTCTGCGAACTCAGCAGCGGGCATCGGGGATAGGAGGTGATTGGACTTCGAGTGGAGCAAGCACACTAATAAAGTGATCCGAACGAGATTGATTAACGTATTTAATTCCCTTTCTGGCTCGCCTTTTTCCTCCATGCGGGTACGAGAGCTCTTCAGCCGTAATTATTCCTTACCGACTCCCTTTATCAAGCCCCTGATATCACTGAACCCTATCCGGGGGGGCACCCTTCCGACTCTCGTGCTTCTCTGATCGATTTTCTCAACTCGTTTTTCGCCGTGCTTCTCACTGTCTGGGGAAATATTCCCATCCCGGGCCTCGATGTCTCTCTCCTCCATTTCCTATTGACGGATCCCATCTTATGGTGCGACTTTTCCAACGAGAGCCGCAACGGTCGACCTGGTAAGATCAAGAGGGATGTCGCCGATTATCATCTTTGACTGAATCGGAAGGCAATCCCAGCGCCGTATCAGCGAGAGATCGGGGGCAACGAGCATTAAGAGCTGCTTGACCGGTGCTCCCAGCGCTCAATATCGAGAAGGCGGAGGTATAGAAACGACGCATTGAAGCGAGAAGCTCCATCCTTGCTCCGGGAGACGAGAAAAAAACCAGAAGACTCGATATGGACATTGACTTTTTTTTTGCGAGCATTCTAGCGAGAACGGAGACGCTTTCTCTCATTGAGTTGGCGATCGTCGTCGCCTAAGCCAGGAGGGGAAGATTATTGGAAAGCAAATTCCTTTCGCGACAGTTTGCGTCTGCTTCGCTGAAAGCATCCGTTTCAGCCATAGCGTGCAGCGCTTCCGATGAAACGAATCCGCGGCCATTCGCTCGCGTCTTCATCCCCTCCTTCTTCCGCCGGCACTAGGGGCTGCACAGTCGCTCTCTCCGATACATATAGAAGTCGGGCCGAACCAATCCCAAAGGGAAACGCATTCTATTGGAGTTGAACAACGTCGAAATTTCATAGAGAAGTCCACCCACCCGAGTTTCGTCCCCCCCCCCCCGCTCCGGCCGTTCTACTATGGTCACGCAACACGGCGCCATCTCCTGTCGTCGAAACCGAGGTGTCCGGCGTACTCGGAGCCTTTTCAGGAACGTCTCCCATATCCACGTTTTTAGGAGGATATCGAAGGGTATAATAATTATTATAAAGGAAACTCACATCGGCTGATTCTGAATAGAGATCAAAAGACTGCCAACACTCTCCGAGAATTCGCCGTCGGGAGCTTTATCGATCATTTCCTTCATTATTTTGAATCGTCGAAATTTCGAGTATCTGTGCTCCGATCCGAAGTGAATGGGGTTGCGTGGGCGAGGTCGAACATTCAGCCGGGTCCGCAGGTCGCTCGGCAGGCCGGGTGAGTCGGCGATCGTTGAGTTCCCCCGGGGAACGATGTGGAATCGGGGTCGGACTTCTCTGATGGCTGCGCCGTGTGACGATTACCTCATCGAGTGCGTAATCGCAGATCGAGTTTATCCCGAAGCGTACTGAGAGCTCTCTAACTCAGTGAAGACGATGATTCGGTCCTCTCGCGACGTGATCGCCGTCGAATGAAATATCTCGGTCGGGGCATCTAAGGAAATCGGAGGAAGAAGAACTCTCCCTCCCGGCTCACGAAAAGGATAACACTGGCAGATTCAGGCTCATTGTTTCCCGGTTCGGAGAATCTGCTTTCCGAACAAATGCGCACAGATAACACCGACTGGCTGGCTGCATGGCTGACCTACCTCTCGCCCGCGCGGTAATTTGGCCTTAATACTCTCTTGAGAAAGTCCTACAGAGGCAAGGCAAACCTCCAGGTTTGCGTCGGGGAAGTGGATTGTAATAACACGCTAGCCAGCCAGCCAGCCAGCCAGCCAGCCTGCTTGCTTGCTTGCCTGCTTGCATGCAGGCTTGCTCAGTTCCCTCCGACGTCGTAGCGTCAGAAGAGCTATAAAAACCCTATCAATTTATCTTCAACTTCTTCCTTTCTCTCTGTCTCTTCCAGTTAATGTTAATATTACTATCATTATCGTAATCGAGCTACTTTTTTGTTCGCGAGGAAGAAACGAAACGCTGCTGCATTGAAACTACTACACGGAGGGAGATGAAAGACGCTCGGTGGCGCAGTCCGTTTTTCATGCATTCATCCATTTGAGCATCTATCCACTCATCCATAGGCGCTCCGATATGAAGTCTTCATGATGCCGTTTTGCTCCGTTTCTTCGAGAGCACATTCCGCTTCACAAGCGGCAGGTGTTGCCGTGATTACAAAACTCGGCATCGCTGACGAGCTTTATCGATGGCTTCAGTGGTGTGTTTTCGTTGGGTTTGATTATGATCTATGAACGTTGTGCTACGCGACCATTTCGAACGGATGTCGAGTAGACGAGATGGTCACAACCGTGGGGTCTGTAAAGCCTCCGCCGGGGCCAAACCGGATGGTTGCTTCGGCGGCCAGTGGCACGGAACAAGGGTGGCGGGTGGGTGGCGATGAAAAGCATTTTGGGACATTGATTTTTGTTCAAGACACTCAGTTTCGGAGAAACCCAAATGGTGGCACAGAGGGAGAGAGAGAAACGATCATCATTGTGGGAATTCCCGAGGAGTTGACCGAATCGCCGCCGAGGGCCCTTGCTCGTAATCGTCGGTGCTACGAAGGCATCGTCAATCACTCTCCGACTGGATATCTTCATAGAACCAGGGTACCAGGTCGGCTCCGAACGAATGACTTATTTCGTTCGAAAATCGCTCTTGAAAGGTCGTCCATTTAAGAATGGATATTGCTTCACGATTTCAGGCGAAATCTCGATCTCTTATGATGCGGTATAGGGAAGTTTCTCTCGCCTGCACGGAGGGGGAAAGAAAAGGACCCTGAACGACACCTGAACTCAATAAGCCTGAAATCAACATCATCAGGAAAATTGTACCCGTCTACCCGGAGTGAATTGCCTCGCCATTCGAATATTAGATTTCGAAGCAAGACCTCAAGGTGAAGGCTGATATCATGTTTTAGATCTCATCATTGTTTGATTGTCATCATGGTCCGATCCTTGTTTGAAATAACAATTATTATAATAAAATAATGATACTTCTTGGTGATAATCACCGTTGGTCATCAATATCGAAGAGTATCAAGGAAGATGATCTCGCGGCTCTGAACGAGACCTATCGATTCTCTGTTTTGCTGTTCGTCTTTCCCGCCGGTATCGACAGCGCGGGTTCGCTTTCATCACGACAGAACAAAGCAGTTCCACAGTGACCACGCTCAGAACACTCTGTGTCGGACCCATGGCTAATTGGAATCCATTTGGCGTCACGCCATGCCCGCCGTCCCGACGTGACGCTCACGCTACGAATGGGAGCACGGGCAGAGGAATTTTGATCCTCGGCTAACTGGGCTTATCGACGGTTCAGCTTCTGTTTCTCCGGAGTTCCGCTGCCGGCTACGAGCACCATCGCTCTGACTCGGGAAGAACTGTCTCTCTGGCTTTCACTACCGTGATCACGTACTCGTTCCTTCTCCCAGGGGCAGAAAACCGAAACCCCGAAGAGTGGACCGCTAGCAGAGCTCAAACTGTGCGGGACGACAGCTAGAGGCTGATATTTTTTCTTCCTCAACCCTACGCAGCGAGGACTTTCCGAGTTGACTTCAAACACCGACGTGACTGACACCAGACAAAGAAGAGACGACATGGCACACGCGTTCTCTCCGACCCAAGACAGCCAGGAGCGAGCAGATATCATCGTGACAGTATCGTACCAGGATTTAAAAGTCGTTTGCTTCTCGGTCGGTGCGTCCCTCCGACGCACAGTCGGGCCCCCACCTGCTTCATTCGCCCGTTCTTTGGTGTCTCTACTTCCCGGGATTTCCTCGCACTGAGACTCCGATGGCGACCGGACTCCCTCGAGCACAGTATGGGGGTAGCACACAGGAAAAATGATGTTCAAAAATCTCGTAATGGGACGTGCTTGAGATTTTTTTGAGTGAAGCCGGGGGCAACAGTCATTTATTCACTGGGAAACTGAGATTTCCTCGCCTGGCATTTTTTATTATTACTCGAAGCAAATATTCGATCCATTGGAGCCCCTGCCCCGCTCGTTTCCGATCTATATACATATAGTGTACCAGCCCGCGTAACGATATCATCACTATTCCGAACGCGTCTTGCTCCGTGTGTACCATAAATGGACGACACTAGTATAATTACTTCACGGCATTGACACGCGATGATATTATTAGGTGACGCAATGCGTCACTGCATACAAATGACGGCCGAATATCCCGGGCAGGATCGACAGTAACGAGAACTCGGAAGAGCGAGGAGGGGCAGTAAGTCAAAAGACGTACTTAACGCAGCGGATCCCTCGATGGCGCTTAAAGTTAAGCGTTCAGCCGTCTCTATGCTCTCCCAGGGAATTCCGGAGCAAATGAGGAATTTTCATACAAAATCATATGCGAGTCGAAATTTCAGTTCCGGCACGCCCGAAAAACTGGTCCCCGCGTAGACTACTCCAGAGAGGAACAGCTGGTTGCCCGCGACACCGACGTAAGCGAAATGTGGTCGCGCGAACATAGAGAAACGTCGCACTCATAATGGTATGTACAATGTGTATTTTTAGACAATGCCAAGCAAGGACACGAGAAGAGAGGAACGTCGACGGGGGGCAGTAGGCAACGGACCGTGGAATCATCACCACCAACAGCGACAAAGGCGGCGCCAGTCGCCGCCGAAGTCGTTGTTGTAGCTGTTGTGTGTTAGTCCTGAGAGAATTCTTTCGAGGACCCCTAATGGCTAACAAGCGGACCAGTGCCGAATATAGAGAGGAACAGTGAGCGACTAAAACAACGAGAGGGAATTAGCTTTCGTTGTTAAGACCCCAGAGTACTCGTAGTTGTGTATTGCAAACCCTTGCACGGTACAACGCGAAGAACGGAATAGAGAGAGAGAGAGGAATCGCGCGGACGAATGAGCGAACGCCGACGTTCCTTCCAACGGAGAACGGCTGCTCCGGTGGGCAGGTCGATAGGTCCACGCTGGGTCGATTCAAACGTTTGTTCATCTGATAGAATTCGATCCGACAAGAACAACCGATCTTATACGGAAGCCGGGGCTATAACAAGAAGAGCAAGAAAACGAGAGAAGGAATATCCTTGTCGGCGCCTGCCAACTCATTCGCCGGGGCTAACTTTTAATAGTAAACCAATACTTCGGAGAACCGGCTCGGTTCCGCTCCCTGTTGTGTTTCGATTGCTTCTTCCGTTCATTTCTCCATCTCGTCTTCCTTTCCATTGACCAGCCCATTTCTCCGTCCCAGAACTACTCTGCGAATTTTCGAGGAGATCCTTTGACGGAACAACACATTCTGCTCACCACCTCGCATTCTCCCCCCGTGATGAATTCCATCGTTTCGTTTCTAGTAATCAAGTCTCCTGCTCTGTGAGTCTCTGCCGCGGCACTCTATTTGCTCTGAATGGAACGTCGAAGAGACCCTTCCTCGGAAAGTTTACCCGGCTCACCGATGGTTCAAACGATTCGCGGTCCCAAGTCGCAGAACGGAGTCTTGCGTGCGAGTATTTCTTCGCAACAAAAGCTGGGGCAATAGACACCAGAAAAGCGCGGCCGCTAGTCGCCAGGAGAAAGCAGCGACGGCGTCGCGGCAGAAACGTCGGAAGAAAAGAAAACCGAAGCGAGGAGAACACTCAGAGCAAGAGATTGTATAGAGCCACTTACCGAAAAAGATGAGTGTCGCATCATTCCGACTCGAGGTTCCCCGCTGTTTGCACCTCGTAACGCATTCGGACCACAATCGCATTCAGGCTCCTAAACATAAAAAGAAGTCACAGCTTGCATTTTACGCTTTCAAAGTGAGACAAACCGGGAGAGCTACCGAGAGAGAAATGAAAGCTAGCCAGCCGCCTAGTCTCCGAGAGAGAAAAAAGTGAGAGGGGCTTAATGGCGCGCGAACGTTTTGCTCTCAGCAGGCCACAAGACGCCTCGTTGCCGCCGACGCCGCCCGACGTTGAAAGACTCTTTCCATAGTTTTTGTATGAGCTCTTTTTCCCCTACGTCGTTCTTCCGTCCGACCGTCCGTCCGTCCATCGTATGACCATTCACGCATTTCCTAGGCAAAATCCCTAGTTCCTCGTCACAGAGTCTCGTGCATTATTGAGTCGCGTAGTTTTCTTAGCAAACTCCAGGTCATCTCTCATTGATTCCGAGGAAATTCTGTGGATTCGGACAATTCAGGCATACCGATCGGGAGGAATGATGTTTCTTCCGGTATTAGGTAGACTTCGAGGTTCATGACAGATGCACGCTCGCATCCTTCTTCTTGATATCTACTTTTTTCACTGCTGAAGTCTTTTTCTAGCAATCGTGTCCCATGATGAAAATGATGCTTTCGACAGTCGCTCGGACCACTGGGGAAGGCTGGCGGTGCTGAGAGAAGTTTTAGGGTCGATGCAAAGCCATATCGAGTCGAGTTTTCGTGATTGGAATGCAGTGAAGACACTCGACGTCGATGGAGTCTCCAGAGACAACTGCGCCATTGGTGGAAGCTGCGGCGCGGCAGTAGCCTCCAGATGCTTGTAACGCTGCTTTCGAATCAGTAAAGAGACTGAGCTGACGGGAGCTCTCCCGATACTGCGGCATCGCAAGATGGCGATGTTGTACTAGGTATATACAATGAGTCGGATGCTTTTTTGTTATTCCATCAGAACCAGCGATGTAGGTGGATGGAATGGGAAATCAGTTGTGAATGAGCACACAAATCAGTGAGAAGACGGAGGCATAACCGCTTCCGTCCAATGGAATCTGGGTGCGCAGGGGAACCGCTGACTCCATCTTCGGGAAGAGTGCGAGGTCGCAGGTCTGGAATCTTCCGACGAAAATTACGACCGGTATTTATTATCTATATTTATATATATACAATCTATATATATACTCGACCGTCAATGATGTGGAAGGATTGCCCAGGGAGAGGACCATGTCGAGGGAACTATTCTGACCAATACACGAGGACCTTCGTGAAAGTCTCGGGACGGCAAACAGAACGGAAGTAGTTGAAATCATTGTGGTCCGAGGGAGCGCTCGGACTTTCTTTTGCTACCGCTGCTGGTAGCGCTTTTCTTTGCTGGCACTGACTCATGTCCACTGCCGAGCTTTGTCCAGGAGATGATGAACTCGATTCACACTCGCAGAGGCTCGACTGATTCCTCGGGAGCTCGACGCCCTTCCCGGACGGAGTGATTCTGACGTCCGGTGACGATGTGCGCTTTTGGCTAGGCACCAAATCAAGTTCGATTCCCGACGTATCCTCCGTCCTTAATGCCTTGCTCATGCAGATGCCCATGGGGATTCGAAGAGAGCACATGATCGCTCATCGACGATTCGTTTGTGAAAAAAAACTATCAGGGAGAGTCTCGTCGAGCGAGCTCGAATTGTATTTCTTAGCGTCCGTTCGACGACTTGATGCTTAGTCCGGAGGGTTTCACTCGTTCCCGAGGACGAGTTCTCCGACGCTCAGAGAAGGTGTCATTTTGATGTCGTGAAGTTTCGGTGTCATTCCGGCGGCTCGACAACACGATGGTGATGACGAGGCGTCGCCTTTCACTACACTAGGACAGGAAGCGGCAGGCAGCGCCGAGCGGCAGCTGAAAGCAAGGTGCCAACATTTGTAAGTCCACCCCTTCGTGATTTATGAAGTGGTTGCTGACTGGCGAGCTCTGCTTTGGTTCTCTGTTCGAGGCAGCAGAAGCGCCGCTGCCAACATCGACTTCGCGTCCCCACCGAAAAACGGTGCAAGCGAACGGGCAGGCAGGCAAAAGATTTTTCTTTCCGACATCATTTGCCGCAGAGATCATTGCTGTCGGTGATGGTTTGGCGGAATCAGGTGCAAGTGGAAGCTATAGAAACACTTTAGGTCACCCATCCGACTCATCTTATTCCTATATCGAGCTGACGTCTAAAAAAATATTTCGGCACCAACCTACATCATGGCAAGGCATCACCGTGCCGACTAGCCCGTCGAGTGTGGAGATGACTTGACGCGCGAAGCTCTCCTCCTTGCAAAGGACTGGGAGGAAGGCCGACCGTAGATTCTTGCTCCCGAATGGTCGGTCGACTGGCGAACCGGCTTCCCGCCTGCTGTACCTTGTGCCTGCATTTGAGACGCTTGCGACCCGACCATAAATTCACGGCCATTACTCTATCACCTCCGCCGTTATTTCTCGATTCGATTTCGCGCTAAATTTAACTCCAACTCCTCGGGAGTGATTTTTGAGGAGTCTCTCTCAGCGAGCGCTCACTCAGCGAATTTTATACAATTTGAAAATAGACTCGGCGGCGGCCCCGAGCAATTCGGGTTTCGGTCATTTCTCCGCGAAGAAATGGAAAAGAAATGGAATAATTCCGTGAAATTGACTTTGAGATTTTCAAACATGAAACAGCTGCTCCGAGCCGATCACGCGGCAGTGTACATACGAGAAATTCGCCGTCAAACATTAACCCCGAAGAGGCGCGGTCAAACGCGACACGTGAGGTTTTCGAAAGTTTCTCCGGATCCTCGCAAGCTATTGTGTTCATCGGAGTTGCAAATCCGGCTTAACTATGGTTTGCTCGTCGCCCGTCACTTGTTTCTTCCGTGATGGTGTTCCGCTGCGCCTCGAATGCTCCGCGTTCTTTCGGAGCTTGAAATTCGAAGCTCGGCTTGAGTCGTTGAGTATGTCGCCCAACTTTTCGCTTCGTTCAGTCTCTCTCTGATAGCGACCTTTTATGGATTTCGGGGAGAAGAGGAAGTTTTTCCGGAACAGGTATTTTCCAGAAATTACGGGAAGAGGCGGTAGGAAGTCTGTTCGGTCTCGACACACCCTCGGCCTTCCTCGGGCAAACGATGCGATCAGAAGCTCCCACAGTGGGAGGGGGGAGTTTGCTCGACGTTATACGATTCTCCGCAATTTCTCTCTTGGACGAGTCGATACGGCAATATAGAGACCGATCGACCCGCAGTAGAACAATGTGAAGTGCACACCAGAAAGAGATCGACTCGAGCGGAGATGCAGTGAGCGAATGCGTATTGCCCCACCGAGATGATGGTGATGATGATGCGGAACTGTTCTGGGGAGCCGAAGAGCAGCATGAGAAATGCAATATCCGATATAGAATCATGAGTTTGCGGCCGATGGTGGCCGAGGGCATATGTCACGCCGGTGATTAAGCAATTCGAATCGTTCGCAGCTGTTACCACAGGCTCGTGCCGACCAAAGGGCGCACAAGGAGCTATCAACGAAGTCTCACTCAGTCAGCAAAAGATCTTTCTTCGTTGACAGCCGCAGTGATTCTTGTTCCCGATCCGTGCTCAGTGTCTCACCGAACTCGATAGAAGTTGTATCGGAAGATGGCGAGGAGTGAATTCATTGTTGAGAGGAACGAAGCCACATTCGTCAGGAGCACACATGCTGGAAGAGTTACCGAGTGGTCAGCGGCATCGGTGTGGTCATCGGCTCGCTTTTTTCTACCGGTTATTTCCTCCGCACTTCTCAGCCTCGAGCCTGGCTCCAGTCCGCTACCGCTTGGACGGATCACTACGGGCCTGGCCGGCCGGCCTCTGCGTGCGTCCGTCCGCTCGTCCAACTTCCCGCCTGCGGGCGAGATGGTTTCTTGGATGCTGACTGGCGCAAATCGATGCCAAAAACCGGTACCAGCTGCGACCATTGCCAGATCCATTCCAAGTGCTCCCGTCTCTTCTTCACCTTGGCCAACTCGAGCACACAAAGCGATCCGGGTCCGCATACGACGCCGTCACGTGAGTCATCGCCGCATGACAGCTACGAGCGGTAGTAGGTGAGCCAGCGGTAAATCCTGCCGATGACCCCCGCAACCACATGCTCCCAACGACTTCCGAAATCGCTGCCAGCTAGTAAGCATATGGGCAGAGTGAACTTTTCGGTGAAACTTTGCCGATTTCCCTCGACGACTTCGCTGCTGATTATTATTTTTCTCCAGACGACGAACGAGGCTTATTCCCTTCGCGCGAACCGGAATTACTTCGTGAAATCCAGCGCTGACGAACCCGATGACTGAAGTTCGTCTCGATGCTCGTCAACGCTCTCGTTGCGCGGGTACTGATGGGTTTGAACATTAGTTTGACGGTGCGTGTCGCGACTGTTCCGTGACATGATCTTCGACCCGGCGTTGGTCTGCCGGAACGCATGCCGAACCGCCCGCTCGCTCGCTGACAGGAGAATGGAAACATCTCCACTTTTTTCATAGCCTGAATCTTCGTAGGCGGACAGAAAAAGTTTCGTCCCATCGCGTTTCGGCTGTTCGCTTATTTCGAGACCGACCGACCGGTCGTCCGGGGAAAACAACGAGTGGCAGACACAGTGAGCAAGGATACGGAATAGGTATCGAGACGAGGGAACGCAAAGAGCATCGGGATGGCCGAGGACGAGGAGCGAAAGTGAAGAGAAGCAGAATAGAGAAACTTTGACACCTGATTGATTGCCTCCATCTCTGAGATGTTGTTTCGGAAGAGTGGCACGGAATCGGCTCGAGACTCTGTCGACATCGCGCGGTCTCCGCTTCATTTTCCTCCTCAACGTCGAATCCACGGACGCCGATAGACCTCGAATCGGATCTCCCACAGCGATGCGCTCGCCCGGGCGGCTGCTTAGCCGCTTCCGCGGAAATTTATGCAGGACGAACCGCTAAGGTCCGACCCACCTCCCTGTAGTCGATGGCTTCCAGAGCATGTCAGCGAAGTTGAAGTTCGACTGTGCGTAGATGTTTTGAGGCGGAGGAACTACGCGAACAAGGGGCTCAAGGCATCGGCGGCTTCTCCAGCGAGCGGAGTGCGAGACCACAGACAACCTCAGACTTCAATCATCCCGTGGATTCGTAGACCACAATACGGGACCTTAATCAAAACACACCTCGGCTCTCCTCAAACAAACGTTCGCCATTTTTCAACGTTCCTTGTGCTCGCGAAACGGTCCGAAAATTGCCTGTTTTTGTCCCTCGTCGGAGGCTGCGGATGAATGCGGTCGTCCCCTGCTCAAAAATTCGTCCCTTTTCGGCTTCCGCGGTCCCCGTCGAATCCCAGCGAACGACTACGGATCGGAGGATGGATCCGTGGAACGCTTGCAATCGATCGGAGCATCGATAATAATAATACCGTTCTTCGAGTCGGATTTGACGTTATCTTGTTTTCCTGTTTCGAGAATATTCTTGGGATGTTCCTCTGATTCCGTCTCTGACATGGCGCTCATGTGAGTTCACGCCGGTGCAGATCTTTCGAGGGTAATGCGTGCTCTTCGAGAAAATGAAACAATGAATTGCAGAGCAAGCCAACTAGAACGGAGAGAGACCGACTGAATTTCGCCCAGCGAGAGGAGGGAGGAAAGTGAGACGAGGACCACTATTTCCAATCAGGGCTGTCCTTCGAGGCTTCTGCGAGGTCCAGCCGGACGGAGGGTCGTCTTTCTAAAGTGGCTTCATCTCGCTGATTGATTTTTCCCCGAGGACATTTTAATTAAACATAACATCACCTCATAAAAATCCGTTTCTACCGTTTCTCTTTGTGCACCACGACGACGAGCTGTATGAGACGGGGAGAAGAACGACTCAGACCCGAGGAGCAATGGAGGAAACGAGAACGAGAGAAGCAAAAGAGAAATAAACCTCTCGAAAAGTCCTCCGTTTCGAGCTTCCTCCACTTTCACCGATTCCAGGATGTGACGATGGGGTTGTAAGTTCGAAATACCTAAACAGCGTGATCATGTTCGAGCATCAAACCGAAGTCCGGGAGTCTTTGATGCAGTCAGAGGAATACTCTCCGGGGAATGCAGGGCTCATGTGACCAATGTGACGATCCTTGACACGTACAGAGTCGACTCCTGAGGAGCGAGCCGATCGTCGTTCGTTCGAGCTGAGTTTCCAAGTCAGAGCAACCGATTTGGATCGATTCCTGACTTGATGCTTCGTATGCGATCATGAACCAACAACCTCGTGAACACTGCACGCGGAAGTGGACCGCTCCGATCTCGGAAGGAAGAACTCGAGCATATCGTGAGTACATCTGAAGAAACGGCGGAACAAAGTCATAGGAGGGCACGCGGGGCGCCGCCCTCCTGCACGGCGGCTCTCCTAGTACCTATCGTTCCTCCTCAGTGTGGCCTAACCGGGCCTCGGAAGAGAAAAATACTATAAATGGCTTTTTAAATCCAAAATAAGGCGGCCGATATATTTTGTCTTTCGAGCACTTGGAGGACTCATCTGGTGGGATTTGGGCGACGGGCTCCGGGGCTAGGCAGGCATCGGGGCAGGCGGCGGCAGCGGTCGGGTGGGCCGACGGGCTGGCTGGCAGGCTGCAGGAAAGTCCGACAAACTGGTTTGCTAGCTGCGTGGATCCCTTATTGCCGCTCACCCAGTTTCTTCCATTTGCGGATAAATTGTTTACCTTACAGACGCCCGTTGAGCTTCGCACCTGCGCTTCTCCAAGCACCTCGCGTGGCAATGAACGAGCTTTGAAATGACTCCAATAACCGACTCGTAAGAGGAAATATTCTTCCGATGAGAAGACGGTCGGAATGAGCGTGTTCCTTATGGATGGAATATGAATACGTTGGTCGCATTGAAAATTATTGCACACGTGATGACTTCGGCTCAAGCCACGATTCGAAATGCCGTTTCATGATCAATACACTGTACAGTGAAATCTCGTTACAACGAACCTCGCGGAATCGAATAGATACATAAGTTCGATGTGATGAAAGCTCGCTCCAACGGATGTTCGCCATCGAGATCTCTATCGCAAGCCAGCAAAGTGGGAGGGAGAGAAAAAGTTCGTTTCACTGAAAATTCGTTGTCACTTCGTTCCTTGTGACGAGATTTCACTGCACGGTGGACACGTCACATCGGCGAGCAGAGCGATCGAGCGTTTCCGACAGGTCGTGAACCCATTCGATTGAGAGTCTTTGGGTTTCTCGGGCGTATCATATTCTTTCAAAGGGCTTCATCATCCGGCTTTCGTCTGGAAAGTGAAAACTCCCGTGATCGGACTAAAAAAAAAGATGAACTCGACCGAATGACAACCCGGGCAGATCCGGGAATATTCTGGTGTCCCCATCGAAGATAGCCTAGTCCCGATCGACCGGCGTAATTCCATGCCGTCGACTCTCCGAAAGTAGCGCATTTTCTGTCCGCGAAAAGCTCGACATGCTTGCGGTCCGACCTCCTCGACGCATGCAGGGCGACGCTCCGATATCCAGAAATGAGAATACTGAGAGCATAGGTCAATCTGAGAGCCAGAGATCCACTCCGGGGCGAAAATCCGACGAGATTCTTTCAGGAGCATCCTCAGAAAGGAATTCCATCGGATGACGATGATCTTCCATCTCTGAATCAATAGAATATGAGTTTGAAGAAGAGCTCGCTCGGGATACACCACGAGCTCAATCGCTCTTCATTCAGATCAAGTCGTCTTTTCTGCTCCAGACGTCCAGATCGGAGTGTCGAGTACTTGCCTTGGCCGATTGGGCGGATAGGGAAGGTCCGAGTAATCCGAAGGCTGATCGAGCGGGGAGCACGGTACATGATTCTGAGCCTCGCTCCGAATATCGTTGTCGAGATTGCGAAGGCTCAGCGCTCCTGATGAGCGCCTCGGGATGCGACGGTATTTGCGCTCGGTCAATTCGGTCAACTGACGAAGCTCTTCATGCATCGGGGTCATATATGTGGATCGGCAGCCACTGATGAGACGCATTATCCCCCCCCTCTCTCTCCGATATCGGATGTGCCGTGACAACGTCGCGGGAAATACTCGTGATGTAAAAGCGAATACTTAACCGGTCCGATCTCCTATTTAGTGGAGGAATACGAATGTGTGCAATCGGCCGACCTCCTCTATAAAGGAACACGTCAGAGCAATACCTCCCGATGCCTCTAAGGAAACGAGCGAGGTGCATGCGGAAGCATCCCTTGTCCCTCTGCGAACAAACCGTCATGCTGCGATCGAGCCCACATCGGATCATGCATGAACGAAATCCCAGACCTGCAAGTCCCTAAACACTACTGATCGATTGAGAGCCGGAGTTAGGAATGACCAGTCGTCTCAGACGCCAAATATTCGTCACGAGGGTAGAGTGAGGCACGCGAACATCTGAGCTGTCGGTAGCGAGCTCGTCCGCCGCCGGTCGAATTCGGTGTTTATCGAGTGGCCAACGACGTTATGAAGGATCAACATCATCTTCCATCTCTTTCGATGCCTCCGGCAACCTGGACCAGAGCCAATACGATCTAATTACGGGAACCAATGGCTAGATCGACAACATTAGCAGAGTGACAGTTGTGGACTTGTGACCGAAGCACCGGCGTCCACGACTTGTTCCGCATTCCAATGACGACCTCTGCGGCGAGGGCTCAGAGAAATGGAGGGCTCCATTGCATCATCGAGGGCACCTCGTCGCTCGCAATTAGATTCCCTATTGAAGGGGCTCGAACGAGTAAGGTCATCGCAACGAGGGATTCGGCCAAGCTGCTTCCGATTCCTGGAGAGCAGGAAAACCTCGCGGACACAAGGATGACCCTCAGGACGAACGCGTAGACAAACGTTCGGCCAGGCAGGACGAACGAGTTCCCGGACGGATGAGGAAAGCTTAAGGTTAACGATAGACAGACGAATAGTAACGGCAACTTTTGATGAATGTGTGGGTGAGGGTCTGAATCTCTGTTGGGTAATCCAATGGAGAAAGTTACACTTTGATCCGGCTTAGACCAAGCCCTCGTTCGCCATGGAAAGCAACTACGGCGGGGTTCGTATCTATTGGAGCATGGGTTCCGTCCGCATTGAGCTCGTTCCGGCTTTACTTCTCGGCAGGAACAGCCGATTATCGCGGGCCGCGTTTTCGCAGCTCCTCGCGGAAGTCTTGTGCGACGGCATGCAGAAATCGGCTGATCCGCGGATCCTCTCCTCCCACCACTGGGAACGCGACTTCGGTTCTCGCAAGCGGAACGACACTGACAAGTTGTGAGTTTTCCATAACTCTCGGCTAAACTGAGCACGCGATACTGGATCTATTGCACAACAGGTTCATTTCACGGGAAATCCGATGAATGATATAAGTCGCGTACGGGGGTCGGATAGTTGAATCGTATCGAGCTTCCTGCAGGTCCGGTGCGAGAACTTCAGGATACAATCACTGGCAGAGAGAGATTCACGAAGACACTTCGCGGTGAGACAAACCAGTGAGATCGTTTCACACTCCCGGCGTTGAGGGAGAGCCGAGAGGAACGGTCAGAATAGCGAGATTGTTTTCTAGATTTCTTGTAAGTGCTTGTGAGAGAGGCAAGTTTTCATCAAACCTCGTTTCCCTCGAGCGAGTGTCCGGGAGTCTTGATGAAGCTCTCCCATTCTTTCAATTCGCTTCTCCGCCATCCGCTTGCGCTGTTCCTTTTCCCGGCTAGCAGCGAAATAAGGCAAAGGGCCGGCCCGGCCGGCGCTACGGCCACTGGTCTGGGAGCCGGGGCAAAAGACCGACCGCCAGGATGGGTGGTCGCAACAGCGGCGGCAGCAGCAAAAAGAGGAAAACGGAGAGATTGAGACACTGTACAAGAACATCTTTGTGGAAGCTCCCGACTTAAATCCCTATTAATTGCCTTCATTGCTGCGTCGAGGCGACCGATTCCAAGCGTCGGGTTTTCCGTTGTCTGCCTCTCGGAGCGTTCGTAGAGCTCGGTGGTAGGCGGGGGGAGGATGACGTCGAGCGGCCAGAATTCGTATGCCGGACCGGACATCGAATCACGGTACCAGGATGCGCTCGAAGATACCGCATACCGAATTCTGTTCTATCGCTGGGTTATAATGAGCCGTCGGACGATATTCTCCGAGAAACCCTCAGGGAAATCACATTTGACAAGTGCTCGATTGCTTTCAGAACAGAGCTCGGATCTGCAACAACTTGCCGGACTCCGATCCCGACTCCCGGGGATGGCTCCCATGGCCGTCGAGGTGTTCCACGAGAATTCTTATGATAGCGCTTCAGAAATAGAAACGCGGAGAGGAACAGGACAAGTTAATCCCTCTTTCATCAGCTGGCCGCGCATTCGGCGCCCTCCTCCCCACTCTGAGAGAATCGAGACAAACAAGCGAGCGAATCTCCTGACGCTCGGAAGGGATTCACCAGAAGTAAATTGGCCGACTGTTAACGAAGGATTTGTCGCAGCGACTTTCTCGGAAAACTCCGAGGAGCCAAACAGCGCGGGGAATAGGAGTCCCTCGTTTGACGATTCGAGCCGTCCTACTGGCTCGAGAGACTTTAAAACCTACGGACTTCATCCGGGGGTATCTACGTCTAAGTCGATGACTCGCGGTTCCGTGGAACTCCATCGAGAAGCGGAACGAGCACGGAGAGCGTTCAGAACTTATCGCAGAAGTCGCTATCGAATGTTCCGGTTCCAGAGATGCAAACACTTCTGATATCAGCATATTCGGTATTTCTGAGGTTCCTCGGACGAAGGAAGCATCGTTGGAGCGACGTGTAGGTTTCCGGATCGGGATGTTTATGCAGCAGCTCCTTCATCTGTTACCGACGCCGGTGGCGACGGTAGCGGAATCGCAGACGCCGCAGTTGCCGTGTGTAGTTTTCATGCGGAAATCACCGCTGCCGTTGAGGTGCTCGTCAACGTGGTCGCCGTTGTCGTCCTCACTCGCGTCGTTCGCATCTTGAAAAAGTAAAAACCTAAGGCCATCAATCTCAGGCGCTCTGTTTGCATTTTATTCTCTTTCTCGACAAAACGACTGTTCTCCGAATCCGTTGCGCCACAAAGAGCAGCGAATTGAGACTTCAATGGGCAGAGCGGCCCACATTATCGGAAAGGGACAGAATTTCCCGCTTCTTATGAGGTTGGCTATTTTCCCGTCAGCCCATCTGGGGGGGTAACCTGCCAGGATGGAGTCGAGGGTGTGGAGCTCATCCCTCATCCGCTACACCCGCACGAGGATCATGTGCTGCGCTGGACACCGACAGCGACACTGAGTCAGTCACGGAAAGCGTCTGGACCGATATGAGTCGAGTTCGGGGTTAGCCGCGCACCGAGTAGAAGACTTGTCATCGTCCGCGGGCCTCGCGAATTTCCGAGTGCCGCGGAACGCATTTGAATGCGTTCCATTTGAATGTATCTTGCCTGCGTCGTATCGCACACCCTCACTCGCTCGCTTCCTGACAGACACGCTCTCAGACACACAAAGCAGGCGACCAACGCGGACACACGGACGAACTCACCGAAGATGGCTTGAACGAACGAACGAGTGGACAGACGCGGTCTGGACGAGCGGTCGGTATGGTCATGTGTACAGGCCATGCATCGCATTCCTCCTCGAGGCAGTTTTTCACAACTGGTGTTTAAGTCTGAGCCCGACTCCAGGCCCGGGGCTGGCTCCGCTTGTCGCCGCTGCAGCCACCGTCGCCGTCGTATAGACGACGTTTGCCTGTTCAGTATGCGTTACAGCTAGAAGCGTTCGACACGAGCACGCGCCGGTGCTCGACGTCCATTCGAACTGAAATGCAACCTAACACGATCGAGGATAGGAACGAGATTCGTCTCTTCCAAAGTGCTCGATCAGCGAGCACAAGATGATGACGATCAGTCGATTGGAACAACAAGAACAGCACTCCCTGCCGAACAATCGCTGAGAACATTCAGGAATTTTGAAGTCCTCTTTGAGAGGCTCGGGAGACAACTTCAGCAGCTTTCCATAAGCCTTCAGATGCGCATGCCATAGGAGTGGGAGTTAGTTGCTATCCAGTCAGCGAGAAGTGGGCAAGAGCGGGGAAGCTTGCCGACATCCCCATCTTGTGGGTCTCCTCAAACTGTCTCCCGAAGTACTACAACAGCAGATATACCCTGCTTGAAACTTTGAAACACTCTGCGCTCCCTAAGACGTTTCGATCACAAGAAGATTGTCTCTCCGATTCGGATTGAGGTGTCGGATTCTGGATCAGGGATCGTCGCTATGGAATCGTCGCGGCTCTCCGTTTCAGGCCTCCATTTAGGTGGAATCTCAGCGTCTCAGAGACGAAAAAACTCTGTGCGGCCTCGCACCCATGAAAACTCAGCCCTTTCCGATGATTTTGGGAAGGAGCCCAACATTTCTTTAGCCTGGATGCCTGAGCTCGAAGATGAGATTTGGAGATTATTAGAAGAAATCGAATCTGAACGTGAATTGTCTGCCTATTTCGAATTTTGCCGGGAGGAATTACGACTCTCGGGGATCCGCGGAACGGCGCGGCACACTCCGGCACGAATCATTGAAAAATCAACTCTCATTCTGGCGTCATTGAAGGCGTCTCCGTCCGCCTCGCGAGATCTTCGAGGAAAAAGGAGAGGGAGGGGGAGAAAAAAGCGAAAAAATGAAGCCGTTGCATTCAGAACGGACCATCAATCGATTGCACAACCGGTCGCTAAACCGACGATGCCGACAATACCGACGCGTCGGTATTGTTGCGGATCGCGGCGTCCGACTCGCTGTGTGCAAATGACAGCTGAGATGATTTTAAAAGGTCCCGATCACAGGAGGAGCTCTGCGACCGATTGCGGAGCTTTCCATATTCCGATGGGAAGTCGCAGTCAACGACCATTAACGCGCGAAGTCGAGAAAAGGCGAGACTTTTAAAACTCTCTACTACTTCGGATTCAGGCTCCGGATCGCTCATTCCTCAGACGGAAAGAAAGATACGCTCCCCGTTGAGAGATTCGCCTCCCTGCTCTGAATTCGGAGATGAATGTTTGCCGCCACGGTGAGAGACCGTCGGCAGTTCCTGTAGCCAGACGCGGAGTCCGTCGGGGAGCGAACACTCAGTCGGACCAAAAGAAGGGCGGGAAAGCCGATCACGTCGTAGTCGGCCCACATTGTCCTGCTTTCTACCGCGGTACTTCGAGAACTACTGGGATATCTTCACTGTGTCCATCTGCCAATATCCGAATACAGACATTCCGACGCGGGACCCGTGATTTCGATTCCGGGACTGCCGGAAGCCGCCTCGGTCGATATCTCCTCCTGATATTCGGCGCTTCGAGAGTCACTGGGTGAGAAGATCTGAGCGATTCCCACCGGAGCCTCAAAACTCGAGCTCCAGATGGTTTAGCAAGAGAAATTATTCCCGAGAATTCCGGTGCCTGACGATGTGGCGCGCAGAACTTTCGGATTCAGAATACTTTCCTTGAGCCGCAATCGAGAGTGGCAATCGACAGTCTACCTGATGTACCTCAGAAATTGGAGATTCACCGCAATCGATCGCCAAGGGCGTCGCCGGCCGGGGGTACTTCCGACCCAGGCGGTTCAAGTGTCGATTGTCTGACACGGATTCAGCTTAAAAAATTGACGCCATGCAGGATTTTCCACCCCGCGCGCTGATTTTATTTTTTTCCATTAATATTCATTCGTTCATTAGGCGATAGCGCAGATGCTCGCGTGACTTGCCTAGCGATATCTGTGTTGCCCAAATTATGCTAATTTTCTTGAAATAAAGTTAGGGGCTCCATGGGTGGATATATGCACGGGCAAATCAGCCGACCTGCTCGCTGGCGGTAGCCAGGTAGCGGGAGAATGCGCATTAAATCGCTCCTGCGCGAGGTCGCCCCTGTTCTCGGCTAAGCTCGCAGTCGGCTCTCGGCCTTTGCCCCCTCTCGGAGAGACAACTCTCGTGGTCAAAATGGAACGATCTTGCGTAATAATAGCCTGGCTGATAACCGTACACAGCTATCCCCCAGTTGTATCCTGGTGTGTGAAGCTTCGATCGGGGCCGCAGGATTTCGAAAATGAGCACGATCAAGGAAAATTCACGAAGACTCCTTTTACCTTTTCCTAGCTCTCCACTCCTCGAGCTTACTCAACCTTCCGGATACCGAACAGCTGGTGCATCGAAAGGAATTCCTGTCCGACCTCAGCAAGGCATTTCAGGGCAGGAGTCGAAAAATGGTTACCGAGTAATCGCGGTTTATATGGGGGGGACCCACAATTTTTTTTGGACGGGAAGACCACGAAATTCGGGAGTCCTTCCCATGAATGTCGACATTTTGTCTCCGAGAGAGCTCAAGGATAATTTTAGACCGTCTTATTAAGCGCAGAAAAGTCTCACAAGTAATGCAACGCGACTTTTTGTGGAGTCAAAGTCATGTTTCATTATCGCGAAAGGCAGCCGCGCAGCTCTTCGAGCTTAGCTTTACGTCGCGCGCCGCTCGGAGCCGCCGAAACATGTCTTCCAGAGAATCCTAGTGGGGAATCGATCAACCTCCGGATTAGTGCAATTAGTCAGCAGCGCGGGGGCGGAGGAAGGAGTTATCTCGAGTGGGAGTTTCGTTAGACGGCATCCTCGAATTTCGAATTACAAAAAACGTAATACTTCCGAGAGAGTCGGCATGTTGGTAAAGCACAACGGAAAAGAATAATTAACGAAAGAAGTGGAGACGGGCAATTTTCTCTCACTGTGCCGGGAATTCAATACAACTGCGATACAATCGAAGTTGCATATTCAATCTCGGGAGCACCATGTTTGAATACCTATAACTCTCAGATAAAAAAGAAAATTAGAGAGACCCAGGAGAGTGTCTGGAGACAGGACATGATGCTGAAATCAAGCCTAGAAGTTTACCGGCAAGGCAAGAGCAGCCTCGGTATCCAAACCTTCCTCTACGGAAACCGAAGAGGGGACACTCTCCAGGCCTTGGCCAGAGCGGGAATATTACCAACGAAAAGCCGAGGTAGGTCTATTGATCCACAGCAGGAGGACACCTGCCCCAGATGCGGAACATTTGAAGAGACCGTAAAACATGTGATCTTCGAATGCAACGACGCATACTACACGGACGAAGATTTCCTCTCAAGATTAGGCCTCCAAGAGGAAATACGGGACCCTTCGATCGTAGCAAAAACCAAACGAATCCTAGAAAAATGGGAGAAGGAGACCAAAGATCTGCTTAATAGCGCCTGACATGAAAGGCTGATGCGCCATCTCGTAATATACATAGAGGACCCATCTAGATCAATAAATTACCATTTCCATTACCATTCTCTTCTCATATGACGCGACATATCATGTGATCCCGCCGAGGAGTGCCGTCGGAGTTTGAAGTCAGCCGCGGAACATTCCGACGGTAGGCGATGCAGTTTACTCTAGTGAGGCGCTCTGTCCACAGGAAGCGCTTCCGTCGTTATTCCTCAGGCTTCATTCGTCCCGGAGGTTCTCGAGGGGTGCTTCGCGAGTATGCTTTACAACAGCAATAAAGCGATCAAGCCTAAATCGCGAGACCCGTCAGTTTGATGGCGCCAATTATGAGGGGAATCGCTCGTCGGGAGAACGGGTATGTTCTGAGAGAAATCGCTCACTCTGATCCGGGCGAGAAGCCAAGATTGCGACCGAAATCCCGCAACGCGGTCAATTCTCAAGCTGGATAAACATTTCCCTCACCTGACTTTAGATCTCGTGAGAGCGCTACCGATCATCGCGGTCCTGCTGATTTGGTCCGTTCGAAGGGGTCTTCGGTACCCGGATGCTCTTTGAGTCGAATTTGGGCAACCAGCCCACCTTGGCTCCGGGGAGAATTCGTTCCCGGCTTGTGGAAATCTCATTTGCAAGCCCATATTGATACGATGAGAGTCATCGAATCAAATGCTGAGATTCAGAAAGGAGCGACCCGTATTCCCGAACTTTGAACGGATTCGAACCTGCCTCCACGGCGGATGGAATCTAAACTTCACGGAAACTATACCGGTCGGGAGCGGAGACCCCGACTCAGACGGGCAGGGGTGACTATGGCGGAAGGGGAGCTCCCCCGGCCTGATCCTTTCGGAAACCGCTTCCGAAGCGGCGGAATACAGACGAAACACAGATACTGTGGTATACGAGTTCGCTCGCTGGTAGGGGCACGCGCAGCAGCAGGCTCATCCCTAAAGCTAGTCGTATCGGCGGCCTAGATGCTTCGGATGTCTCAATCAGGTGAGCAGGCTCACTTCCGGCTGGCGTTCATCCCTGTTGGGGAGTCACAAGATGGGACCGCCACGGAGAACTGGGCGCTCCAATTTGTGGACGAGCTCGGCGATGCCAAAGTCTCAAATCTCGGAGTCGGATTCGGTTCATGAGCTTCAACGGTCGCCAAGCACAAATGGCGGTTGTCATTTCCGATTGACGAATCAAGAAGATCGAGCAACGCCCCAACGAGAGGAAATTTCGCTCAAGTCTCTGTTTCAAAACGTGGCTCCAAACTTTTTATTCGACTGTATCCGAAATATCAACTCGAATGTAGGTGGACCATGGGATCAGCGGGTATGGTTCGCGTATTAGGGAACATTTTCGGTTATGAGAATCTGTATGTAACATGGCTTAAAGTTATCATTCACCTCCGTTTTTACAATCGGTAAGCAAGGCATCGAGCTGGAACATCCAGACTGTATCCTGCACCCTAAGAAAAGTCTCCGTGTCTGAAGGACAGGTCAAAAAATCTTCTCTCGCGCGAGTTTCGAGTTCGGGATCATCCGCCTTAGAGGAACTCGTCGCACCAGTCTTTCAAACACTGGAAGCAGTCATTCGACTGTTTTGCGTTGGCTCCGGATATTTCTTTCAGCCATTCGGTGAAGAGCTCTTGATTCTTCTTGAGGACCAGGAACTGGCCAAGCAACACGTAGGCTTTGTCGAAACCCTTGGAGATGAGACGCTTGCCGAGGACCTGCAAATAAGAAATCGATTTAGAGAATGTTATCATTGAGATCCGCGAGCCCCGGGATGGTCTCACTTGACAGGTCAAGGATAATATATTCGATCTATCTAGTGACTCAACAACGTTCGGCTTCGAGAATGTGCATCACTCCGCAAGGGGCATACACCGGGAATGTCGCCGTTAGCGGCATGTCGCATCGACTGCCCGGCGAGAGGGATCAGACCGAATGGATACGTCGGGGATGAGTCCGTAAAAACGGAAAACGACCCACCTCTCCGATGCCGGCAACATCCGTGATCGGCTTCTCGCCCATGGGTTCGGATACAAACGACCTGTGCTTCTGTGAAGTTGACGACATGTTGTCAGCGAGTTATCTAATGCGCCCTTGGAGAACTTCTCAACGGCAACGGTCGAATCTGATCAACGGGACAAGTCTACAAGTTGTTTCACCGCTTGAAAGTGTTTTTCGCAAACTCGCAGACACACATTCAGCGACAGACGAATATTCCCCCACGGTGGAGAGAAAAAAACCGACACAACAAATTCAAATTTCGGCATCGGGAGGCCTTTAAGGGAGCGCAGCCGCCAGAAATGATAAGTCCGAAGATGTGTAATCCCTCCCTACATCTCTCTTCGGTGTCCAGCGGGGATAACTCTGGATTGATACTCTGAGGTATTATCAGAAGGGAACCAGATCATCCGAAAAAGGAATCTTCTCATTCTTTCTCTCGTCCAAAACGCTCCCAAGATGGCGACACCCATGGCGTGACTTTCGTATGTTCTTGTCTACATTCTACATCGAACAGGTTTATTCACTGAAGTTCGGGCGCGCGGTTCAGTTTTCTCCCGAGCGATGAGTCCGCTACGCGCGGTTTGAGTCATCGTAGGATGCTGAGAAGATGCCGCTCGCTTACTGGGAATAGTGGAGCATCGACAGATTCCCCTGGTACATACCGCTTCATTCGACTTCTTTCGCTGAATGCATCAAGCAAGAGAACTCACTATGACTGCCTCGAGCTGCCACTGTCCGCAACATCGAAGGAAATCAAGTCGGCGTTCTATAGGTTCGTCAGAATCGATCAAGTCACGCACCCCCGAGTAGCGAGGGCCAATGGGCAATCGGGCGCCCACCTCTGATTTGGTCTCTGTGTATCGTCTTCGAAAGGCTCCCCTACGATTGAGCTTTCCCACCTTCGATCGACCTCTCAAATTAAAAGTATGTCCATTCATCAGGTTGTCGATGAAACACCATCCGGATAAGAATTTAGACAAGGAGGATTCGGCTGAGAAATTTCGGAGAGTGTCAGAGGCTTATCGAGTTCTTTCGAATGAGGAGACGAAGCGTCTTTACGATGCCGAGTTGAGGAGTGAGTCTACATTGTTTAGTAGCATCGCATCCATCGAGCGGATTGGACGTCGGATATAAGTATCTACTGGCATATGGTCTGACAATCATCGGGAAATTCACGGACTCATGGCTCTGATTACTTCCAGATACTTCGGCATCACCTGCTTCATTCGGAGGGTCGCCGGTCCGCAAACCTTCGATGCGCGGCGCGCATGTTAGTGCTAGACCCCCACCCCCGATGGGTCGTAGCAAAATATACAATTTCGACGAATTCTATCGACAGCACTACGGTCAAGATGCCAGAGAAATGAACGAACAGAGGCAGAGCCGAGCTAGGGAGGAAGAAGAACTCGGAGAAGAAACAGGGAGAAGAGGCTTGATCCTCACGTAAGTACCCCAGAAGGCTGAGAGTGAGGGGAATGAAACATCATTCGCGAGGGCATTGGAAATCGAGCTTCTCTTGCCTTGTCTCTCATCCATCACGTATCCCCAAACGCGGATTCACGAGTTGCATTCCTCATACACATTCATATGACGGACATCAATGGGCTCAGAATGGGGGGGGGGCTCCGAGAATCCTGAGGACAGGACCAGGGCCGAGGGACCGGTCTGTCTTATCTCGAAGTGCGTTATCTTGCCGTGGCCGAGTGAGTCAAGGTGGAGATTTGGTCGGTGTCGATACCGAGCAATCGATCTGGCATGAGCGAGTGACCCTAACACCCCTTGCGACGAGGCTCTCCCCATTTTCGGATTATGATCGGAAGGGCCCCCCCAGCGAAACCCAAAATACGTATTCGGATGAGCGTCTTATGAGCGTCTTCTTTCAGAGTCCTCACCTTCATGATCTTATTGGCCGCGAAGGACCTAGATTGATGGAAACTGATGGCGAATGCCCCCCAAAAGAGCCGTGCACAACCTGTGGTAGGGTGCTTCGACTCCCCAAGTGTTACTTGTTGGATATGTCGTGGGAATCATAGATAAACTAAAAATGTTCAGTGCACCTCTTGACTTCTTCAAGCGACGCCAGCTCTCGATGGCGCTGTCAAATCGATCTAGACGGTGAATTAGTCTTCTCCCGTCGCAGAGGCCTCGGACGTCCGCGACTTCGGGGGTGGTATCAGGATTCCCTTCGCCCAATCGAGGGGTCCGAGCGACTGCCACAAAAATATGGAATCTGGATCGCTCGAGGGGAGTCGCGAACCGCCACCGCAGAAAACTAACGTCCGTGAAATCCGGGTCAGGAGGGCGGGTAAATCAGAAATGAGGTGTCGCGAGCCCGATGAGCCCGGCTCGAGGAACGTTCCCCCCGGAATCCGGCAGATGTGATTCGGCAGCACATCGGGGTCCCCGCGCCGCGACGGTCTCTGCGATATCCCCTGTAGTCTGCCGTACTGCCATCGCAGAAAGAGCGGACTCCGGCAGAGATTCAGGAAGAGGAAGGATAACTTGTCCCGATGAAAATTGAGCCTTCCCTCCGATCCTGCCCCCGCATTCGATTGCGGAAAATATTTGCACTTGAGGTTTCCTACCGATACATTGTACACTCGCAACTTGATGAATTTCGAATAAGGATTCATTTCGACGCAGCATGAGAAGCTGACGAATACGATAGAAATGTCGAAACTTTGCCATTCCGGACTGGAATGAAGTCGTCTCGAAGTACCACAAAGAGACAGTCGCTTTATTGGAGTTGACCAAGATGGTTGAAGATGTTGAGATTAGCTTATGATCACAGGTCTTTTCACTCTATCCAACTCATTCATGACGCTGCCCAAGACCCCTTGCACCAAGGGAGCTGCACGAGCACCTTGCGTCTCTTTGTAATGACTAGACTCGACCGTTGACTCCGGATTTGGGACAGCGGAAGCCTCTGGTGGGCAGCTGAGAGGGTAGCTGGAGATGTAAATCAGACATCGGAATCCTCAACATAATTCCCGCGGACTTCCCCAAGCAAAAATGTATAGGAGCCGAGAACAGAAAGCACACGTGATATTGAACATGAATTGGATGAAGTAACCGAGAAAGCTTCCTCTGCTCCGATCAGAGGGAGTCCTCAAGATTGGCTGCATTGAAGAATCTGCATTTTTTGAGCGAATAATGACCGAGGATTCGGGAAGGATAAGGGAGTTACATCCTCTCAGCAACAAAAAATCATGAGGCTGGTCCTATCGTATCGGATTGGTAAGCGCGGAGTTGGGTCATGAAACCCTCATTTGGCCGAGCGATTGGTCGTATCGATCTTGTGTGTCTGAGGGCCCTATCCAGGTCCATTCCTTTCCGACTTATCAGGTACGCTATGCAGATGGTTGTGCTTCTGGAAACTCCTGAAAGGTTCCCGTAGGTTATGACTCTTGGAAGCGTCAAAATTGTGAGATTCAAGCTTGTACATGCTCCACGCACACTAGAGACTGGACTCCCGAATATCCAAGTCCCCTTCATATCGGACACTCCGTCGAACCGATAGCTCCAGTCGACGAGGCTGCCATTTGCAGGGTCACAGAGTCAATCCCCTTAGATGCGAGAGCCGAAAATGGCATGTTCGAAACAAAGCCCGCTTGAATGATAAATTCCGCTTTCACGAACCTGCGTTGCAATGGACGAAAACAGCGCCGCCCGAAGCTAATGCCTCATCAATGAAGCTGTTACAGTGCTCGAAATGAGATCTCATTTCTTGTTCAGGGATATCGAGTACCTCAACTCTCTTATACTTGAAATCGTCGGGGAAATGATTTTTTATCCCGGAGGCGGCATTGATGATGTGAGTGACACCCTTAGACTTCAGCAGCTCCAGCTCAGAAGCAACGTCCTGAGAACCTGCGGAATTTCAACAGGAATTCGGTTCTGAGGATCATACGATGGATCCGTATTCTATTGAATGCTTCACTAGCGCAAGCTCGGGACTTGACTAGATATTTTCGAAGAAGGAATGCGCGATCTCCTCGCTCCGATATCCCAGCTGGAGATCAGTTACCGAGGAATAAACCCGGAATGAGCTCGGCCATTTGCAGATCAGGTTTGAAATCGTAAACGAAACCTTGACAGTTTCGCGTTCGAGGTTCGGGGTTCTGGATCGACGTGAATCCTCCCCCATTTGTCCTGTGTTCAAGGAAGACCTCGCCTGAAAATTAATGACGTGTCCTGATTTAGGAGATACTCGCGGTGATTTCAAAATCTTTGCATGTGACGGACTGACGGCTGACCATGTAATAAACTCCATGGACTGAGTCCGCGCCGAAGCTGAGGAACGCATCGCGGGCCCTACTAGGTAGAGCCTGACAGACGTCAGATAAATATTATCCTCACCTCCCGGGGTTGACACTCGAGTTTCAACACTGCGGAGCTTCGGGAGCCGACTGCGAATATCTTTGAAAATATCTTGCATGTTGATTACGGTCCTCCGAAACCAGGGAAAATTTATTCAGGATCTCGGTACTGCCTCAAGGAAGTCTATTGTTTCCAGCTCGTTAGGACAGGGAGCAAACAACCAGTTGTGAGCTTTGGAAAACGACTACGGATAACTTTTCGCACAAACTACACCCTCCATTATACTCATTCAGGCGAGAGACTATGGCTCACTAGGGTTCTTCCTCTGAGCTTGGCTTCCGCGGGAGAGGGTGATTCGAATTTTCAGCGCGAATGAGCAGCTAGTGAGGGGAAGGCTAAAAGACCGAAATGCTTCCACATCGATGGAATTTGTTCCGAGCGAACACAGAATTCCGTTACAACGGGCGTATAAAGCGAAAGAAGACGACTCCTCTGACTTGCCGTTCCCCAGTGGCTGTCTTCCATCGTGGTTCGAGATCGTGAGGGACTTAAGAGTTTCCTCTCGGTGTGCCATAGGAGTCCAGAGCGTCTTGAGCTGGGGCGAAATAATTGTGAGCTCCGACTCCGGGTCGAGTCCCACATGATCGTCACTATCGTGATGCTTGACGCTACGACTAGAACTGATGGTGGAGGTCTCCTTCCCGTTTCCCTCTCAGACCCGCGAGAGCCGACACTCAAACAGAGGCAGCAAAGCGGGAGATCTCTCCGCTGGCACGGTGAGTATCTCGCTCTGACATTTCGGGTGATTTTTGTAATTCGTCGCGTTCCCTCTTATTCCCTAAGCGAGAAGGCTTCTGTTTCCGGCCCGCTCGGATCACCGACCAGTTCAGCAATGGGAAATTGCGAAAAATAACCGGTGCTTCTTGAGTGGTCGAGGCGACAGGCTCCTCGCGGCGTCGGGAAACATCCGGTACAAGCGGGCGTGATGCGTCAACGGGGTTACCCCGTTGGAAGCGGCAGTAATCGCTGATTACCAGAGTTTTCTATCGAACAATTAATTGGAATCCGGTCTCGACTTACAGATGGCGAACCGCGAGCGGAGATCGCTGACCCCGGGGGGCATCTCGGGCGACTCGAGATCTTCCTCGAGGGCCGGGACCCCCAGTACCCTGAGGAGGAGGCCCCATTACAGATCGCAGATGTCGGTCATCTCATTCCAATCAGATCCTACCCGACCGCCACAGTACTTCATCCTGAACCCCATGCATGTCGTGAATTTGACCGCGGACAAGACGAAATCCTTCGGTATCCGGATGGCACAGAAAATGAAAGCCTTCTCCGAAAAGTGGTTTTCACACGTGCTGCTACTGACAATTCTGCTGCTGTACGCCGCAGCTGGCGCTCATCTGTTCGTGTGGCTTGAAGAAGATTATGAAATACGGCAGAAACACACCATCATCAACTTCAGAAATCTCGTGATCAATCGACTGAGCAGTACTTTACGGACGCACAATGCAAGCCAGTGGCAATCGGATGCGCAGTACAGAGTGATGGAATACGAGGAACAGATCCGCACACTCCGCCGGGAAGCTTATCTCTACACACCGTCCGATAAGAAAGTGTGGACATTCTGGGGTGCTCTGTTCTATTGTTCAACAGTTTTTACGACGATCGGTGAGTATGCTCTCACAGAGAACTAGAATTTCGGTGGATATTCAGCTTCAGTGGAAAACATCGCCCGATAGCTGACGGCTTTTCTTTCCTGCTTTTCGAATGCAGTGACAGCCGATCAATTCCGTTTGATACACCGGCTCGTTCTTAGTGCGGTCGAGCTCCGGCGTGTACGATGACTTCAGCGCGAAACGTCATGACGATGACTACAGTTCATCGCTCGTGGAATCCCGAGGCCGATAAGGCCCGGAAGGTCGATCACGTGGAAAATATTCTCCATGAGTCATGTCGAGGACGACGAAATTCTACGCGATGGGAACTCGCGTCCGAATAGAAACAAAGACAGCAACCAGAGCCCTTCATCACTCGGTTTCTCCGGCAGCGCGAATGACGGCACCGCGCGACGTGCTGTGCTCATCAATCCCATCAAAGCAAGCTAGCGTGCTTTTTTGCTCTGGCCCTCTCAGAGCCAGCGCGACAAGCCGGTCGGACGGCCGGTCGGTCGACATTACGCCTAAGGAAGAAAGCGCATCTGTTGAGAACATTCCTGTTTAGTTCTCGTGCTCGGGCCCCGGCTTTAAGGACACCTCTGTCTGTCACTCCGTCACTGTGTCGTCGTTCTCTCGGCCGACCCACCGGTCGGGCAGGCGGGCAAACGAGCCTGCGATTGGCTGCCTGGTTTGTGTGCCGCGACCGAGCCGATCGGCCGTGGCAGCGAAGATAGCCCATTTGATACTCCTTGGCGTCGCCAAAGGTCAAAGCGGAGTTCCCAAGCCACTTATTTGGCGGGAACGCTGCATGAGAATTATTTCGTCGAGAATCCCGGTTTACGGCGAGCGCCGTATCCGCGGTCTTCCGGGCCCGGCACGCGGCCGGCTTCGAAGCGGGAGATTTCCAAGTATCGGAACGGCTTCAGCTCCTGCGAGAGAAACGAGAATCCAGCCCGAAACTGCTTCGGATGGGAGCGCGCAGGAGAAGTTGCGTCGATTCATCGGATCCGGACTCCGAAATGGATCACTGCTTGATGGATCGCTCAAGGTCTGGAGGCGAATCAATTTGGAATCCACGCGATACTCCAGCCCGGCCTCTCCACTGACCGGATGTTCTTTGATCGGGAAACTCGAGTTTGCGGTTGCATCGACGTCCGGTCCTCGAGCTGACTAGAAGGACGTCGCGAATCGGTCATCGGTTTGATGACCTACAGATTTCGTCAGTCACTTGTGCATAAACGCGTGAGTGCGATTGGGCGATTCGACCGGCGTCGACCCGAGCCTCGCCGAGTCATCGAGGATTCGGGGCGCTCGACGTCTGCGACCGAAAGGAACGCACGTTCTCGCGCTGGCCTGCGAGCATGCGACGTCCTCAAATCAGCGGGGTCGGTAATGCACGAAAGGTCTAGCGCGTTCCTTGAGTGAGTCATGCTTGCTCTTTCGAGGAATTGCGCGCTCGTGCTGAGCGCTAGGCAAGTGTTTCTATTTTCCCCTCGCGTTCGAAGCCTTTTATGACAGGACTGCACTGCTTCTCGCGGGAGAAATGCCCGCGAGAGGAAATGGCCGATAGAGCTCAGAATGAGAGCCTTCGTCATTTCCTCCGAGTCCACGATAAATAATCGAGCACAATACCGCTGCGTTCCGTTTGGCCTCTCTGAGTGGGGAGAGCGAGGCGGTCTTAGCGGTCGTACTCCACGGCCCTAAACGTAAAAATCTTGATTGAACCTATATCTTAGAAATATTATTTTAGTAGGTAATTTTATTGCGGACAAGCTTGATACCATCGAGAAGCTGATTGGGTCGACTTTCGAGTATTCCACTATAGAATCCCGACCACGGCTAACCTACTTGAATTTTTCATGCGCCGATATGATCGAGGCTCTGCTGTCGATCTCCTTAATCTCTCGAGTCGACTCGCCTACCTGGACACCGTCTTTACATTTTCCATGCCGCGGAGTTCAAGAAGCGGCTCGAGATGATTCATGTTACCTAGCCCCGAGAATCTTCCGGAGGGGCCTTCCTTCCAGAGCGGCATAGCTCATGCGCGGCCGAGTTCACCGCTCCTTCGGCTCTCGAAGCGCGCAGGACGTAGGCTTCTTTCTCTCTCCTCCTGGCGGTTTTGGTCTCTCGATATGAACTCTTCGCAGTGTGGAGACCCGTAAACCAGCCAGGATCCATCTAAATTGATCATTTGTCAGACATAGAGGGAGCATTCGACTCTATCGAAGGGCTGACCGGGAGTTTCTCTACCTGCGCTCGGAAGTCTCGTAGAGTCGGAAACGGATTCCCCCATCCGGGAGTCATCCTCAAAAACGCGGCGAGTGCTTCTGGTTCTCAGTCAGTCACACAGACACTTTCTCTGAACCGTCGATTGGCTCTCCTCGGAGAGCCCAGTGTCGCTCTCGGCCATCCCGGTTCGTCGGGCCGGCCGGTGGGCAGACAGGCAAACGGGCCTCAAAGCCAGATCTAGACTCAAGAACGGTGTCTTCGAGTCCAGGTGAATTGGGCTCTCGAGCGGTCAGAGCGCGTTGACAATTCACGCGTTCGTAAGCACAACTAACTTCTGGATCTGTGATCAGTGCTCTGACGTTGTGGATGTCAAGTGTCGGTGGTGCCATTGTGACAACTTCGCTCGAATCGGAAGAAAAGACGTTCTATATCTAAAATGTCGTCGGGTGCAACCCTGCGGCCTGGGACCCCCTCGGGCGTGCAGCGGGTGCCCTCGCGACCGGGCACCCCGTCGAATCTACGGAGGAGACCGCTGTACGCCTCGCAGAGATCTGTCATTTCGATCCAATCGAAAGACCGGCGGAAACCGCCGCAGTTCTTCTTCGTGAACCCGATGAATGTCGCCAACATGACAGGTCGAGGCATCGGAACCGCTTATTCACGCGGCGTTGAACTCGCGAAGAAAATCAAAGAATTCTCAGAGACATGGTTCTCCCATCTGATGCTGTTGTGCTGTCTCATGGTGTACTGTTTCATCGGTGCCGCCATGTTCAGGTGGATAGAGGCTCCGCACGAAGAGCGAGAGGCTAAGGAAACTGTGTATCTTAACGAAACCCGGAAGATTCTCTTGGATTCACTTCAAGCTAATCTCAGGAATCGAACAATCGAGGATTGGAAACGATTCGCGAATGAGTCCCTGCTCGAGCACGAGAAAGTCGTGTTCGATCTCGACGACACCGAGTTCCTGAGAAATTATTCGACCCAATGGACTTATACTGGATCCCTGTATTATTGCATGACGATCGTCACAACGCTCGGTAGGTTTATCTCAAGTGAGTCACTTGAAGAAATCGTTCTGTTTCTATTGCTTCTCAGCGTCATCTGAGAGTTTAACGATCTCGGGCCCGATCTCAGAAGCTTTCGCCTGATTAAGGTCCGGTGGAGGATTCTGAGCTTGCCCAATTGGTGTGACGGATTTCTCGTGATCAAGTCTAGTCGAAAGAAAGAAAGATCACCAACCGAATAGATCAAGGAAGCTCTCATAGCAGTTAGCCATATCCGCTGATGGTAGGGCGTCACACACGAATACCGACGGTGATGGTGATTCTATCGAATGCTGAATAACTTTCTCGTCCGCTATCAGCCGATCTCGAATTCTTTACGTCGTGCCGCGCACCCGAAATTCTAACAGCATGGTGTACGGCGTAGGCTTCCTAGGCGTTCCAATTCTGTGTGATACCCCTGTATCCTTGAACCTATCTAGCCTCATACGAGAAATAGAATGAGTGACTCACGAAAAAGAAGAAATAAAACGGGGTCTAGGGTAGGCGAGGAGGAATAAAGATGAAGACTCGCCAGCGGACGCGAGCTCACTTTTCCCCGAGTCGAGAGCTCCACCATCCAGCTCGGTAAGCGTCAAGCGTTGCCTGCATGCGGGGCTCATCCCGCGTGCAGCGGAAGTCGCATGTCCGAGAATTCGTTCGACGAGAAACGTCAGCGGCTCGCCTTGCGGATGTCAGAGTCTGGCGAGCTGAGAGCAAGTGAGGAACGGACAGATGATTGATCCGGCCCGATGGGTTAGCTGAGGCTTCGCTCAAAGCTACAAGACACAATCTGTCATTGTACGCGAGCCCGCCACTTGCCATGTCTAACTGAAGCAAGTGCACGAAACGTTTCTTGTGTTGCTGCTCTCGTCCGCTCTTTCCGCCCGTCGTGTTCGAACTCTTGTCAGAGGTGGCGGCGACGCGACGTCGGCGTGCGTCGTCGTACCGACGATGCGCAAGAATGCTCATCCTCGGCAGTCGAGATTTCGTTCCTGGCGTTGTGGTGTATTGGGCGAGTGTAGGTCGCCGTCGTTGTCGTCGACGACCGGAACGACAGCTTCGATTCTACACAACGAGCAGCTTCAACTGCCAGAGCTAGGGTCACAGTGCTGCAAAAGACGCCACCGCGGCGTCGTCGTTCGATCGGTCGGTCTTCGCGACCGCTGTTCTCAACGGTCGTCGCCGCCATAAACTTTGCTGATATATAGCTTCGACTTCCTCTGCGAGCTCAGTGCGGCAGAAAAATACCTAGGAAGAACAAACGCTCTGATGCTGCCAACAACGGCTGGAACGATTCGGGGAGCCTTCCGCCACGTCAAACTCGAAGAGCCCTGTTGTCATTCAGTCCCACTAAACGGCCGCGCATGGAGTTTGCTTACGCCGACCGACTCTGAGACAAAGGGAAATACTTTTAATAATCGTTCGTCGACGATACAAAGTTTCGAACGTCTCGCCGCCGCGCCACTGCCGCGGAATTGCCTGAGGGTATGGCAGGCGATCGAAATATTACATGGTTCTCCGGGAATAACGCTGTTGTGGTGCTCGGCTAAACAAGCAACGAGCTGCTGATTGATAGGAGAAATGAATGTTTCTGAGCCATGTAATCGTCAGTCGATTCTGAGATTTCTCTCACGCAGAATAACAGTTATCAGACATCGTCGTTCTGGATGTGCTCCGCATCGGGACTCACGTCTCGCAGCGTCGTCTATCCGCCGGTCCGGTGTCATTTTTCGGCTGCCCCTCGTCAAGAGCTTGCAACCAATAGGCTGGCTGACTCAGCTCGTGGGGGGGGGGGGACACGCCATCGATGTTATTTTGCCCATATCGAGTCCTTCTCAAGGAACCAGGATTATAAATCTTTTCATGGGTTCATTCTTAGGATCACAATCCCTTGGAGGAGTTATTGCTCCTCGGATAGGGCTTGGATTCTCAAGCTGGGAAGACAAAACGCACTGGGATGCGCCGTGTGGGGGATCGGGCCTCGGATGCTCGATTGTTTCCGTTCTAGAACGCTCAATATGAAGACGGCGACAGAGAAACAGAGGTTGCTGTGTCTGAGAGTGAATGTCATTACTCGATAGTCCACGGACCTTTGAGGGCTCACTCGACTTGCTCGGAAGCAGTGGCGTACCGAATCTTCGATTTCCCGGCATCGGGCCGAAGTATCAGTGAAGTTAATTCGAGAGCGAGGCTCGGGGTGGACAAGAGGTCTAGGCGGCCGAATAGGCCTCTTCGGGACGAACACTCTTCCTCGTAGCTTCACGGTGTGCCGCTCAAGTGGAAGGTAGCGGGTTCGATCCCTGCACCTTCGGTGATGCCCGGCGCGCCGAGGCTTGCCTCTCACTAAGTAGGAGTCGTTGAGCCAAGTTGAGAATGGGAGGAGTGACGGGCCCTAGGCAGGGCAGGGGCCATGGCCGCTGTCGAGGTTTCTGTCTGGACAATAAGGCGTCGAGTAGAGAATCATGATCATCGACGCCTCCCCCCTCTGCCCCTCTCGATTCCTATCCGGGGAAGACTCCGCTGCATGAATAAGCACGGCGGGAAAGTCACCCAAAGACTGTGGGCTCGGAGTACCGATCTCAGGGCGCAATTTTCGTGGGAGGATACCTGTTTTTTCACTTATTTAGAATTCCTGAGAATCTGAATTCATACACAGACCTGGAGGATCTCCTCGCGAGGATGGCCGCGAAGGATTTCAGTGCGAAATTCCTCCCCCGATAACCTCTGGATTTATGCTCGGGAGAAGGGCCATGGACTTTTCGGGAGAAAAATGTGTTCGTCCTGGAGCGAGGATGAGACCATAGTCGTCTCAACTCTCACACGCGCTCCGCTCATCGATTTCGCGCGGTCGAGAGTGTCATGTATCCTCGTGAATGAGACTCAGCGAGGACGAATCTTGGCTGAGGCTTACGAGCTTCGGAGTGACGATTCGCGACTCACGATCGACCTGGCTTGGAATCAGCAGAGGCTTCAGGAAGGAGCTCAAAGCTTCTAGAATGCTGTCTATGGAGCTGGTCGGAGAAAGATGAAATGAGGAGAGTTTCCACACGAATGGAGCTGCTCAATGGGATCGCGATTGTAAGCCTGGAGAATCAGCTCCCCTCATTGACGAACCAAACAATAGATACCGCTCCATTGCTGCCAATGAGAACGGAATTCGATGATACGATGAGAACGGTGATGCCGCCTTCGTGCGGCGATCAAACATCCATTTCGCGCCGGACGGATAAGGATGTGCCGTGGAGGGAGAATCTGGAACTTGTTACCGAAGGCAGGATCTGTTGCGCGGAGAAGTCGGGCACGTCTCCACTATCATTCGAGCCTTATCGGAAGTATTCTGTGATAGACTCGCTCGATCGGGAGGTTCCGTGAGAAAATCTGAGCTCTGAGAAAAACGATTGCGGTTGCTGAGCGGCAAATCCCCGATGGCTTCCGGAACGTCTCAGTTCTCAGCTCGATCCAACACGATCTAGAGCTGTTCAGCGTCCGACTCATTCGATCGTCATGTCTCTCAGAGTTATTGTTCTATGCGGACTCCGTTGTTCGCGGGCCTGTGCTTCTGTCTTCGAATCAGGTGCGATTCGGGCTAGGATCCCTCTCCTGTGTTTTATGGGAAGCTCTTTGAGAAAGTGATTCATTATCAAATGAGGTCTTTGAGACACCGAGTCAAGGTCACTTGAGTTGTTGGCAACGACTCCCCTCCTCCTCTGTCGAGAGCGAGAGATTCTCACAGAAAAGGGAGACTGCTATCGGCTTCTATTATACGCACAATCTATCTTGCTCGTTTCCAACCATATCTTACGGGGATGTCGACCGCCTCCTGTTTTTCTCGCGGCAGTGCTTTCTTGCCAGACTTCCTTGCACGCAGAGCACACCCTCTTGATAGAAGCACCCACTTCGTGAACAATGTTGCAGAGTGCAAATGGAAGAGAATAGGAATTGAAGAAAGCGCGTATTGTGAAATGGGCAGGGTTTCGAGTAGACCCCTGAGAGAGTTCGGATCCATTCGAAAAGAGAAGGGGGATTCCCCAGACCCATGGACAACCAGAGCTCTCGGTCACAGATCAATTATGAGCTATGGGACCTCGGGATCTATGATGTATCCTTTCGTCTCGGAATCCTCTGCGGTCGATCTCATAAATTGCCTCCCACGCGAGTTCTCATGTGCCACCTGCCAAGGATACAAACACAAACCCTGCTGACGATTACGAATCATTGAGATTCCACGTATGCTGCCCGCTCTGAGTGAACACCAGAATCGGTGCTCTAGAATCGAGAGCGGCACCACCTTGAAGGCTCTCAATTCCATCGCATGGATATCCTCAAGCGGATACGGGCGGTTCCGTATGTAATTAATAGTTCCCGCTCCCGAGGTAGATGGAGTCGTTTTTGCCGGCCCTGCCTTCGTACAATGGCTCTTAATCACGCAACCGCTGCACATAGTAACAGCCGAACCTAAACTTCCCGTCATTGCTCTATAACAGGTTACGGCAATATCGCGCCCTCGACGACTGCAGGGAAAATCGCCACGATTTTTTACGGCATCATCGGCATCCCCCTGCTACTTATGGTTCTTGCCGACTTGGGGAAACTTTTCACCAGGTGGATCAAGTGGTTCTTCTTCCTGGCCAAGCATTTCTACCGTACTGGAACCTGCGCGAAGAAGAACCAGGACAAGAGCGGTCCCGTCCAGGTGAGTTCTTTTTTTCGATCGCTCGTAACGTGACTCGTCTCTAAAGGGCAACAAGCACGTGGCTCTCTGGGGGAAACGTGGAGCCGCCAGCAGAAGGACGGGATGGCTCGGCGCTCCGGAAGTGGGAAGAGTCCACTCAAAGCTATATCGCTATATCCCTCGGAAAACTCATCTTTTGGAGTCAGTTAAGATCTCGGCTGTGATTCGTATAGTGACGCTCGAGACAGATAGACGGAGTTTTCCTGTGGCCGCTCGGGTCGGAATCCCGCACTCATCGTTCCCATTTGCCTTCTGATGCTCTGAGCTCTCATCGCTGTATCGACAAAGACTGAGTTCACGAGGAGCTCAATTTTCTTCCCAGTACGTCGCGTTCGTGTGGCAGAAAGTCAACGACAAGATGACCTACGTACCATATCCTGCGTACATGAAACCGAAGCCTAAACTTGCGGATGAGGGAGAAACAGGAACCGACATCGAATCCCGTAAAGCAGACACAGAGGTCGGCCAATCCGAAGGTCCAGAGGATTTCGATGCAGAGGTCGACGACGAATTCAATCTCCCTGTCACGGTTGCTCTCATCATACTCTCGTTGTATATGACGGCTGGAGCCACGCTATTCACGTTTTGGGAGCGCTGGGATTTCACGAATTCATTCTACTTCGTGTTCATTTCGATGTCAACTGTAGGTGAGAATCTCAGCCCCCACTTCCGACCCAATCCAGTGCTAGTCCCGTCGAGGTGTTCTCAGGCAAGGAAATTCACTATCAGATTGACGGATGGATTCGTTTGCAGGTTTTGGCGACCTGGTCCCTGAGCACCCGATCTTCATGATGGCTACGTTCATTTATCTCCTCTTCGGGTTGGCCTTAACTTCGATGTGCATCAACGTCGTGCAGGAAAAGCTCTCCGCGATTTTCCAGAAAGCTAAAATGCAGCTCGGCACCACCATAGGTCAGAGACGCGGACCTGTTGCCTTGTCGGAAATATATCCTCTCTCCATCCGACTTCGGATAGCCTCGGGACCTGTCGAAGATTTCATTGGAAAACCGGAAAGTTTCGAGGCAGAGCTGAAAACGAAAAGATTCGCGTAACAAGTTGCCTCGTTGCTCCGACAGGTTTCGATCCTTCAATGCTCGCTGAAGAAGTGATCGACGAGGAGTTCGAAGACGACGACGACGAAGAGGATGCCCTCGCCGGCGGTCCGGCAGGACCCGGTAAGGCTGCGGGGGCTATCGCGACCGCGGAGAAGAAACAAGCGTTGGAAGGAACGGCGAGTGCCTCGAAAGCACCAGAGAAACCCGCAACGAAAGGGAGCGACCGGAAGAAATCACTCGCAGGTGAGAGCGGCGAACTGCCTTGGAAATTATGCTCCTGGTCTCTTCCGAGTCGGCGTGCGCACCTCAGGATTCGGGATGCAAAACGACGGGATGATAAGGAGGATAAAAAGCTTGGCTGGAATCCACAGGAGGAGGCCGACGGAACTCGAAAGCACCGAAAAAACCGGAGATCAATATCGACGAGCTTATTAAGAGCGGTAAGGGTGTCGATGCCACGAAGAACATGCAAAGCAGACAATAATTTATTGACCTGAAAATACCAGAACCCCCTGTATCAGAAGATCGGTAGTGCAATCTCACTGAAGGTGAGTAGCCGAGACTCGGCCCAGAGTTTCGGCACTGATGCTTGCCATATCTTGAGCTTCGTTCGAGATACCCGTCCAAACTGCCTGAGGTTATAATATCTTACGTACACGGAGAGAGAGACGAAGCAAATGCTTTTACCAAACGGCAAGTCTGATTGGTAACTGAATCTTGACCGTAACCGTTGACCTTGTCATTGCGAGTCATGACAAACTTACCCACGTACTTTTTCTCGATTTTTCAGACTTTGCTGTTATTGCACTTCGATTGAACAGGGGGTTCTGTGTGAGAGGTTTTTTTCGCTCATTTTACTCGGTCTTTTCCCGAGGACACATTTTCAGAAATTTTTGGACAGAATATGTTTTTTTCAAAGCTTGGAACGATCGACCTCCCCGAGCCGTTCCCTTCTCCTGCTTCGAGGCTGGAATTCCGAGCATAAAAATAACGATACGCTTGTCTTGCGAAATGCTGTTCTTTTCCATCGCTCCCAATATCTGTGAATCTTTTATGGTCACTTAGGCATACACATGTTCCGATGGGGCCATCACTTCGAGTTTTGGCTCAAGGGCTCGGACGCTTCCGAAGTCGAGATCAATTCGGAAAAAGACCAGCATTACTCAATCTAGCCCCGAGGAGACACGCGAGGCGATGTTTGCGGGAGACCGCTCATCGTTTTTCTATCAAATCGGCTCCAGGCCGGATTGTTCAGATCTCGTTTCGGTTGCAGGCGCATGGCAGTACGTGACTTAAGAACTCGTCCGGCCTTGGAACAATCAAATCAGGGCAAAACGCTCCGCGAGCTTCCGAGCCTCGATGAGGGGCGAGCCCCCAGCAGAGTCTCAGAAAGAGGAGTTGAGACTCAAAACAGAAGGCCTCCCGACTAACCATGGGAAGTCACGACGACGCTCACCTACTATGCCGTGGGGACGGCTCCGACGCCCCGTCTTCCCTGGCTGCTGGCGACGCATTCAGAATCGCGGCGATTCCGCCGTCGCGCGTCGCGTCAAGCGCTGCGTTTGATGATTACCGCCGGAACCCGACCGACTACTCCACGGACTCATCACGTTCTCAGTCGGACTTGCTCATCTGAGGCATTGATGAATGAAAGGGAGAGAGAATCCCCTCCGAGATGCTGCTCACGGCATTTTTCTTCCGAATTATTCCTCCCTGTGCCCTGAACTCTTCCTCAGGACCGGGAGCGAATGTGAGTGAAAGTTTCATGTTTCAACTTCCATCAAATGAGAATCTTCTATAATTATTGTCATACAATTCTTATCTTTGCCAAGCCTCTTGTTCATCATGTATATATGTAGTTATGACTCCCTATAGGCATTGTTCATAAATAAATCCTTGATAAGCGAGAGTGCCGCTGAGCATATATCATACATAAGTATATCCATACCATATACATATATAGGTAAACAATGGTGCCATAGAGGGGAGTAGTAGCGTCGACACAGGTACTGGGCGTTGACATCGCCTCTCTAGCTCACTTGGGAATAATCTTACTCGTGTTTGTCTGGTGCTCTCGAGCTGCTGTCTCTCTGAGTGGTCAGGTTCCTCCCGCAGTCCTGCTCTTGAGTAAATCGAATCTAAGGAGGAAGATTATCCAACCCTTTTTGTACCGACAATCTCTAGGAAATAATAATCTTGCTCAGTCCTACGTACCATCTGTGAGTCGGAGCTGCTCAGATGCGTTCACCTAAACGGGAGTCCCGCAGCTGGCCCTCCTCTCACGCTGTCCAGGGACCTGATTCCGCGTACTCAAGGGGAAAAAAATAAGGGAACGACTTGCTCTGTCGGAAATTCTCTATCCAAATCCTTCTGTGGAGATTATGAACGAGGCGGGAAGTTCCGACCTGAACTTCAGGAACTCCGAGTTTCAGCAGCCGGGAGCGTGGCGATGTTTTCCCTGTCCAACAGCGTACCGCGCGTGGGTGTTGCCATTGTCTCAGAACTACGATTTCCCGCAGAGCTATTACGAACGACGTCTGCGCTGATCCGTTCGACCGAATGCTCATTCGCTCATTGAATACCGACTCTGACTTAATCTCCAAGAGCAGCAGAAAATTTTGAATCAATCCAAAGTTGCCTATTGAGGAAGAAAAAATAGGGCAGCCGTGCCTTATTGCGAACAATGTCGAAAGAGGGAACAATGCTGGCAGACAAGAATCTTGAACAATGTCAGGAGCTTAGCTCAAATCCTTGTCTGAAAGAGGTAGGCGTCGCCGCGTCGTCCCTTGTCATGGATTGGAACTTTTCTCTCGCTTGTATTCGGCAACGACGCTCCGTTCTGGAAACGCAGCGCTGCTATTCGCGTCCCCTCTAATCAGCCGCACGCGGAGCCATATCGAGCGAGTCATTCTACCTTCTTCTGAACCTTCGAGAGACACTCTCCCGACGGCTATGGCGGATAAATGGATTCTGCGCGTGCACATGAGAATCAGCTTGAAAATTCAGGCAAGGCCTCGACGATCGTTCCTGCGGAGGACGTGCTCGGGTTTCCTCCATTTTTTCTCAAGTTTTTCTGCGCTGTTCACGTTAGAGTCGGCAGGCATCCATGGGGCGGCCACTGGCAGAGGCAAAAACGCGCAGGAGCCGGCCGAGATATTCAGATCCGCGTTGGGTGAGAATGGCAGAGAGTCGCACACGGAGCTCTCGCCTAGTGATCCGTCTGAAGTTCACTTGCGGTCTCAATTCATCACTCCATGGCGAGTTGACTGGCCAGCCAGCTCCCCAGACGGTTCAGCCGAGCTGGACGAGATGTTATATCCGTCTACTCCCCTTTGCCCCTTATGAACTTTCGTTCGCCTTTCGCTGTTAAATGGCGCATGTAATCAACTTTTGGTGGAGCGTTTTCTCCGGATCTCTGTGGCTTTCTCGGTCGTGACAACTTTTTTCTCGTAGATAGATACGATGAAGCCTCCCGCATGCTTTCCGAAACAGACATCCTGACCGGACAAATGAGAGATCACAAAGTACTCTGGAGGACTCTCGATTGAGACAGGCTGAGTTTTCCAGAGTTTCGATCCTTCCCTCCATGGAAGCATAGCCGCTGAACGAGTCGAGTCGATGATTAGAACGAGCGCTCCCGTTTCGACTACTTCGTGAGCGGCACTCTGTGCATCAGACGGGATTCTCCTGAGAGATTCCGACAAGGTTGGTCTTTCCCAGATAGAATCTGGGACCCAGTCACTCGAAACATTCACAAGTCCCGTCAGAGGGTGCACCGTCCGGGGAGCAGGCTCCGAACAAGACGAACGAGCCGAAACGCTGACAAATTGACCAAACCCTGCTCTCCTCAAGCAAGGATTCGACCAGAGAAGAATCTGAGAATTTTGACGTAGAACTACGTCATTATGGACGCTGTCCAAAAAAATGTGACGGATCCAGTTACGGATGCACGAATGGTTTCGGATTGAGGGTTTCGAAATCGCGGTAGGCTTCTCAGGCGACATCTGGCAGGGGAAAACTGTCAGAGAGGCTAGTGAACTCCCCGCGACTCCGAGTCCAGAAAACTACCTCTGGAACCTTCGAATCACCTCAGTTATTTAGAATCATTGGACATTGAAACTAAACGTGATGCGTTATGATGCATTGTGGTACTCAAGGGTGCCGCCGGAGTGCCGGAGCAAACGATCGTGCCACTGAGCTGTCAATCGTGGTACGAAAGCGGCGAACGATCAGGTATTGTATTGGGGTATCAGCACATCGTCTCCCACGCAACTCCGGAGGCGAGTCGAATGCTCAGCGCGCCCGACACATCTACATTTGCATACGCGCCGCCGCCTGGTCACCTCACGACCGAACTGAATCATTTTGATAATGGGAACTATATAGACAGGATCCGGCTCCAGAACCGTCTCGGGTGCTCAAAGCCGGAAAACTGAATCTCAGCCACGCGTATAATATGATCCGATACAGCAAACGGCTTGCAATATTCGACTTTCTCTTTTCACCGTCGGCTTATACTTTCATCCCTTATTCCCTCATCAGTGAGGACCGAGGAACTTTGGAGGTTTTGAGCAAGGAGCTATATTCCTCATTCGCTGAATGAGGGCTCGAGACTCTCATCCGAATTTGACACTTACTGCGATAAAATTCTTACATCAAATTACGGCTCCGCTCGACTGCTCGATCGTTTGGATCGGGTCTCAATAACGATAGGAACATATCGTTGAGGATCCGGGATTCTCATGCGGGACCGAACTTCATTGGCTTCATGAGAGTGCGTCCGAACTTCATCCTCCGTGTCGAGACTTGAGATGACAGGAGCATATCGTTGAGGATTCAGGATTTTCATCTGGAATCGAACCTCATCGGCTCCGGAAGAGTGCGGCCAGACTTTATCTTCTGGATCGGGACTTTATCGGTTGAAACTTATCTTTGAGGACCCCAAATCAGAATCCAGGATCGGAATTCATCGCGAAGCTATATTTTCAAGCCACGCTTCAACTATCTATATCTCGATTTCATAATCATAGACTGAAACAATAAATCTTCCCTCGATTCGCTTCATAGACTTCATCGCGATCTCGCGATCAGTCCCCTCGAGTACGTTGACGTAGTTCTACGCAACCCACAGGTTTGGCTTCAAGCTAAACCTGCACTGAATTTTTTTCCTTGGATGGTTATCATAATAATCAACGGAAGCTTCTTTCTCTATTCGCCCCTGAGCTCCGCTGTCCTCCCTGACAGGAGCTGGTCTCATGTCGGCTCATATGAAGATGAGTCTTCCATCCGCTACCTGATGAAATCGAGGCGTCGCAGAGGGATTTATTGTGAGATGAGATGCTCTTTGGATCTCAAGGCGACTCCGTGTAATCGCTCGCGGACTTGATTACCACGTTCGAGTTCAAGTGTAGTGTCACACTTGCTGCATTTGATCGACGATAAGCGGAGAACAGCGGAATCCTTCACGACGCAATTCGAACTCTGACCTAGTAGAGATCGTGTTCCATTTCCGCGCAGCAGAGGAGGTTGCGCATTGAGTACTGCGCCGAAGAAGACGACGCGACCCATTGCGTTTGCATTGGACTTTCGTCACTACGGCTTCATTGAACAGGGGATCGGGACGCACCAGTTTGTTATCTTTCCGCTGTCCTCTTCGCAGCCTGAATCCGCGGGGTGATCGAGAGCGAGAGATACGATTCTGGAAGACAAATCCTTTTTGGAATACTCGTGTACGGACCAGAGACTCCGAGGCTGTGGTCCTTGTCGCCGGCAGACAAAAGCACTTCATCTGTTATTTCGAGAGAAGGTCAAGAGCTCCCCGCTCCCATTGAGGAATTCCGTTTTCCCGCCGGGAAGAGGCGAGACGATTCCAGACGTAGAGGGGCACGAATCTCGCAGGATAGCGCTCGGCTCGAGCCAAAATCCGTTGAATCTCAAAGCTGACGGAGCGCGTTTTTCGATGGTAGGGATCGGAGACTTTATTCTCCGGCTTCCAAAATCTCGTGTCCCCTCTCTCCCCCACTCCCCCCGCCCCCAGACTCGCCACTGCTCCCGAATATTTAGAACCTTGTGTTCTTCATCTGTCAAAATCCTGGGACGAGAGCTCCTCACCTCTCTACATTTTCGGCGAATAGGCGGACTTTCTCCCGCCAAGGGACTCCTAAACCGAACTCCGATGCCACGAAATTCTTCTGATATCGACAGGTTCAGCCTGCAGGTGATCGACCGCTCATCGGGGGAGCTCCCGAAGAGCATCATCTTCTGGTGGATGATTGACTAGTTACCTAGTGAGTTAGTGAGGAGTCAATTAGTGACTAGGCTAGGAGCCTCGGGCCGTCCAGTCGGCTTCCCGATACATAAAGGTCCAGAGACACAAGCCGCCTTTTTATTATGCTTCCCCCCGATGCTGAGGCAGAGCAGAAGTCCGTATGCCATCGGAACCGCTACTGCGGACGGCATGGATGGGTGAAGATTTGGGGTAAGTCGTCGAACACGACCGATCCAGTGCATCCTGTAGGACAAGTCTCGGACTTCCGCGGTGTCAAGCAACAAATGAAGGCAGCAAGTAATCGGCTTTCGATATCCGCTGCCGCAAGCACCCCGCATCCCGTCTAATCCACCCGACAACGTTAAACTCCCTCGTGTCCCTGTCGGTTCCTGTCTTCTGCTAGGAGGTCCAGGACTATGAGATGAGCGATCTACGTGAGGTAGATTTTGATTGTTTTTGATCGTCTGACAGCAGGTGCGGTAGCAACGGACGCGCCCTCTCGAGCTTCCCCCTCGAGCCCGGGCCAGGTCCAACAGTTATTTCTTCAATCTGATGGAGGGAACAGGGAAAAAGGGTTCCCCTCTGCATCGGACCGATCGAGGACAGAGTGGCTGTCTCCATCGACCGGTTCTTTGACAAGTCGCAAAACTGTTTCGATATACGTTTGTTTATGCGCGGAAGCAGCTGCATGTACTCACATGCATAGAGCTTTGTTGGTCGATCGGTCGCCTTGCTTGGTAGCCGGCTATTTGCCGCTCGATCGCATCAGACCTTGGCCGTGTACCTTCCCAAAATAGGAATAGGAAATCACTCGAGTATGCAGATGACGAGACCGAACTCCCCTGTTGAATATGAAATCACGTTGCGATGGAAAGCGGGCTCGTATCGAAATCGCTCCAGGGATCGTGATTCAGAACGTTCCTTAGAATGAGGGAACCGACGTTCCATGAGGGAAATGATAACGATAAGACCCCGAGAATAGGAGGTTATATATTTAGGTAATTCATATTGGGATGAGAGTCAATCATTGGCTTGTCAATATGTCTGGAGGGACAGGGGACATCATTCTCGCACGGGCGCCTCGACAGGAATGAAGTGCTACCCTCCCAGGAATCCCCTCTTCCCCCGCGATTTTCGACAAACGACAGTAGGAGATTGTGAGACGTATAGGATTCTCATTAAAGCCCGCCTCGATAGGCGCCATTGAGCCAGGGGGGGGGGGAGCTCGATCGGGGCTCGAGCTCTGTGCCGCGCCGTTTCTTTAAGGATTTTCAATTTTCTATCGCATTTCTCCCAAGAGTTCCTGGGCTCGGCTCTGACTGTATCACTTGAATTAGAATTTCTCGGCCGAGCAGCCCTGACGGGGGCTCCGACAGATTGGATTCGATTCTTTTGTTTTTTGAGGTAGAGTCTCGAGTTGACCCTAAAATAATTGTGAATGCGCTTCATCTTAGAGCGAGCGTCGGATTGCCTTCCACTGATCGAGAACTGGCGAAAACTCGGATGGGACGGTGGAAGCGTGTTTTCCGGCGGGACTTGGTCACCTTTCTGCTCCCGAAATGCTCCCAAGGGACTCAGTTTCCCGAGAGCAATACACTTCGTCCGCGATTTTCCGCGACGAGACTCGAAGCTGCTCCTTTCTTGCGAAAATTGTAGATTTCTCGTCTCGTCTCCCTTTTGCCCATAATTAAATCTGTCCGGTGAGAATGATCGCTGTGCTCTGTAGGAAGGAACTGCACCGGAGCCTTTCGCCATGGCGTGATCTCTTTCTGCTCCTTCTGGTAGATGATCTCATTCTAGTTCACACAACAACCCAATTGATCAGCCCGGAAAGCGGAGAAATTGGGATTATCCTCTTGACCCGGAGGAATTTCGCAAAGGGGTCCCTCAGCAGCGAGAGGAATCGCTAGTGTTCTTAGAATACCTCGCAACATTCTGGTTTTAGGAGACTTGCACGGATGAGACGTCATTCAGCAACTCATATGTTGGAGATGTTTGACAAAGAGTCCAACGAACTAGAGTCTGGAGTCCTCCAAGGCCTCGACCTTTCCCGTGAGAGCTATTCCTCCTCAACGCAGAATGGTCTACGAGGGTCGGGAACTCTTTTCGACTCATTTACTTCCCCACGAGAACCAGAACCAGCCCCGGGGAGCGTTGAAGTACATGATTATGTCCACCTTGAATGTGATCCTCGACCAGCGTGCGACGGATCCTCGGAAAAGGTGTTCCTGCCCCTCGGCGCGAGAATAACCTCAACGCGCTGGGAGCTACGGAGAGGAGGTACATAGAAGAAATTCTTCGCATGTTTTCAAGTGACATTCCTTCAACATGCGGGACTCACCGGCTGGCCATCTTCCCAGTTCTCTCTCCGTTTCGCCCCAAACCCGACTTGACATTTCTGGGGGCCGAATACCAGCCGTATGAGTCCTATTGTTTATCAGGCTGTGCGGGGAATTCCGAGGTTTCGACCTCGTTTGAGTGCGAGAAGCTCCCGGAGGGAATTCCATTCTTTCCATCGCGCCATTCCCGATCTCCCCGGAAGCATGAAGCGGCAGAGGGAGTCTCTTCCGTTTTTTCAGCATCGGGACGGAGATATTCCCCAGACAGTCAGGCTCGTAGGGGCGACGGACATACTCCGAGCTCGAATCTTGCACAGCTTCCTACCAGCGTCGGGAAAGGGAACAGTCGGCAGTGTGGTAGCGGGCCATGAGACGGAAGAATATCGAGAAGAACCCTCAGAGAGAAAGGACGACGTTCCCCTCGCCGAGATCCCTTTCCGTCCAGCTCCTCAACATCCTCCGCAACGTGCGTCGAACGGAACCGGATAGAGATCCTCTGGATCTCCTGATCTAGGCGGGATGGAGTTCCCCAACGATGAACTCCTTTAGCTGACACTTGCTCAGTTGGTGTCTATCACAGAAGCATATTCATCGATTTTTCACTAAATTATTCCATCCGTTACTTCAGTGTCGAAATCAGCGGGCAACATCGTCGGGTTCCCGTCGTCGTCATCACATCTGCATCCACATTGACATTCAGCATAATCAGTCATCCAATTTCCTGGACCTTCACACCAGCGGGGAAATACCCTGCCTCGCTCTCCTCTGAAATTCTCACCCGACGAGAGCCAAAACTCCTTGTCGAATCTGGGGGACACTTGAGGAGATTCGGCTTTATTGATTGGCTCTTTATTCTTGTGTTGTGGTCAGTTCTACCAAATTCGGACTTTTTTCGCGACGCGAGTTGTTCAACGATACCTCAGTGCAAGGCAGAGAGAAAAGTTCAGTGAGCAAGTGAATATCAAGAAGCAAACAATGTTCGGCTCCAAGAAAAAGGGTGAGTTTCTGCTCTCTTCCAGGTTGTCCCCACCTTCCTTGATAGACGAGCACTCGATGTCTAAAATTGGGATTCACGGGTCTAGTCATCTCGTAGAAGGAGTCTAGTCATCTCGATATGGGTATACTTGTATCCTCCGCAATCATCCCGGCATTCAGTTCGGAATGTCTTCTCCATCGCGGTTTTCCGCGAGCGACACCAAGACGGAGAACGCAGCATCTTTCCCTCGAATCGAGAATTCGACCTCACTCCGATCATCCGGAGTTGACTTCAGTGTGGTTCCGGGCTGGCCTTAGTCGGAGGCCAACTCATGGATCTAGGCTCTCGAAGCTCAGCACTGTTAATTCCGAAGGAGCAGAGCTACGATTGATTTCAATACTTGACGGAACGAGTGAAAACGACGCCATCGCATCGGATGACTCCGCATTCATTACTATCTGCGCTCATTCGAGAAAAGAGGGAAACATTATTCTGGGGAACTCACGTCGGTCTATTCAATCCCTCGTCGTTTCATCGCTCGACGATGTCAGTTCCTTGATCGGGCTTTCCGCGCACGGCACGACTGCCGCCGCGTCACTGATTTCTCTACCCTCAGAGACTGAGTTCTCGCCGCTGACTTCACCTGCAACTCGCACAGGTGGCTGCAGAGCAGTTTCTCTGCCGCTGTCGTACCGTCTCGTCAAAGAGATTTGACCCTCTTTGACGCTGCATCTTTCATATCACCGGTACGAGGGGTAACAGCAACTCATCAAGCGCGGCACCGTAATTTTGTTCCAGAGGATTTCGAAGGAATCTCGAGGCAGGATCCGATCTCCCGGGAGAGCAGTTTCCTGAATCATCATTTCATATGTAGGCTGAGGGATTCATGCACGTTATCATGCATGATATCGTTCTCTAGAGAAGATTGTTCCGAGCAATCTGTTTCGACCGCATCCGAAAATTCCAGAGCAGTCCCACACGTGCCGAGTGCAACCAGCTCTGACGCCCCTCAGAATGACCACAGAATGGCAGCGTACTTTCACTCAGAATGCCTCCCGGAACGGATTTGAAAAATGTCACGCTATGCGGAGCTCGAGTCTGAAAGACTCGCTCCACGTCCATGGGCTTTCCGCGAATTCCCCGCATGCCACAGATTGCGACATAGGCAGACTTTCGGCCAGACGGGAAGAGGTCGCTCCATGGTTACAAGCAACGAGCACGGCTTAATTCGTGGACAGATTAAGTCTGCGGGCGACGTAACGAAACGAATTAACGAGCCAGTCGATCCGGGAGCTTCATGCAAACATGAACGTGGAAATTCATCCGGTAACTCCCCAGGAAGCCCATGACGGCTGCGCTGCTCCACCCACTGAGCCATTTTCACTCGATCGTCCGGACAGTCGTCGGACCGGAGCGACACTTATGAAAGCCGACTCTAATCGTCGCATTGTAATTTGCGAGCCCGCAAGGAGGGTTCACGTTATTTCTATACGTAACAGCGACTGCCGGCTCGCGCTGAGCCTATAACATCAGCGGTCGTCTCATGAAAGCCCGTCCGGTAGATGTTACGGACGGCTGACGGCGACGTAGGAGTAGGAGGAGCGTATAACAATCTACCCAGCGTAGCGAGCCATCCTTCGGGCGGGGAGCACGTGTCTTCCAGCGCGGAATATAATTTGCAAGCGACCGCTCGAAAACAAAACGGGGATAACCGCTCTCATTCGCCAACACTCAATGCGCTTTGAGCCGAGTGAGGGTCTTTGATGTCCTGCGCGATCCCCCAGCGATTGCGCAAGCCTCTTCCTCTGGATCTCGTCTTTTTGCGAATACATATCCCGAAGCCATGAGTGGCATCTCGGCGCGGCAATTCGCGACCAACAGACATCCCGAGCTTCGGCATCGAAAGCGCTCGCATGGAGAATTCATGCGCAGCATGAACACAGGCCGGTCGTAGACGGGCGAGGAGGCCTTCGTCGGCGGCCCCTCTCCGTCAACTAAATGTTCTGCGATTCTCCCGCGTACATACTGCCGGCAATACGATCGCGCGTGCCCGGGTCGACGACAGAATCGTTATCATGATGACGAAAGATTCTTCGACATGGGGGTCACGGTGGTGCCAGGTCCGGCCCAGTGTACCGGTAGCTGGTGAGCCCCACGTTTGTCCGTTTCGATCGTCCTTCTTCAGCGTACGTGAAGTCGAACAACAGGTGAGCGTGACTGCACGTAGGGATTATGACCGAGAGCAAGCGAAAGTGCTCGCCGACCCAGAAACCCCTCGTAAACCCCGCGACAGAATGTTCGTAGGCGAGTGCAACATCGGCTGAAATGAGCGCACAGGTCCGACGATTCAAGCTCGGTTTAACTTGATTCGGATCCGTCGACCGTGAAGCCGTCGATGGTTCCGAGAAGAGTAGTGCACGCTTTTCGGGTGTCCAGTTCTCCCTCCTGGAACTCAAAAGTTCACGCCGGTTCAGAGTGTTAGTGATCCGAGCAGGAGGAAGTAGCTACAGAGAGTGGCAAGGAAATTAAACGACGAGACGAGATAAAGAATTACCTCGAATATCCGTGGCACGACGTCAAAACAATCGTAAACACTACTTCTGTCGCAAGTGCGCCGTTGCTGCTTCCGCTGACGGTACTCACCCGGAGTCCTAAAGCAGCAGCGTGTCTTCCGCTGAGTTCCCCGGAGCGAAATTCTCCTGCGAAGACGAAAACCGAGCGGTTGTCCTATCTGGTCGTGGACAGAATCGGATGACCAAAATCTGATTCGCTCCTCCTCACCGCTGCAGGACATCCATCGAGCGCAACGACAAGTGCCCGCATCGCTCTCGGCCGCGGGCGGCACGGATAAATCGGCTTTCCCTTATTAGCGAGATCCAATACGTAAAGGAGAATCAAGCGATCTTCCGGAATCGGGTGTCACATTCGCGACTTATCTTGCCTATCTGCAAGAAGAACGTCCTCCACGGTCGGGTCTCTTCGTCTGCAAGGGTCGAGCTACAGGGTCCACGCTGCCCACCAACTTCATATCCCTCATTGAGCTGCGACTGTATGTGCAGAATACGCTGAACCACATCCCGCAAGCCTAGCCAGTCCCCATGGGGATGCAACATGTCTAGGAAAGTGTGACATCAACAGCAGGAATGCGGCAACACGGGCGGGCTCAGGTAGCTCGCAAGGAAGCTGACACGGGAAACAGCGGACGACCTCAAGCAACTGGAGGAGCAGCGAGCCCGGAGGCAGGCAGGGTGGCTGGCTCCTATGCAATTCTGATTTATGTCGACACTCCCTGCAGTCACCGTAGTATGAGCTAATTATTTTAGCCCCTGACCTATTTTCTGAGCTGGCCGTGGAGTTCTCCGATTGGGCGCAAACTCTTCGCCCACAGTGTGAGTCCCCGGTCCTCAACTCTTGAGTCGATGACAGAGAGCACAAACCCAGTCGTAAAAGATTCCGAACAGGTCTCTACCTACGATATCTCTCCATTATCCGTATCGCTTTCCCCTATCCACCTCCTCCTTCCGTCCGCTTTCCGTTCCCATTCGTCTCTGTCTGTTCTCTCGACTTTCTACCTCGACCCGAACTAGCTCTTTATCTCTTCTGATTCCTTGTGAAGCTCTATGCCTCTCCATCCTCCTCCTCTCGATAACTCTATATCCGTGTCTCCACCATTTTCCACCTTGCCTTCCCCGTATCATCTATGATTAGGAGATATAATATTGAAGAAAGAAGAGAAAAAAGGAACACAGTATTCATTCGTCCTGCACTCTTGAGGACGCTCCGTTCGAGGACCGGATCTTCAGCACAGAACCTTTAAGGAAGAGAACATTCCGCGGTGGCTGTTGGTGATGCTTCAGGGACATTCATTTATGAAACCGGACGACGCTCTGTAATCCTTCACATTTCCGAACCCATAATCGGGTACGGCGACCGTCTCTGGGTATTCCCTCGGCGCCCACTCGTACAAAACACACTGATTATAGGCGGCAGCTTCCTGAGAAAAGAGAGGAAACTCCACGCGGGAGACGGTCGTTCTCGACTCTCGGGGATCATCACGTGTGAGCGACCACGCAGTCATCATGGCTCTCGCTTCGATATACATGGGATTCTCCGGACTTTTCAAAGGAGTGAAACCCACCGTACTCCTACGAGGAGGAAGATCACGTAAGTTGAACTCAGTCGTTACGTAGTCGTCTTTCCACTGCAGAGAGCCTCGAGTCCAATAATTGTATTGGAAGCGAGGCGACGCATCGAATCATCATGCACAGACCGCATGACTCGACTGACACTGATTCCTCGTTCGTGCGGCGCATCTCGATCGCGAAATTCATTCTCAACGTCTAATTTCGATTTCGAAGCGTCGCTTTGTCGCTTGCGACGCTCGGATGATTCGATGTCGATGGGTACTAACTCGGTGATTTGAGAGAGATTCCGAGCTTGTCATCGAACTGCCGAGACAGCCGATGAGTTGACCCCTCCCGACTCATCTCATGCTCGCAAGAGGAAGTGTCATCTCGAAGCGTTGAGTCGCAGACGCCATCCAACTAGGGGGAAGGTGAGAGTTGTGTGGAAGCAGGCGCTCGGTCAGCCGTCCATGACAGGCCTGTTGCACGGACGGAAAATATTCAGGAAGAGCGAGTTGTTTAAAAGTAGATACTCGCAGAGGTGATGCTGATGATGGCGGCTGCGGCGGTTTTGGCTGTGCCAGGGTGGAAGGCAGAATGGTCCGCCCCTCGCGGAACGTTTGCAACGGAAGCGCGAGTCGTCTCGGGCCGGAAGGGTCTTCTGATGAGCCGGATCTGGCTGCAAGCCCGGCATGACCACCATCATTATATTCATCATACATTTCTTGACGTGGGATGCCAGAGACAGCTGTCAGCGCTGGAAAATAATTTACGATTCGAGAAAATAAACAACACGTGGCATCTAAGAAAGTAGTCGGATCTCGGATCGGCAGAGCTGCGGCGGAATTCCTGTCGTCGTGAATGTTTCAGCCGAGAGTGGATCCAGGCTGTCACGGGGAATAAATATTATTTATATGTACCCTGTCGAGACTCGATCGAGGAGCGAGGTCTGTTCTGGAATTCTTCGCCGGTACTCCGGGGTTGCTATTCTCAGTTCTCGCTCCTCCGTCGAGAAGACGGACGCAGAGGAGCTGGAAATAGCGGAGCCTTGGGAAAAACCGAATTTTTAACGTCAGTATTGGAATCTCGATCCAGTGGACGACTCTGGCGAAGGTTGCTCCCGCGTCGAGGCACTTGACAATCATGTCAACTATAAAGACTCTCAGAACGCTAAGGGGGAACGCACCCACTCAAATTATTGAAGTCCGTCCAGCCGAATGTTCCCGCGGATCGGGGTCTCACAGGTGGAAAACGACACTGCCCGTATCGCTGGAAGCCGCGGGGGAGTCGGGGAGTCGTCGGGGAAGATTCGGGAATCCGCTTCTCGGGAGACGCACCGCACCGTCGATCCAATCATCGGATCTGCTTCATTGTTTAACGATTCATCATCCGAGGGTGCCTCGCCGGAGCTCCGCGTCAAGTCCAGAAAGTACAACATAGCTGTACTTTGACGCCCTTGGCAACGAAACACAGTCTTTTCTGAGGTCTCTCCGAGGAATCAAGTTTCGCAATCGTGCCGGTGTCCTCGGATCTGCCCGAGCCGAGCAGCAGGAATCGAAGCGAAAAGCAGAAACACAGACTCGGCGGTCGGTTGTAATTTCGAAGCGAAGATGTTCCGACGGCGCGCGTAGATAATCTTCTCCATCTAGGGCTGGAAACATTATGGCGGCGGGCAGCACCGCATTTGCCTACGGCGCTTTTCGCATTGTGTGCCGACAGAGAGGGGAGCGGGGACAGTTCACTGCTTTTGCCATGCTCTGGTCGCCCTATATTTTCTTATAATGTACCTCCCAGCGAGGCTTCTTTTCTCGCGCCGACAGCTAATCGAAGATCTAAGCCGGAATGGAGAGGAGGAAACTTCCGAGGGAGCGGAAGCGCAGAGTTCGAGATATTTTTCAAAATCTTCGAACGCCGGCTCGGCTCTCGGGAAGATAGCGAGGAATAGAACATGTCTCATTCCGAAGTTCTGCACCGACACAAATGAGGGCATGATCCGTCCGCCCCTCCCGCGTATTCCTCGTTCAGCCTCCTTGGGGAGAGTCTCGGCTCCTATCGATGTCGCGGCATTCCGCGAAGGCAATGTGATATGTTGACTGAATCGGATAGCTCGAAGGACGAGGAGCGATCGTTCCCATCAGCGGGGCCGAGTCGCTCTGGGACATTCGGAGCGGCGGGAAAGGCGTTTTGAGTCTTCCTAGGGCCTGGAGTCCGATGTTGTTTTCCGCATAAGGCTTCGAGGAGAGCCATTCAGTGAGCAGGTTCGGGTCATTCAAGAGGCGAATATCCCGGAATCCCGTCCGTCCTGACGCGGTTTTCCCTCATCCAGTGAATTCCTACACAATATCCGCATCGACGGGATTCCCTCTAGGAGAATCACAATCCATGAAGAATATGCCATGGGGAACGGTATCGATGGAACAAGTGTTCGCTTACAATCGTCTCATGCCTGGCCTGGCTTTCTGTGATGAGAGTGCATCCAATGCAGAAGGTAGCGAAAGCTTCACGAGCCGAGCTCAATACAATTTCCATAGGGAGGGCGCTCTGCCGTTACTTCGCTGACTGCTCGTATGGTTAGCTGGTGGTCTCAAACGAGTGTTAGGCCCATTTATTGATGCATGGCATACTAACTCTGCTGCTACGTGTACGCAACATATGGGCTCGCGTACGTTCAGCTCTTCTGGGCAGAAACTTGCTCCCCTCATAAAGCGAATAGTGAGCGCGGTCGCTAAAACGTTTATCTCGATTCAATCTGTAGTCTGATCGCCTGCATTGACCCCAAATCTGATCGTTATTCGGTCGGAATGACGGCGTGCAGGATCAACGAATCGTTCCGTCTCCCCCGAGTTCGGAGTTCTCCCAAATGAATTTCGTATCGGTTCCCACCTGTGACCCGACCGGCTCGTAGCTCCTCGATTGTCTGATTTCATGCTGACTCGAATCCTTGGACTTGTCATTCAACGCTGCGGCCCGCGCAGTATTCAGAGGTGTTGGAGAACAGGAGGAATCGAGAATATTCGGACTCTTCCAAGGTCTCGGTTTCATTCTTCTCACGCATGAATGGGTGGATCGCCAGGTGGGACGGGGCGCGAGGAAGCGGGCTTGAACTTTCGAGTGCGTGAGAAATTGTCTGTCGACTATCCGGAACTCCTCGCCTCGTTTCTCTTGGTGGGAGCGACAGTATTGTCGCTCGAATCTCTCTCCGACCAATCGTCCCATCTTTATGTTCGTCCGGCGGCGGCTCGTCTCGCAGTGCGTATGTCCGCCCGAGTCCCGTTGGTCTTACCCTGTCTAACGGCCCGTGAGGATGTCGGATCTGCAACAGTTGTTCTCTCAGAACATCACGGGTGTTCAACGATGGAGGAACGAGCGGAAACTAAGTGAGTGAGGGTAGCAAGAGCAAGTGCTTTTCTCGCTGCCTTCTGTCCGTCTTCTTCGTCGTCGTCGTCGAGTTCTCCGTCTTCCTCTCCTGCTGATGATTCTCTGATGATGGTGATGAAAAGCCAAATGGTTCTGACCTGAGGCTCCGGCTTCTCATTTCCCATGTTCGCTTTTTACTCGTTCGTTTCATCTTCTCCCGCGTCCTACGATCTCCTCACTTGCTCGCCCCATCCGCCGAGCTGCCTGGAAATCGTCTCCATGGTGGCGCCGATGGTCTCCCCTCCCACCAGCCAGCCCGTCCGCCCGCGCCCGCCAACCTACCTCATAGATGTATCCCGAAATCTCCCCTCCTCCCATTATCTCGAAGCGAGAAGATAGAACATGTCGCAACGGACTCCCAATCGGTCGGTCAGAAGCTCGGAACCTGTAGCTGGTTAGGCCGACCGACGGCGCCGCATCAGACGGATGCGTTCAGAGGTCATCATCACCATTTCCGTTGAACATTTGTTCGCGTTCCGTCGGGCCATGGATTCCTCTGCATTCATCAATCTTCGAGCCGCCGCCGTACAGGATGCGGCTTCCATGGAGACGAGTCTGCTGCTCCATGGATGGAATCGAGAACTTTTGGTGGGAGAGTCACTCGGGGAACCGCCGAAAAATTCCAGTTCGTTACACTGATGTAACGCGAGACCGAAATTTCGGCGGAAACGAGCCGAGAACGGAGGAGTCCCTTACAGTGGTGAACGACTTGTCTGCCGAAGTGATCCCAGTCGAAGTGACCCACGATTGGACGAGCAAGAATGCTTCTGCTTCACTTACGTGCTTTCCCATCCATCTATCGGTCGGTCCCTGCGTTCAGCCATCGTGTGAGCTGCAGTCTGCGTGTGCACATCAGGAGCTCTGCGGTCAGGAGAAAGCCGCCAAACGAATCCAGCGGGGGGAACAGCGGTATTGGAGCTGGCAGTCGCTACATCGGGAGATAACAGCGGCACAATGAGCAAGCTCAAAGGAAGTGAGGCGTCGTCCTCGGACATGGTCGGAGAGAATTGGAATGAAGGAGAAAGAAATGGCAGGCAACGATAGCCAATCGCTCAAGACCGGAGAAAATACACATCGATTGCTCCCGACCAGACGTGGACTTCCATCTGGAAGCTGAAGTCCTGGTGGGCTCCTTCTACCGACGACTGTGGCTCCGAGCAGAACCACCCGATGGGTTTCCCCAGCTTCCCTTGTGGGGGCGTGTTCCGTTCGGAGCCCGTGAACAGCGCCAGGAGGGACGAGTACTCAGAGCTCACGCTTGAGGGCCGACTAGTTGAGCGGAATAGATAAGGCAACATATAAACAGAGTAGCGCTGGCTGATGGGGAATAAGCTCCCGAGGTCCGGTTGTGAGCTTTTCAATTTCATTTCCCTCCGGTCTATCGTTGTGCCGTCTCGCTCATTCGTTCACGTGGCATTTACGTGGCATGAGGATCCTCTGCGGGAGCACCTTCGCGTTGGAATGCCGCGGACCGTCGACGACAGGCAGCCGAAGAGCTTGAAGGTTCCGGGGTGAAATCCTGCCCATATGAGCGGCAGACGACTGTCAATGCAGCTTGGGAGTGGCTCTGAGAACGTGGAGCGGCCAACGACCCTGGTCGTCGGAGCAAGACTTCGGAAGAGAAACGAACGACAGTAAGCAAGTTGCCCCTCGGTCAGATAATACGCTAGTGTTCGGAACGGCTCAGTGAGCCATAAGAAATTTATGGAGTCCCCTCACTGTGCTCACACGATGATTGCTGACATTCGAGACAATGATTGTGAGGGCCCAGACCTCTGGTCAGCGCAGTAGAAATAGCGGAGAACGCTTTCGCGGAAAGCCGCTTATCCTATCGTTCTCACTGCGGAACTCAGTAAATTACTCGAGTTTCTTCGTGGATCTCTCCCGCAATTCGCTCTACGCCTTATCTTACTGGATGTAATGTCAGATTGCCCGGCGAGCATCCGGCAGCTTTGAATTGGTCAAGTTCCCTCCGCCGAGCTTCTATTCTATGGGTTTTCATAAACTTAGAACCTCAGCGAGACAGAGTCGGGCCCAGCAAACTAATGTGCGAGCCCGTCAGCTACGGAGCGTGCAGTCGGACGGATTCACCCATGGAACAACTGCCAGATAGACAAACCCTCAGGGTGAGGTTTCCCGGGGGGACCACATATACATTCGTACGGAGTGAACTATAAACGGACGGACGAGCGAATCAGCCAGCCCGCGAGACAGCCCACCGACCGTCCGCGGGACAGGCGCCTGCAGCTTCAGATATCGCTCTCGCGGACGTCGAGAGAGAGAGAGAGAGGAAGCTGAAATTCTGGAATTCCATCCTTTCAACATGGGCCGAGGGGTCGGGCGGGTCCCATGCGGAAATAACGTAAGTGGATGGAGAATGAATGGGAGGTCGCTAAAGAATTGCAGCACAAACGGGTACTCGAGCAATTTCGAAATCGAGGGTTAGGTCTACGAGCGGAACTTACGCGGGAATTCGCCGTTCGCACTCCTGCTCAATGGCCAGATTCGCTTCGTTTCATCGGCTCGCCGTTCGCGTCTTCCGCGAGCCATCTGCTCCCAATGGCTGAAAGTTCCGCTCTCGGAGGATGTCCGGAAGGAACTTGTGATGGTCATGCACCGCCTCGCGATTAGACTCCAGGAAAGTCTGACTTTCTCAGGGGGTTTGCCGGACCGGCGATTCATCATCGAGTGCGAGCGAGCGACTCGACCAACAAACTGTTAAAGAAGCGGCGGAGTGATCCTGGAAAGGCTGGTTTGGGTGAAGCAGGAGTCTGGGCATTCCTGTTCCGTTTGGCGCGTTTCTAATTTATGGGTGTAATACTCTGTATTTAAGTTCCCTTTCCTCCCCCAAGGGTGCATTGCTCTCGTGGGATGCGGCAAGCATATCACGACGCGAAAGATGCGAGCTCGAATGGTCTTCGGCGGCGAGTTCTCGACCATTTCCTGAAAAGTTCTGTACAAGTTTCTCTGAGGAAACTCTAATCGGCGACTGGTCTCGATCAGATCGTTCTCTCGTGATCTCCATGGAAGACTCCATCTCTTTCCATTTCTCCCCATCTAGCTACAAGAGGCCTCGCCAGCACGTGGCGAGAAGGTTTTCCCGCTGAAGCCCAGACGGACGTTGCTCGAGAGCTCTACCCTCGGCTTTCGTTTGAGGATTCCGGGGAAAAGGTCTGTAGTCTCTGCGACTCTATGCAGCACCCCCCGACCTCCAACTCGACACAGCATCGACAGGGAATCGAGGAGGCTACGCGAACCTTGCGGCTAACTAGGCTTCAGATCGCTTCAAGGATTCGGCCGTTTCGCCGGTTATAAATCAGACGCCCGATTGTTCCACTCGGCGATTCCTATTCAGTTCCGAGCTGTCAGACGCGTGCTTTTATTCCTGGAAGCAGATGCCGATACATGGACAGTGCCGCCCGAACACCGGCATGCGGCTTGTACCCATCAATATCAATACTGAACTTTCTCTGATGGTATACGATCACTATATTCGAGCTCGAGTATGCTGTGCAGTTTCCTTTCCTCGGAACGTCGGCTCGTATCCTAGTGCTCGAACCGCAAGAACGACGAGCGCATTGGGATTTTAGCGTGAGAAGCAAGAATGCATGTTCATCGGTTTCGGTGGAGATCGTACATCGAGAGAAGGCGCCCTCATCCGATATGTTATTCTCTTCGGGAGGCGTGGAACGGCTGTCTTCAGGAAAAAGACAGGGAACGATGTGCTGTCAATTGCTTCTTCTCGGTGCGCCGTGAGGCTTCTCCAATAACATCCGATGATCTATGAATGAACCAGGAAACGGAAAATGGATTCGAGTCGCCCAACGCTCCGAATTCCTAAGGGCGATCGTAATCCCGGTCTTGTTTCCTCCGGTAAAGCTAAAGCACGAAACAACCGTGCTCGAGTTTCGGGTCGGAGTCGAGCCGTAGGCAAAGCTTTTGAACGGATGTTCCCCTCGGAGAGTGAATTCCCCGGGAGCTGAAGAGGTCTAAAGGGGAAAAAAATAACCAGAGCTACACCGCAGAGCTCTGCTGAATCGGAGCTCCGAATCCCGAGATTCCGGATCTGTCGGGATATCGAGGCTGATTCTCCCTTGACGGAAGCCCGGGGAGACAGAACCTGCTCAACTTCGAGATTCCGTATTGCTTGGCGAGCTTTTCAAAGACCCACGAAATTGATTGTGCGCATGAGCAGCATTCATGTCCTCTGCAAAACTGCGAGCTCTTCCCCGGATATCCTGGTTTTCCACCGAGAGATTAGGTTGGAGTCATTGATATTGTAAGGAAGGACGGAGGTCGCTGGCAAAGATTCTTCATTCCCATACCGAACAGCCTTTTACAGAGATATATAGTAAGACAATAATCCCGCACCACTAGCGCCGTTTCAATATATAGAGGGAGGTCAAGGTCAAGCATTATCTTCCGTTGAAACTTGCATCAAGCGCGCACCGCAACAAGGCAGTCGATGGAGAGGAACTCGACATTCCAAAAACTTCCAGAACTCCGGTTTCCGATTCGCGGTCTCATTCAAAGAAGACCTCGTATCGCTGCGCTAGAACCTCGAAGGAGCTGTGGAGCAAAGTTCCGGGAAGAAACTTTCTCGTTCCACAGTGTGATGGTGACGATACCCTTGCCTGATTGAATGAAGAGCCTGTGGCACAGGGTCCACCGACTTTTCGTAGACACAATCAGAGAAATTGCTTTCGAATTGAATTAGGAGACAGCGCGAGCATCTTTCTGGCGCTCCTCCTGAGAGTCTCCGAGTTGAATCGATCAATCGAAACCTCCATCTATTCCTCGTTTCCCGCGAGCCCGGATCGATCCATCGGGAAAGGGTTCGCGTTCGCGGAACATTTGACTTCGATGAATCTCGACTCTCCTGTCGGGGAGGCCGACAGGTTTCTCTAAGCGGGATGCTCGCAACTTCGCGCGGCGAAGTTTTCCGAGAACTCGGCGACCCGAGTGATGCGCTTTATGCGCTCCCTGCAAGCGCTCTCGGCATCTGTCGAATCCATCGTCGAGGCTTGATATACACACCTGAGGTAGTCATCTGAATATCGAAGGCAGAGCTTTTGGCGAGATCTGCTCTCTCTACAGCTCGAACCTAGAACATAACAGAAGAAAATGAATTCTCCTCTTTCCGCGCATGTGGGAAATGTGGTTCGCTCATCATCTGCTGAATATGCGAGCCGGTCCCTTTTCGGGAGCGAGCGCTCACCCGTCCGCCATAACCTCCACGCGAACCCATTGTCACCACAGAGAAAACTGATGGCAGCGGAAATCTTCCTGCGTTTCGCGATATCGCTCGAAGTGATCCCCATCGGAAGCAAAGTTGAAATATTCGCATCGGCATCAGAACTCCAGGCGGGAAGCACCCGAAAACTGCCGCGGATCATCAGCGTATACGGCAGCTCTAACTCTCCGCCCGCAGCTCTGCGTAGTATCAGGGTGCGTACCCACGCCTATTTGTGTTCCAAGCGTAGCATTGGCAGCGGAATAAGGGGCTCGATTGCAGGATTTACGTCGCGAAAAGGGAATTTGTCGCCCTTCTCTCGTATTCATAGACGTCCAACAAAGAGTTCCAATTGCTATCTTGGCTGGTCTCTTAGACGGCTAGCTCGGACAAGCGGACGGTCCGGCTGAATGTACCTACTCGCAAGCGTCCATGCGGAAAAGGAGACGCAGCTCGCCGTCAATCGAATCTACGTGCGACGACGTAAGCAACAGACGGAAAGAACATCGTTGCCCGACCGAGCCCGATTGGCTCCGATGTCTGGGTCTCGACTTCGGAGTCTGGAGCCGTGATTTCCGACTCGAGGAATAAATTGAAGCTCCGAGGGAAGAATTCATCGAGCGACAACAATAATGATCTCTCCCCCGTTCCGTTTGACACCTCGAGGCTTCGTGTCAGCATACATTGTTTGTGTTTCCTTCGAGGGTGCCAAGAAAACTCGGAGTTCCGTCGGTGTTCAGCGGAAGAGTTCTCCAGCTCTCCTCTCACTACTCATGAGTGGAGCTTTTCCGCTGGACGCACGCGTCTTTTCCCGAACTGTGAGGGGGAAACCTGGAGGTTGGGACAACGAAAATTGGCTTACCGTCGGTAGGGAAGGCGGAAAACATTAACGATGCTCGTGCCTTTGATAACCGTGGGCGGGAGAGGAGGAGGTCCGACGATTTCCATTGGGTAATTGTGAACGTTATTAGCGGAACAATTATCGTCTACGTTGCACGTACTGAATAGCGGATGTGTATCCATAGATTACAAATCTGCCCCAGAGAGCGACTCATTATCATCATTTCAGAAGTCAGTTAACGTTCACACATCACTGTGCCCGACCGACTCTCGGCCTCGCTGCGACTACCGTACGGCTCCGGGAGATAAGGCGGCCCGAGCAAGCAGTAAACACTCGGACAGATTGTGCGTCGGTTGGAGGTTCCCACCGGTTCCCTCCTTGAAACTAATAGGATGCCCCGGATTTTATCTATCGGACGAGGGAGCGACGGTCGGAGGATATAATCTCGTATCGTGTGTTCCTTTTGAATGCTCTCTCGTCGACCTTCGGTTCCAGCGCGGCCTTAGGATAACCCTTTGAAATCCCTCTGATCCCTTGATAGCGGCGAAAATATACTCAAGCACAATATTGGTTCAAACTAGTTGCATGATCAGGAGGGAGCTCTTTGTTATTCTAAGCGTGAGAAAACATCGACGACGGATCTCGTTCATATTCCACGAGGGACGCAGCGGAGAATCGCGCCGGGAATCAGGTGCCAAGCTCACAGAGATGCGGACGGGCAAACAATATCCGAATCTACTCGCTTTCCTGAGAAGGGCGAGATGTGCCTCCGAGGGAAATATTCTTCTCTTCCGCTCTCGAAGTTCGGCTCAGCAGCACAGGTGTTCCGCATCGCTGTTATTCCGTCGCTCTGGAATGCCGACAGCCGAACACCAGCATTTAACGACGTAGTCAGTGTTCATTAATTTATAACAAGTGGCGTAATATTTACGCCGTGGCTTGTCGTACCCCTGCTGCTCCTGAGCGACCGAGCGGAGCGGTAGCAGTTGGGTGCTCGTCGGCTTTGGACGGACGCCGCTTGGGACATCCAAGTTCTCGTTCATGGAGCATATCTCCTGAGCAGCGGGTGGTGCGAAGCCGACCGAAACCTTCCCAACTCTCGCTGGAGCTTCTTGCTCAAATATTTGCGCTAGTTTCCTCAACAGAATGCTCAAAACTTCTTCAAATGGTGTTTGCAGGGGAACGTTCTCCTCTGTTCCGGAATACGGTCCAGATCTAGAGGGTGCTGAGCGGCTATGATAGGTGATGAATTTCGCGTTTTCTTCCGTGGTCCATTTCCTGAAAACTCATTCTCCTGCTCGTTGTGGGATCTTCTTGAAATTCATCGTTCAAGCCCGCGAGCGAGCAAGAACGATGATTCATAGCTGAAGCGTGGAATCCTTACTCCCGGTTCGATCTGGCTGAGTGTGCCTCGCGCACGATCCATCGTTTTCGGGTACCTGGCGTACCTTCCTCTATGAGCGCGACCTCAGACTTCGGTAGGGCAATGCCAGAGCGAGTCCTCGTGCGGACGAGATTTGGATTCCTTGCGGTAGTCTCCGGTATTCCGTGGATTCGATACACGAGGACTGAATGCCTCCTCCATGGAAGCTCTCGGTTGAGTGATTCCAAAATCAAATCGATGGGAAGCCTTGGCGTCCACCTCTATATTGAATTAGAGACCGCTGGTGTTTCCGTTCTTGATTGTTGGCTTGACCTTTGGCGAGCACGAATCCCGACGTGAGTTTGTGATGAGATGATTCCATCCGTGACGTGCTCCCTGGTCGAACCAGAAGTGAGAGAGGCTGGTGCCGCGGGCCCGTAAGATGATGGACACGTTCGACAGATAGACTAAGCTGATGTTGGCACAGCAAACTGTCTCTTGTGCCCTGGAGCAACTCGGCGGAGTGACTTGCAGGAGTCTTCGCAGCTCCGAGCAACTGGGAGAGAAACGGCAACCCCATGGCCTCCGGGACGCGGATCGTGGAGCAAAACGGAGGCAAACTGCCCGGAGCGTCGAAAAACAAAAGTTTGCCAACATTGATTTCCGTTTCGAACGACATCGACGGACCGTAATGAGACTAGACGCGTTTTTCCTTTGTCTGGAACGCCCGTGAAAATGTTAGCTGTTCGTCGCCGTCTTCAAGGCCATTCCAATTTGTTCAGTCGATCGTTGCGGTTAACGCTGAATGTATGCAGAACTCTGTTGTCAGTGTATCTCCCAGCTCATGCAAATCCCTCGACTATCCTACGACTTCGGATATATCGCTATAAGCTCAAGTGTAATGTATGTTCGCCCCCTAATCCGCTTGGCGGTCTTCGGGTGTTTTTCTCCTCCCAGGGCGGAGCTATCGGCTCTACGGCGACTGGAAGTTGGTGGGAACGGAATAGGGGATTTTTTCCGAGAGGAATCGCTCCATCGGAAGAGATGGATCGGCGACCGAGCCCGTCGCTGCGATCTAAAAATTTTCGTCGCGTTCCGCTTGGAACGCAGTCATCGGCTGCAGTCTGAGTACAACTGTGCCATTAATACGAATGACTAAATTCATTTCCTCCGGTCGGCACGTGTGTAAGCCAACTTGAGTGGTTGCAACCATCGCTCTTCGTTCACGGAGGGCAGCGACCCATCACCGGGGATCGGATGCCTGTCCGAGTTACATGACGGATACTCCGAGTCAGAGGGGGATCGTGCTTCCGGATGAGGGAAAAACTCTCCATTCGGAATCCAGGCGAGAACGAGTCTTTTCTACGGATTTGATATCGGTGGGCTCCCGACCTCCTCTCGCCGGCTCGACGAAGGCGAATACTTGGACGGGCGTCTCCAAATTACTGAACTCGCATCAACAGACTCATGGACGGGCAGCTGAACGTTGTTGGCTCACACACGCCTACTGGGAGATTCGTCTATCTCTTCATCGAAACTTTGGGCATTATAAGTTTCTCAGGATATGCGCGAGAGATTGCCGTTGCACTACATGGGATTGAAGTACCGCTTCTTAGACCACTCCGCGGTGCCTGAGCGAGCGTCTTACCCGAGAAAATAGTGATTGGATGAGAGAATCCGATACCGAGCTATGGAGCTCGGTTTAGCTGCATCGCAGCCGCACGGATCGCACTGGAATAAACACGGACTCTAGCATTTTCTGATTGGACTCTATCAGCGTGGTCTGTGCCTGCACGTTCCGTCGTATTACAGCTGCTCGGATAGCGCGTCGAGGAATCCTCTGTGAATATGAAGAAGTTTCATCTGCTCTGGTAGCAAAATACCCTCTGGCGACCGTCGTAAAGCCAACTGGCTCAACGTAGTTATTCCCGAGAAATTCTCGGATAGAGAACTTCCATCAGGAAGCCAGCCAGACCGTCTGTGGTCATATCGTGCCCCTGCTCTCCCAGACGCAAAACAGACACGTCATGTGTTTTGCCGGGTGCGTTGCTCCGCGATCTTTCTTCTGAGCCATTCGTACGCAAGCGCACGTATTCGAAAGGAGAAGTCACAAGTGAAATCTTGCAAAGGCGAAGCTCGAGAGGAAGCGATGAGACTGTGTTCGAAATTTCGAGAGCGGGAACGTTCTCCCGTCGAAGTCCGAGCGAATTAGCGATTTCCTCCTCGAGGCAAGAACCCCGTTTCCTCACCGCGACACGGTCACCGGAAAGCGCATGGGGAACCAGGACGGTGGAAGTCAATCGGCGGTTCTCCTCAAATCGATTGTGTCATCCAATGTCCTCATTGAGATACATGTCAATCGCCGACCGCGAACATATTGCGATGCGATCGGACGAATCGGAGCCTCGTCCCGTCTCGATTGCGTGGCGCGCGGACCCTGATTCCTGCCGTGAGACTCGCTCAAGTATCGGTGACGGTATCGACCGCTCGCTCCGTGCTCGTATCTCTCTCGGCCCCTCACGCTTCTCCCCTGAGATGCGCCGCGAGCAGGCATCTCCGTTGCGGATGTGCTTGACAGCCAATGCACGGCCTACATGGACAGAAGACAACCGGAGGAAACAACAGAAACACGGCCGAACGAGTAGGCGGATTGTGTCGCCTTCAGACGGAAGAGAATAGAAATCACGTCGCGGTAGCATTCGCCGCGTTTTCCTGTATCTAAACAATTGTTCCAGCCTCGCTCATCGAAAAAAGCCTTAGAAAAGCGAAGGGGGGATCTCTCTCCCCGGGAATCCCCACAGAGGATGACTTGAGAATCATGGCTTCAGGCTCACTTATCAAACCATCTCTACTCGCGCTTGGGGATCGCGAAATGGGAAAAAGCTCGGCGTCAAAGCCTCAGATGCTTTCATTATCTCCGAGACAAAATTAACCTAACGATCAATGCCTACCGCCCGCGGGCAAAGGAATCTTCCGTCAGCCTGGCATGGGGCCTCTTCTACATCTTCTTGTGCTGTTTACGCCCCACACTGGTTCCCCCGGGGTCCCGATTGAATTTTGTGCCCTAATCGAGAAGCTCTGACTCCGAATGTTGGGTTGGAAAAGGAGCCTCTTGAGAAAGAGGGAAACGGGTGCCAGAAGGAAATTTTCGCGGGAATTGGCGTAGATAATGGCGCGTCCTGTTTGTTCCAGTTCCAGAGGGGAGCGGGGAATTTCTCAAACGTCGCGATAGAATGAATACTCTTCTCTTGGCAGGGGGTCATTGTTCTGAAACAAAATGTTTGACCGCCGCTCGTTAGAGGGAAAGAGAGACTTGTTTCAAAAAAGTTTCAGCCCACTTCGGTTGACAGTCATTTATTTCAGGAAAAAGTTGCCCACTCCAGAGACGTTGTTTGTCCCAATAAGCGAAAAGTTTCACTTCTAGCAGAAGTTGCGGATTCCGGTCGCGGAATTTCTAGGAGACGCGGCAATTTTTTCTCTCCACCAGTACAGCCTTCGCCTCGCAAGTCAGTAAGGATACCGTTGGCGCTCACTTGAAGCCGCACACGAGAATTTCCCAGGCGTGAATCAGTACTCGAGCACCCGATGCGATCCTAGCGCGTTAAAATGTCAAAAGTGGGCGGAAGCCACGATGCCGTCAAAGCTGGTAGAATCCGTCTCAGGGATGTCGCGTGAATAGCGGCTCAACGACGAGACTCTCGCATCCTCTAAGCGCGGTGAGATGAGAGACGTGAAAGATCCTCGAAAGCCGTCCGCCGCTTGCCGCCTTACGAACGTCTTGGGTCGCGACAAAGAAAAACTCTCCAAGACATTGTACCGTCAGCGGCGGGCCAGCCCAGTAAGTGGAATTCCGGACGCCAGAAGCGCCATAAAAATTTCCACGATCCCGCTCGAGGAATGAGTCGTCGTGTTCATTTCATCCGGTGGAACAGCCCAGGGTGTCTAGATCCGGATGTTTCCGTTGATGGACGAACGGGTCCGGAGCCGATGCTCGAGCCCTCTAGGGCCGGAAAGAGCTCGTCGGGCACCTCACGACTCCTCTACAAGCTTTGGAGCGCGAGCCGACCGAGAATTCTCATGGAAATGCACGCGGAAGATTCGTCTTCCAGAAGGGTGCTCTCCTCTTCTCGTCTTTGCCACGCTCCGCCTCCCGATTGTTTTTCCTTGAGAGAGCAATCGCTAAGGAGCTGAGCTTCGAGAGCCTAGCGATCAGATTTGGATTCGTATCCTTCTCGTTTTCCCGGCCAGTCCAATCGTCGAGGGGAAAACGCTTGCACAGCACTATCGAATGGAACAACGCTACGAGACCTGTGTCTGCGCCGAATGGGTATTATGGTTCTGGCGTTGCAATCTGCTACGGAGAGCGTTCCCCATGGAACAATCAGCGTTCGGTGTCCGTCGCCATCTGGAAAAGTGACACTCAGTTAGCGGTCGTGGAATGGATGCTCGGACGGAAGGACCAGGGATGAATCAAAGGAAAGGAGAGACAGCTCATGCAGCCAGATATGGCGGATGGCCGTTTCGGTATGTATGCAAAGGGGATTACGAGCGCCAGAGCACAACACACAAGATGCGCTACTCGACGAAGTGAATTCGCTACGTTTCGCAGAGCTGGCGTAATTAGAATAATTGGTATCTTCGCGTGGGCTCGCGGCCCCTTTCAAACTCCGTGTTGCCTTTTATCCACGACTCGGAAGCGTAGCTTGGAAGCCGGTCGTGAATATTGATGTAACCTGAAAGTTTCGGTCCCTGCCACCCGAGCTATGAGAGAAATTCGTTGTCTCCTCTAGGCGGGCTCACAATATTCCCGCAGCCGACAGCTTTCTCTCCCGGCTCCTGGTGTCAACCGATCAAGGGCGCAGGTGCCTGATTTGAGAAGAGTTCAGAACGTCCATTCACGCGGAATGATGACAAAAGCTTCCGAAGGGTTAGCTGCGGAAAGTTCTGACCGTCAAACCGGACCACTCCGCCGTAGTTGAATTGCCGGGGTTCCTCCGGCAACGAGTAAGAGTCAGCGGTCCTCGAAGCTATTCCCCGGAATAGGCAGTCGAGGGTGAGTGATATATATCAAGGAATTCAGTTTAGGTGCAGGCAGTCAACAAGGAAAGTGTTCCATGACGAAGGAGTGAGCGAGGCCGACATTCCCAGAGGAGACGGAAAACTCCCCGCTAGGGTAAGGGTTAGCGCGATCGAGCCGCCGCGCCGTCGAGCTCCCGCACCGTCGAGCCTTCATCCCTCCCACCGGTTTTCAGCGGCACACATCGGGGATAATAAGTGCTGTGATCAAGCAGATTCCCCTTTGCCCTTCGAGAAGCTTGTTTTGCTAAACTAAGAAGGAGGGAGAGAACTGGAAGCCAAACCGGAATGACGTCGAATGACGGAATTTCCCCAGCTGGGCCTCTCGGTTCTTGGAGGCTCGTGAGGTCGTACGTCATTCTTTTCCCCTAAGGTTTTCCCGAGCCTCGATCGGAGCAAAGATTCCCCTCATGGGAGACTCTCCCGGTCCTGCTCCGCATCGGCCTCGCGACCGAAACGCTCACTGCGTCGAGACATCAATTTATCGACTGATTTTCCGTAGCTTCACGGAAGTTCCGGAGGACAATGGTTCGCTGAAATCTGAGCCGCGTTCATTCGTTTCGCCGAGCTCCAACGATCGAACTAAGAATGAGCTTTTCCCTCCTGCTGATGATCTCGATCGCGGGCAACTTCTCCCGTGTAGGGTGTACCCAGATCGGCTAGCACGGATTCCCGTCGTATTTCTCGGACTTTCTCATTGGCTCTTCTGAATCTGCACTCGAAGCTTTACAGAGTGCTCTGTCGCACTCGTTCCGGACGAAGCGCTCGGATAGTAATGCGTTTTCCGCCTTTTCTGTATCTTTGCATTCCCTTTATGACAGGCGGGCGGCTCGAGGGTCTTACAGACCTCACTCGCTCACCTGCTAGACCGAGTGTTTTTCCCACCGTCGCTCGTCGGTGAGACGTGGATCTGACCCATGGAGAGAACCTTTCACTAAGTCGAAGGAGATCGGACGCTATCCGTACCACTGACACCTGTTCGCTTAAAACGTAGCCTGACGTACGTAAGTCGGTCTGCCTCACCGATGTAAGCCCTGAGTTGCCTGTAGCCCACACCCTTAGCTTTGCAGTATGTTTCCCGAATAAACAAGGACGAGGCAAACAGGTAGCGTGCCCGTTTTTTCAAGACGCAAAAAGTGTCATCTCCTGCCGGACCTCCCCCAGAGAGGCCCGCTGAATCAAATTATCGATGGTTTTTGATACAGCAACAAGTCTGCTGCTCCGTTCCAGGTATGAGCAGTCTTTCAATTACAATCCCGTACCTAATTTTACCGCGGCTGTCTCACCGCCGACGTACTTCTGTACCCACGGGAAACTCTCGACTTCTCTCTGAGCGGAACCGTCGATCGGAGGATTCGAGTTCCTTGATGAGAGCGCGGAACACCCGTTCCCCGAGCACCGACATCATCCAGGCATAGAGGCAGGCAGAAAGTCAATCATCCATGGAGCCATTCATCCATACATACTTCTATCCACCCACTCAGCTATCCTTATCGACTCCTGTTCAAACGGCTACGCTCAGAAAGAAAACGGAGACAAGGGTTCCCGACTGAAGCTCAAAGCTGACATTAATTAAAATTGATCCCGGGGCATTCCGTGGCGTAGCGGAACGACCGTCAGCCACTCGGGAAACGTCGCGTAGGCGGATGAATGACAGAGAGACTGGTAGACGGGAAAGTGGAATCGGTACAAAAACGAACTTGTCCCCTTGAGGCTGTCAGTTCAGTATTTCTTGGAGCTGATGAAGGAAAAAAAGGATGACAAGAGCGAGAAAAAATGGACTTCGAGAGTCTGCGAGTGGGATCGATCCTCCGATAGATCACGACACGGACCGTCCAGGCACGATGATACCCGACGTTTAGACAGCAAAGGATGGGCTTCCACGATCCGTATCGTGTTCTCTCTATGTACGATACCGAGCGTCCTCTCTCATTACCCATTGTCAGAGACACTTATCTAGGTCTCTCCATGCTGGGCTAACATGCTATTACTGTCCCATCGACAACTGCTCAGTGTCTCGGTATCGAAGAACGAGCTTGAATTCCGAAGGGATTCCCAGAGAGTCCTCGACAGTCGTCACAAAAGCCATATCATCTCCAGAGCGCTCGTTCCCGTACGTTTTTCCGTAGCGCATTGGTCTCGAACCTTTCCACAGCGAACTTGTTTCCGCCCTCCACCATTTTCACCGTTTTGATTATTATTCATGGCGACCAGCCGAGTCCGGCGACGTGTAAGTGGCTGCCGGATATCCAGCTGGAATTATTCCCTTCCCCCCAGCCGACGTCAGGGAATCCCCGAGACCAAACTCCAGGCGGAGGGTTGAGGTCCCTCCTACGCTCAACCTGAACAGCAGACATCCCATAAATGAAGAAACACCTTCAGGTCTCGCGAGCTGGAGCTCCCTGAGATGAATGCACCCACTGCATCTCCGCTCTCATATGAAGCCGGTAGTGGAGGAACAAAAAAGGAAAAGTCACCGAAGGGCTGACTGAGAAAGGATCCCGAGCATATATCACCTGGAAGGCCACCTAAGAACTCAGAGCCGCAGCGGGAAGTGTTTTGGCGTGGCGGCAGATGCTTAAACGTTGTGCATTGAGACGCGCCGATAAGGGAACCTGTCGCTTCCAGAAGAGGATCAGCGGTGGTCTTGAAACCCGATATTAGAGCTCCGGCCGATCCATCAAACACGTCCGCCGCACACTGACTGACCGACCGACCGAACGAACGAGCGACGGAGGGATCGACTGGACGACTGGCTTACCGCCGCGCCGCTGCAAACCAGTTTGCCCGTACTCCTGGCAAGACTTCGGAGGGAGTTAATTGATAAATCCTCAGTCAATCCGCTCGTGAAGCGCGACTGTTTGTTCAGCTGCTCCACAGACATTCTGAGGGAGAAATGACTTGAGGGAGAAATATCGGCAGGGGGAAAAGCGCTCTCTTGACCGGAGCAGGACCAGGAGCTTTGAGCATAAACGAGACGTTCAGCGGCGTCCTTACCGAACCCGTAACGTTCAAGGATCGCATTGCGGTGGAAGGAATCATCGAGACGCGGAAGTTCAAGGGAATCGAGAGCGCTGCACTCGAACGTCCTCATTCTGGAGAACAATCGCGAGGTTCAAGAGCAAGAGAAGGGGCCTTATTCACCCAGACTTCCCGATCACCCGCTGCTTCCCATAATCATTTTGGACCCGCCATGAGTAAATCCGCGAGATGCTCAAGGTCAACTATCAATTTTCAAGAATCGCCGAAACAAACAGCGTTCCGCGAGATAGCCGAAGACGGCGACTACATAAGCTCCAGAAGACAAATGTCGCTAGAATTATAGCATTATCTCGTTGTTCCGCGAGTTCCGCCACGCGTCTCTGCTCTGAAGCACGAGCGTCTATTCATTTTTCTTTGCCAGCGAGCAGACAAAGTCACGGAGCGCAACGACTGAACCTATTACGCGGCGAAATCCGTGCTGGCCCCGGCATTTTCCTTTCCTTGCGGTCGGGATTCGGCGGACCGCAAAGTCACACGAACGCTACGCGGAGAAGCGAAATTGAAATTTTCGGTCGCTGCGGGTGAGGCACGTAATACGCCCTCCGAAAGGGGACGGACTAGCTCGTCAAGTCGCCGGAAATTATTATTCTCCGAATCAGAGCATCTGGGGAGGAAATCGTATCGTGCGAGGTCGAAGCCTCAGTGATAGGAGATTAAATGATGTTCAGAGGCGATAGCCTCCTTGTACAATCGAGTCCGCGGAGGTTGCTACTTTCTGAGTAACGTGGACGTCCTCTCAGACAGCCTGAGAATTGTAACCATTGAATCGAGAATATGCCTCCTTCCCGAGGTTGGAAAGGTCCCAAAAACCATCCAAATACTGGTGTATCGGAACTCTTTTACATTGTGAGCTCGACGTGTCTGTCGTTCATGATATCGAGTCTACATACATAGGCCGAAATATTTCGATAGCGAGCACCGGTTTCCGAACGGAGACGGGTGAATTGAATCCTCCAGAGGGCCGAGGGGAATGCGTAGAGGAACGGACATTTGCGAGATTTTGTCTTCGGCCTCCCTCTGCACAATTCCTAAAGCATTCTCCATCGCTTGCTCCATTGTCCTCGGATGGGCTTTCCGAGAAGAAGAATCAAAAAGAATTCTGCCCCGCGAGGAGCTTGACCTGAGTTGGGCACGACCTTCTGCGATGTTGAGATGGTGAGAAGCACGCTCTTAATGCGTGCCGGATCCGTTACAGCGGAGAACATCAGCGGCATGCCAGCGTTCCTGCATCGACGCAGCATGCATGTTCGATTAGACGAGCGCTTGTTTCTCTCGGAGCATCGGAGCATGTCCCGGCCGGCAGTCGTTGAAAGCAAACTCCTCAAGATAAGGATTGGAGGTTACTGAAATTACGCGCCGCAACCGCAGTGCCGCCTGCAGTACCCTCCGACGGCTTCTGCTTGTTCAGGGTCGGGTGACGAGTTTGGGCTTTTGTGTTTGTTGAAATAAGACACCTCATCATTCTCCGGGAGAATGAGCCGAGATCCGCCTCGGAAAAAAAGCGAGAGGCGTCTGGAGAAAATACAGACGTCGTGTCGTTCGTTCGCTTGTCAGGGAGCATCCTCAATTCCGCTCGATGAAAATGAGTTTCGATCCATTTCATCGCCGGCAGACGTTCCGAGCTCTGTCTGTACTCGTGTCTGATGCCCTTGTTCTGACGCAAGGCTGTAGACCCAGGAGATGGGCAAATATTTGTTGTCTGTGATGTATCAGCTGTGGAGCTTCCCACTGTGTTTGTGTCGCGGGGCCTTGCGGCTCCTCCGGAACGCGGAAGGAGGGAGGATCTCGGCAAGGTATCTCGTGGGTTACGTCGTTAGACGATCTCCGTTGACGACGACAACGATAATGACTGTTGATCGAGGACACGCACACTCGCTGAACGATGATGCCAGTTCATGGTAAAAATTGCTCATACTCCCACCTCGCTCTTCCGTTCTATCGCTCCCCGATTCGCTCGAATTTCCGTCTCACTGGATCCGGGGACAACGGGCCTTATGATAGGCATTACGCTCCGAGACACAATATTCCGGGGGCAGAGAGGTCATCCGGGGCTACAAAAGTAACAACGGTCGCGGCTGAGGGAGACATCGGAGCCTCATGTTCAGATTCGCGACGGGAATAGTATACCCGACCGCCCCTGACGTCAGTTATTGCGAGAATACAATGGAATTTTATTCGGAACGTTCCGCCGGAAAAACGAGAGGCCCGAGTCGCTGGGATGCGGTCCCTCGGCTGCAACAGCCAATGGAAGATTCTCGAGAGGGAACATTGGAAAAGCATTGAATTTCGTCGACACTCGCTCCGGGAAAGAATCGGGAAAGATGAGAAAGAGGAGGAGAGAATGGCATAAAGGGAAAATGTATCGGAATCGGATTAAATCGGGGAAACTTTCGTTCCAAAGTACACAAGGCCAATCGTCGAAATGGTCCCTCGTCATCGTCGCAAGCCCGCTTTAGGCTAGACAAAAAGGCTTATGAATCCGTCGTCCACGGCGGGCCGCTGACTTATGTTGTCGACTTTTGGACTCGAGATCGCCAGCCCTGAACTCATGCGGCATTAGTCATTGAGCTAGGCGGCGAGACTCAGCTGGCCGAGCTCATTCCGCTTATGGCGCACAAGTAGAAAATTACACGCTATAAAACAGCCACGTTCCGGAATCTAGTGTGAGTCTTAGCGTGTGAGGCCAACGAGGTCGGCGAAAAGTTCGCTTTTCGCCGAGGGAACAGCACTCTGTTGCTTTCCGTCTGACGGAGACTTCCCCGAAGAATCTGCTCGCAAGCTCCCTTCGGAACGGCAGGGTACGCATTCGGAGCGAGCGCAACTAGTCCGCGTCGGAGGGGAGTCTGCAAAAACTCCAGTCGTGCCGACAGCGAGGAAATATCTGATTACAGTTGTGCGATTTCAACTTGACCGAGTTTTGTTTTTATGGAAATCATATCCGCCGGCGTGCTTATCGCTCGTTCTCTCGACATTGAGCGACAAGCATCACGGCGGTCGCGCCCTGAAGCTCGAATATCCTCTCTCCGTCCTTGTTCCTCGTTGTTCTTTTATTGCATACCCACGGTCTCCGAGTCCCACGGCGTATGCGGCAGCATGAAATCGAGAGAATATTCGCGCGCCTAATCACGACGAATAGAAAGGCATGAACGAGAAATGCATATATGTCTACCTCTTATAACGGAGCTAGCTCGTCCTATGGTCGTCAGTGAATCGCACCTGACTGCCGCAGGAGAGAAGACCGAACCGCAGCACCGCGGCGCACCGACAGAGTGGTTGGCATTGGGACGTTTTCAGGGAAGACCTGTTTTGAGTGACTACGCGTACGGCTACGAGCATTGCCTCGACCTCGTTGCATAGAAACGAGGAATGATTTATGGCTCGAGGTGATAATGACTATTAACCTCGGGGGAGCTGAGTTTCGTCCCCGACCCCTCGTCCAGAGGCCTCGAGGAAGAACCAGGGAAGAAGCAGCGAAGGGCGATTGAGACGGAAAGCTTCGCAATAGAGCAAGTGAGTTTCCATCATCACCACGGCGTCAGCGTAAAGTGTGGAGTAGAGAATCGATCATAAAAGAAGCTGGAGAGTCGAGGTGGCTTTTTGATGGTTCAAATAATTTATGATGCCTGTGAGATCTCTTCACCTCTGGAGGCACTTGTTCTAGACGAGAAAAAGATCTGGATATCGAATGAAAAAAATAGAAAGCGAGCCCCCCTCGACGATCCATCGCGACTTTCTGAACATCAGTGAGAACATTACACCGCTGAATTGATGCCGGTCGAGGAATCTCGCGGCCAAGATCGGAAAAGACTCAGCCCGTGGAGCAGTCTTTCTGGGTGAGACAAGGGAAGTCGATTGCAGTTTCTTTAAGTGTTCGTTCTTCGTCTTGATAAATGAGCAGCAGCTTCCGTCTGATAAGTACTAGTAGAGCAGCGGGCTCAGCAAGCGTTCATTTGTATTCAGGCGACCTTGGTCGCCGTTTCCACCCAACCCAAAGGCGAGCGATTGCCTTTATACTTGCCACTGTCTCTCGCCAGATCGCCCTCTCGCTCGCTAGCGACGCAGTGGCTCACAAGCAACGTATCAATTATTACCTGTGACCGTCATTGCACACGAGCGATCGCGAAGCGGGCCGAATAAATCGAGCTTGGTGATGAATTCATTCGGATTCATCCGAAATTCTCGTCGGTCCGCTGCGGCGTCTCCTGCTGATAACGCATCTGAATCGATCGTGAGCGAATGCCTTACCAGACCGGCTCCTAATCCGACACTCGATCATTCGCAGTCAGAGTCTATGCTAATTCAAAACGACCTACCGAGCTCCGATTGACGTCGACGATGATTTATAACAACCCACGCTGTGAGAAGGTGTCACCGCTCGTCAATCGGGAAGTGCCTGAGAAAATTCGGCTGGATCTAGCACTTGATCGAGCTGTTCCATGCTCCTTCTAGCGCGGGAACGGAGGTGCTCCTCCTTCCCCTTGATCGCAGCGAGTGAGCCACGTCGCGTCGTTCATTCCTTCTCTTTTTTCCTTGTGGGCTCAAGGAAATTTCGCACGTCATCCCAGACAGCGTTGTCTCTCTCAGAAAATATTCTACTGAAGCAGCGAGAGCCGGCTTGAGTTTCTAAAATAGTCGTCTAAAACCAGGTGGCATCACGTCACATATGAGCCAGAGCGGAGACCTAGGCCTAGAGATGACGGGCCTTCGGTTTGCCTGATGGACTCTCCCACCGGGCTTCGAACTCTAAATGCTACCAAAAGCGAGCTTCTCGACGCAGCCGCGCACACAACAACACAGTGTCTGGAACTGTGAGAATTGCGACAATCACGGAACGCGAGCTTCGACGAAGCCCGTCAGTCGATGTTCCGTGTCTCGCTCTCCGATCTTTTCATGGAGGTGTAGGCTTTCGGATGTGAGTCTGTGATTGTCGGGTGTTGTCAATTGATGGCTCTGGCTTCCATGCTGACCGGCTTCTCCGGCTTCTTTCGGATGCTGAGCCGTGAAGATCAGGTTCCGGTAGTCACCAAGAAGAAGAAACAATCTGTTATTGATAGCGGTAAGTTCACAAAGTGATCGATGAGAGTGAGAGATGAGCTGAGACGAGAGTCTAGACTCTGTCGACGCAGCGGAGTCAGCGCCCACTACAGCCCAATCGTCCACTCCATGCCCGACGCCGTCAGTCCGATTCCCCGTATCGACTGACTCTCGAGTTTGTCAAGTCGAAGCCAGGAACGGGTTGAGGAAAGAGCGGAATAGCGGGCGGGCAGGCGGGACATGCGTGCGGAGTGAGGTTAGAGCCGCGTACGACGGTGAACATGGCACATGTCTCACCCTGGAATCGGAGGGGGGGGGAAGCGCATCACAACGGGCTCATGATATTATGAGCGACTGCACAACGCTCTCTTCGATGTCGTGCGGTCTCCGAAGATAAAGTTATGCTGAGGAGAATCCACAAAAGAGCAGTCAGAGGAAGACCTGAGGCCTCCTCGAACAAAATAAACGCGACCCGCGCTCTGCTGAAATTTTCAGCCTGAAACTTCCGCCCTCCATCCAGATCGCTCTCCTCAATTTCGAGTCAGACGGTTCGTTTGAGTCGAAAATACATAAATGTCTTGAGCTTCGCGCGGCACGCGCCCGACTCTCTTCATTCAAGTGGATATAGCACCAGACTGCGACGAGGATGTGTCCTCTGAAGCACCTGACATCAGGCTGAGCGCGCGGAATATTGAAACTGACCGTCGCGTGTCTAGGAGGTATACGGAGTTTCAAGAGATCCTTCGGGTCGAAAAGCGTAGAGTGAAGAAACGCTCTGAGGAGATGGATACGTGATTCTGTGGCGGATCTGAACGATGCTTCGCTACAAAATTTTCAAGTGCTCCTCTTCCGTCCGTGGTTCCGCAGAGATTAGGGATGAACGTTCTTCGTGGACGGAAATCGTTGTGAAAGTCAGGTATTTCGACGAGCACATCTCGAAAACACCTGCTGCTCAGGAAGAGCACTCTGCGCTCCGCGAGGACACACTTCTGACTCGCTATCGGAGAACCTCCTTTCCCTGGGAAGCTCGCCATGCCACGCCGGTTTCGATAGACAGAGCTTACTGATTGATATCTGGTTTACAAGGAGTGTCCATCAAACGCCTTCAGACGACACCCGTTAGAGATGAGGAACGACACGTTCTGCTTTTCTCAGCTGTCTGTGAGCAGCCGCTGCCCAGTTTGCTTCGGGAGAAATCAAGATGTCAGACGTCTCAGGCGGGAGCACCTGAATATATGTCACTCATCGCTGGGGACACGAAGAAGTGGCGGCAGGAGCAGTCAATGCTAGATGTCAAGCTCTCCCCCGAAGATCTAATATGCGGCAGGTGGAAGTTCTCCAATTTTAGCGCAGGATCCCTTTCGAAGAGAACTCGATTGGCGAGGCTCGGTTTCGCATTTCCAGCAGACATGGTGCCGTGAAGCGCCTCCCCGCCAGGACCGGGGGAAGTCGTGGAGTGCGAGAGCTACAAGAGTCTCTCGGAGTGAGTGGAGCAGAAAATCTACCGCCAAAAACTTTGGAAATACAATACATCCGCGGCTGCTCACGAGAAGAAAAAAAACTGCCCTAATGATGCGAGCTTCAGCAAAACCGGTGGATGTACCGTTTCTTGGTTTCGAGCGACGCAGGCGACCCTCCTCGCTCGCGGTCTTTTGGCAGCCTCGGAAAGAGAAGGCGATTTTTTTAAAGGATCCACTTTGCTCGTCCGCCGCATTTGTTACCGAACAGCTCCGTCCAAGTTGAACAATTAACGCCGTCCAATTGACTGATGAACTCTTATTAGGTTCATATATCCTCGCGAAGGTCGGAAGCGAGCGAATCGATCCCGGGCACGACTTGAAAGTCGAGCTTCCGACTCCGGCTCCCAAGAAGAACGAATCGCGTACCGGAAACGGGAGAAAAATTGTGGGCTGTCATTCGCTTCTTAGATATAGCATGACACATGACGGTGCTCATTCCCCCTGGTCTACGATAGCGCGCTGGTGGTGCAGGACCCGGATTCCTTATTCAGCTGTCATGACGACTGTTCAATTAAGAACGATCCGGTCACAGGAATTCGATTTGATATCTCAAAGGAACTCCTGCGTCATCGATCGGCGATTCTAGCGGGGTGCGCATGATGGTGAATAGAGCAATCAAAATCAAAATTCCTCCGCTCCGAAATCGAGGAAATGATCGCGTCCATGAGCAGAAGAAGGGCCTCCGCGAGAGCCGGCCCAAGCTCCGGCGAGAAACGGCTGCGGGAATAGCGCTCTTGTCCCGCTCATGCGAACCGCCGACCAGGATTTGATTGGATTTCCCGAATTTTCCCAGCATGTTCTTCTTGCCGAGAACGCCGACTGCGCCTCGATTCGAGGAATCCGGGCTTCTGTATTAACACCCCACGACCATGACCTATTCACCAAGTTCGGTGGTCGCCTTGCCGAGCTGCGGAGGGAGCGAGCCCCATCGACGGTCGACGTAATTCGCTCGATGGCGAGGATAGTGGGGGAACGGCTCCCCGGGCGTTTGTCCGAGCAAATTATTCTTTCAAGTAGAAGGACAATCATACTTATGTAGTGGAAAGCGAACTAAGGCGCGCAGAAATAGTCATGCCTGCTACCCGCGAACCGGGAGTCGCTTCCGTCCAACTTGTTCGATTGGTCACTAACTGGTCTCCCCGAAAATCCGGCATTCCATAACATGCTCGCCCCGTCTCGGAACTGCGCTGCTAACTCGAGGCAATACTATTCGCTCAGTCCATAAGCCGCTCACTCAGTCAATCATCCAGCAGTCGGTCTCGCGGGCGCTCGGTGGGTTGGGGGACGGCTAAGGGGGAGAGTCAATGAATCCAAGTGAACATTTTCGCAAGCTCATCATTGTGTCCGCGGTCCCTCTTGAGACTTCGGCCATGCGGCCGGCGAGTCGGCCTGACGTGACTCCGTTTTCCAGCCAGGCGTCGTTGACGCTCACTCACGGTCTCACTCGAACGAGCACGACTGCGTGTCCGTACGCCCGCCCTCGGGTGGATCGGTCGGTCGGCTGGTTCGTCCGTCCGTCCGTCCGCTGCGTCCCGAGCTCGTGCGTGGGCTCAGCCTCGCTCTTATTCACCGAGGATCGGCCACAACGGAGCGCATTGCATATCCGTCCGAAGAACACGTGTCACGAAATTCCCTCGCTTCTATATTGTACGAATACTCGTCCAAGTCATACGCCGACTGCTGCGTATTCCTGCGCTCCGATACGCAAGCGTGACAATGAGCTCGATAAAACCAACACCGGACAGTTCATAATAACGCGGCCGGCTCAGGGACGCACTCTCCGGTCGCCTTCGTGCCGATCATCTCGGAGGTCGGCCTCATGCTCCGGTAATCCGCTACCTCATCGGAGAGCGGCGTGGATGGAGCGTGACTTGACTTCGCGAGAGCAGTGCGCGCAGGTAGGCATCAGGCAGATCCGTTGTATTTAATCTGCCGAGCCGAAACCTCTGGTACGGCGGCGCGGTGGTAACGTTGCTGCTGACGATCGCGACCACGGCGTTCATGGCGGCAGTAGCGGTCGTAGTGGTGCAGTTGTGTGCAGCGGTGCTGCAGCCGTGCTGGCAGGACTCTCAATCGAACCGGCAAAGCAGCGAGGGAACCGAGTTTCCGATTAGGATCTCGATGAGGTATTTTGCTACGCGACCGATCGACTGATCGACCGACCGAACGAGCGACCAACCTACATGTAGAACGGTGCTCGAGAGGGTGGGAGGGAAGGAGTGAGTTCGTGCTCGTCCACGAGGATCGTGCCCACAAGAGAGGCCTTCGACTCGCGATTGACAGCTCGCGATATGATCATCAAACGGAGACGTTCGTGGAGATGTTTGTACCTGGTGGTCGGGCGTTGTTTGTAAATTCTCGCGATGCCCGCCCGGCAGAGTGTAAAGCCCGTCTGTCGGTACGCAAGTTCGTCTGACCGACCGTGAGTGCGTCCGTCCCGCTGGTGGCCATGCCTGGTCGCTGTCTGTCAGATTGTCTCTATATAACTTTCGTTCGCCGCCTATTCACCGGTAGACACGAGAGGCGCTTGCGAATGCTCTCGAGAACTCAGAGCCGAGCCTCGGCTAGCCGTCCGACTGACTGTCTGACTTACTCGCGGGCTCGCGGAAGCGTGCGCCGCTAGAAGAGCGACCGAACACCAGATCAAGTGGCTGACGGAGGAAAAAACACCACGAAGCCACATTTAATCTGAGGGAAGAGCGACAGTGCGTTGTCTGCTCGCCCGCTCATCCGAGTGTCTACCTGCTCGCAACAATTGCTCGACTAAACCAGCAGCAGTCGCGGCGCGGCGGCGTTGCCACCAACAGCACGAGAACAAGCAGTTGTTTAGTTGGGGAGTGTTGGCGCGCGTCTTCATGGGAGAGTGTTCTCTGGAAATGAGGTGTCGACAGGCTATCGTTTCTCGGACGAACTCATGGGGTCGACTCATATCGCACGATGCTGCTGCTGCAACTGCCGAAAGTGAGACGTCGTCGACATTCCTACCGCGAACTCGTCATTGTTGAAGTTCGGTGTCTGTGCGCGAGTGTAAATAATAACCTGCGCTGGGAGTGCTGCCACTCCACTCCATTCTTGTCTTGCTCGCTCGCTCAGTCAGTCAGTCAGCAAGTCACTAAGTGAGACCCACAGTCAGTCACGAGGTCCGTCAGTCGGTGCGACGCTCGAGCAATTGGCAAGTGAATCTGTCAGAGGCGGCCACCTGCATTAGCTGCAGCGGACCGCGGCATTAGAGCAGTCGACATGAGTGGGAACAAACTTATTCCCCAAAGTTTCCTCACCCTTATGAACCGGATGACGAATGAACGCGTCAAAGCTCCCGTGAAAGGTCTGTTGTTGTTTTTGTTGTTGTTGTTTTGGTTGGTAGTAGTCAGTTGGTCGATCAGTCACTCTCTCACTGCACCGCGCTCGGCCACTGCCTGTCATTCACGTAGGACCACATTAATCCTGAGGAGCTTCACGCCTGCGAATGTACTCCCATCATAGGAGTTGCTCCTTGTCCGCCTATTTGCTCGCGACTCCGCTCATTTGTGCATACGTATAGCTATCTACCCGGCCCCGCGAGTCGTATTTGCGCTATTCGAGAGTCATCAGACCTGTCACGCCTCGTGACATGTCGATTCGAAACAATTGCGCTGAATTCTGTGGACAAGCGACGCGAAGAAGCTTGTCCAACGCTCTCGACGTATTTCCATCTGATCGAGCTCTCTTCGACCTCATCTTGAATCATGATGAGGGGAGCCTTCGACGCCGAGGTTCGTTCCGCGATATGAATTGAAAACAAGGGTGGGGATGATCTCTTCAGTGTGAGATCACCATCTATTCTGCCAGAGCCCGTCTCTGACGATGCCTCTTTCGGTGATTCATTCAGATCCGGTGTCTTCGTCGCAGTATCAGATAGCTTGAGTAGGCAGCCGAGCGACGCCGATGCGCCACGATCGACGATTTGACCTCAAGCTCAGCGATTAAGAACAGTGAGACAATATTCCTCCGTTCACAAGCCCACCTTGCTAGCTGGGTTGCCCATTCAAGCAGACGCTCCCATTGTCGCATATTAAAATAGACGAGCTCGTGGCTATACTCCGCTCTCCGCCAAGGATGGCCGATGAGATCGCGATACTCGACATATTTACTAAAATCAAGTGTGTCCCATGGGAAGAGCACAGCAATGGCCGGGAACTTCGTTTCGCACAAAGTGTCCGCGATACTCACCAAAATCAACCGGGACAGGGCCCTCCAAAGTGAGTCCAGTGGGATATCGTCGTCCGCGATTGTTCTGTGGTCTCATGCAAGTCGTCGACGATGATGTTCGAGGTACCGAAACCCAGAGTGTCCGCATCGGGTGTCCCGCGCGAGCTGGCATTGAGAGAGCTGAAACCCCCTCCCCCTCAACCCCCCTGCGAGCTGCCCTGCTCAATAAGAGACGCGTTCTGCTGCGCCCTTGGAGCGTTTGGATAGAATGTCTCCTCTTCTCGAAAAGTATCCCGATGGGGTAGCCGAGTGATTGCTTCCGTTGTCCGCCAAGGGCTTCGTCCCGGGCGCCTTCCCCCAGAAAACGAGACAATGCGTCCAAGTGCCGATGTTTTTGCAGCCGACGGACGCATTCTGCGAATTACATGCGAAAAATCACCCATCCATTCGTTATCAGCATCCGCATTCCAGTTGTTCGCAGCGCGGGCCGCCTCGGATCACGGGGCACTCATGGAAAAGTTTGGCATTGCGGCAAAAAGCTACGTCTTGTATGGCAATGAAAGTAACACCGGATCCGTGACGCTCCTGATGAAGTTCCGCCTTTTATGAACGGTGTGCGCCAGGAGGTTGTGTTCTCAGGCGGCCATAAATAGATGCGGCCTAGAGTAGCTGCATCTCCTACACCGAGCAGCGTAGGAGATCAGAAGACATTCGGGAATCCGAGGTTCCGTCCGATCCGTCTCGCAGAGTCGAGCAAACCCCGCTGATCCTTCCTTCGATGCGAAAACCGCTGACCTTGTGCGGGCAAGTTTGTGGTGACGATGGCTGATTGCCCGAGTGGAGGTCATGGACTGGCCTCAAGAAGATTCAACGCACTCATGAATTGGATCTGGACAGAGCGAATGATTAATCGTGAGTTTCATCCGTAACGTCCCGACTAGAACTTATACTCGCCGCAGAGTTTTTTTTCGTTTTTGATCCGGCCAGTGATGGCTTCATTCCCGAGATGCGCCCCGGACACCCCAACTCGACGTGAGCTCGTCCTCCGTGCCTATCGATGATGACCGAGCGAGATCATTCCAGCTGACAGTGTTGACGGGCCCTCGGCTCGCCTCGACCCTCAGAGCGTCTGGACTTAGCTTTCGCGTTCCCCCGCTCCACAATGTTGACGCTAATCGTTTTCATCGAGCACCGCTGAGTCGTCGGCGTTTCTGAGTGAGAGTGACGTCATTGTTTCGATGGATGCGATCGCCCACGACGCCAGCGGCGATAGATGTCCCAGCGATAGATGGGGCTAGGAGTAGTTCCTCTTATCGCAGAACGAAATAAATGACCTCGAGCCCTGACCTGCTTTATTAACTCACACACGCAGCTCGTCCGAGATCGTAGAATGAAGCAGCTGCTTTTGACAGAGGAGAATTTTCCATCACGACACCGCGAGGAAAAACTCGAACAAAGAACAAAAGCGAGCACACTCGGAATACTTGACATAATTCGGATCCGGCTCGGCTGTGGTCCGGGACCACCGGCTCACCTACTTACCGCCTGAGACGGCGAGTTGCTTTGTCGCCTAGGAGTTCCTTGCGATGGAATGTTCCTCCTGGCGTCGGAGCCAGCAGCCGTTTTCCGATCGTTGTCCATGAGCAGGGAATAGATTTTGGGGAGCTTTCTCCCTCGGACGCTCTGCTCCGTTGCTTCCAGGTCACAGCCTCCCATGCTAGGAGCCTCGGCTGATATTTCTAATGGGATAATAAAATGCCCCTGTACTTAGATCGCCTCCGACCGGGGAGCATCCTGAATACTGAACAATGGGATCGCAGAACGGAAAGAACCAAGCGAATAGCGGGAGACCCATCCGGGACTCTCTAACTAAGTGTAAGACTCTCGAGCTCGTAAATCGAGATGAAGCGCGGGCTTCATGTCTGCTATGAGAGAGAGTATGTACAAGATGGATTGTCCAGTGTGGAAATCTCATCAAGCGACTACTCACCTACGTCGACAAATAAAAACGCCTCGCCGGTGCATGAGGAGAGCCGCGTCGGCCTCGCAGGCAACGCAGGGTCTATTACGAGATTTCCCAGCGTTTCTAAGGTTTGTGAGCGACGTTTTTAGGCGCGCAAGTAGCGGGCAAGGAGGTGAACTACCACCCGCGAACAAGGATAAAAACGACGATTAGACTCGCAGAGGGAATCTTGTGCAGCTCAGTGCAGTACTCCGAGATCGTGCTCAGTGAACAAATCATGACCGCGCTCAAGCCGAGCAGGCTGTGACATCCGTGAAAGCGTGAAATAGTCACTCATGTGTGGAGTTGCTGGCCGCCGTGCCTTGGGAGCGAGTGTCTCCGATGAACGTCAACACGAGCTAGAGTAGCTAGACAGCGATTCACTCCACTCCAAGGAGCGCATATAGGCAAGAACCCGGAGGAGGAAAAAACGCGCGTCGTACGACAATGTCGAGTAACTACTCAAGTTACAAGATCCTGTCGGAGGGCTTTGTCTCCCTCATGAACAAAATGTCATCGGAGAAAGCCCGCGCCACTCGTGAGTAAACTTCCCTCCGCGTAAGCGACTTTTCCCATAGCTTTCATGTCATAGACGTTCAGAGCAGGCTCGGTCGGCTCCGGCACTGACTGCCCGATAGCTTCGGAGGACGTTCTGAGAGCGACCGGGAGAGTCAGCAGCTCGAAACGTCGTTCTTGGAAGTGTCGGACTGTGGGGAGCTTGCATGCAGTCGTTCGAATGCCCCACCGAAACCAGGCGTCACTGGCCTCGGGCTGACAAGGGAGCGAGCTGACTTCGGTGTTCTCTGCTGTAAATGGGAAAATGATGAGTCTGCCTTTACTTGGCATCCATCCGTTTTTTCTCGTTTGTGGCGGCAAAGCCAAATCGCACTCGTCAGGACTCGCTCAGAACCTTTTCAAGCACCGGCAGCCAAACTTGTTTAGAAGGAGGGAGTCTGCCATGCGGCTGACTGGTCAGGTAGCTCCTCACTCGACGTGAGTAGTGAGCTGGACGCCCCACTTCGGCGAGTACGCATCTCTGGTCGGTGCGAATTTTTCGTCCGCTCCCGACTCTGATTATCTCCGGAGAGATTTCTCGACATGTCGACCACGATCACGAACGAGTCGACTATCTGTAAGAGCCCCTCCCGTGTTGTGGAGGAATGGAGGCCGACGTGAGCTTCGTTCCAGATTTCCGTGCAAGCTCGCCAGTGAGAGGGGTTTCGTGGTGTTCAGATCCGCTGGCGGAAAGGTTCCAAGGGTGAGCGCTTCCAATGTCCTTGGATCCGGCCCCATTGTAGCGCGCGCTAAATGTGATCCGAAAGCGGAGCTTGAACTCCAATCAGACCTACCACCTCGAAAGAATGTGCCTAGTCGACATCGGGATTAACCTCGACCCATTCACAACTCGACGGAGTTGGGCCATCGTTGCAGACTCCTAAGAGTTCGTCTCTTAGATCGACTCTTCCGGGGAGAATTCGGGGCTTGAGGACCCTCGCTCGGTGACATAATTCTTATCATAGTATCGCGCCGCTCGATGAGAAATTCGATGAGAATCTGTCGAGAGTTTGATCAACTGAGTAAGGGAATGAATTTGAGGCTCTCCCGTAGGTCGCCGGGGCGCTTGCTCCCGTACGGAGAACACGCTGACTTGGAGAGATTTTTCTGTCACTTAAGCAATCTGCTGCCGTAGTGAGGGGGATCCATCAGCATAATTGAGGGAAACGACGAGTGAAATCTCCCGCAACAGCTGCGCCGATACTCGAAGCGACTCGTAGTGAACTTTTATCGGGCGCAGATACCAATGCAGACTTGGATATTCTCGTAACGCATCGTTGCACGTCCGAGATCTGCATATATAGGTAGGTGGTGCCGGAGACCCTCAGCGGCGAGGAAACGCAAAACATCTGAGTTCTCGGTCGCCAGTGAAGTTTCCCTCATACATTGCCGTGTGCTACGCAGCGAACAATGCCCTGTGTTTTGTGCAGCGGCAGCGACGGCTGAAGTTTCAGCAAACAAAGCTGCTAACGGATTCCGAGCGGCGAACGCATACGCGCTCACCCACTTCGAGGCATTCCAACGCGGAGGAAGATCTGAAACTTCCGCCGTGACCGCTCATTTTACTGTGGACAAAAAATCCATGTGCCAACTCATGAATCTCTCAACCTGTGCGTAGATGAACGGTATCAGAGTGGCGCGCCAAGAACTGCGCCATCAGCGGTACAGCTCTCGCAAATTAAGAGGGCCAACTGACCGATCGACCAACCCACTGGGCAGGTGGAACCGCTCGCTCGAAAAACCCTAGGCAGAGACCAGTACAGTCGGTTCGCCATAAAAACTCGTATTATTTGGCCGAGGCCCGGGGAGAAATCCGTCAGGTTCGTCGCAGATTGTCGAATGAGTCTACATACGCGAGAAGCATCCTCTTTCGAAGACAGCGGCTTCGACTTTCTCTCCCAGTACGACTTCGCTTCCCGGGAGTCCTGAACATTGTAGAGCTACCCGAGGAACTTCCATAACACCGGTGAACAGTGAGACATTAACAACGCTTCAAAGCGGCCTATTGAGACGAATAGGACAAGCTTGAGACTTGATGGCTGTCGCCTCGATGTTCGCCTCGGTGCGGGCAGGTCTGACGAACTCTTCGAAGGCTGGTGAGTGCCGCCGATTCCTGAGTAATAATTCGACGCGTTGATCCTTGAAATTCACTCGATTTATTTCTCCGTCGATCAAGGACAGTACTCCTTGGCAGACATTGTTCGACTCCGTTCGATTTTCTCGCAGAGTACAGCGCTAGGTCGTGCGAAAGATCCCTACCGCAGCAGCGTCGGTAAGCAGCTTTTCCGGGACAGTTGTTCGAGTTGGGCGCGTTCCTTGTTGCTGTCCCGCGATGGCGACCCTTAATTACTTTCCGATATTCCATGCCGCCTAAATAATGGTTTTTGGCTGAACCCAGATATTATTTTGAATGTAGAACCGGGAATGCTTGTGTTCATATTAGACGAATCGAATTCGGGTGCTAATGCCGTGATGGAAATTTTCCCCCGCAAACAAAGGGTTGTTCATCCACTAGAGGGAGGGCTCCGCCAGCTTTGGGCTCCGAGCTGGGTCGGATCGAAGGATGCTTGGCGCAAGGATCTTGTGAGATTTGGAGTTAGCTTCCCTCGTCAGAGACGGGACGACTAATTTTTGTGCTCGCTTTCGATTGCCAGAAGCGATGGCCGGTGGACTGTGCAAGTACTGGGGCTGATCTCTGGGGAAAGACTGATGATTATGAGAACGAAATCCATGTCCGAGATCCTACAAGCGAAGTCTGCTCTTGTTACACTCGGACGTCTTGTGATATGGGATGGATATGGGACACATTCTGGAGCGACGCTTGCAGGCATCCCTTCAGCGCGAGTAGGAGGTGGGGGGGGGATCGCATTGCGCGATTTTCCATGCTCATCTGCTCGAACGCGAGAGAGGTATTCCACGAAGATGCTATTCGGAACACGGCTCGTGCTCAAAATGTCCGAGATAATTCCAAGTTTTCCTCGCCACGTTCGGATGCTGCTCTTGAGCTCTTCGCCATACGCACGGCTTTCTGAATTCATGCCTCAGAGCCTTTCTCACCGGTCGCTATGTCGTACCGTCGACTCTGCCGAAGTCTACCAATTTTTTTCAATTTCGTACCCCTTGCAGCGAAATGCTTTATTAGCCCCCGCTCGAATGCTGTTCTGCTCCGTTCCGAGACGCTTTTTGGAGCATTCTCGCGGAACTTCTCGTCGATATCTACTTTCGGTGGAGCCTTGCGCAAACGAGCTCGCATGGAGTTCATTCCTCTGCGTAGCGGGCTGCTGCTCCAGTGGCGTGCGTCTGTCTGAAATTCCTCACCGCAACAGGCTCCCCATAAGCAAACACCAAAACGCACTCCTGCTCTGTCAACTTCTACGCGCTGCAATTTCCGTGCTCGAACCTCCAGCTTCTGGCGGAGCCGGTCTCACTCTCCGGACGAAAGCTCAATGGCCGCGGCGAGTTCTGAGAAACGATGTGAGACTCCATTCGAATGGAAACGTTCGAGGGAGAATTCGCTGCGGCGGAACGTTAGACTCTCATTTGAAAACAAGATCACGCGAGTTTTTGCGCTTCAATTCTTCATCGCGGCTCGATTCTGAGACACGCACACGTGAAATCGTAATACATTCTTGCGAATCGTTCACAATTCCTCGATGGGAGAGCCGACGACGAGGGAAAGGGGGAGATCGCTGTCGGAAATTTCACGCCGACGAAGTGAGTACCCCTTAGAGATCGGGACATTTGATTAATGATTTCTCCGTCTTCATTTCAGAGCCCGAGGTAGAAGAGGAAACGTTCGGTCCTCGATACAAGCCCGAACGACTAGACGAACTCTGTAAGAATACGAAGTTCGACCGCGAGGAAATACGTCTCATTTATCAGGGATTCAAGCAGGTGAGTCCGAACGAGATCGAACCCGATCGCGTCGCTACCGAAATTATTGAAAGCACCGGATAAATAATCCAATCATCTTTCTCCCCCATCATTCAGGAATGCCCAACGGGTCTAGTCGACGAAGACGCGTTCAAACTCATATTTGCCCAATTTTTCCCACAAGGAGGTAAATTCAGAAAATATTCGGGAAATGACCCTGATGCAGGGATCGAGGCGGAATCGCTCAGGCTCCCAAAACCGAGGAACGGAGACTGCAGCGGCAAATCTACATTTCAGATGCTTCTCAGTATGCCCATTACGTGTTCAACACCATGAAGCAATATGGTCACAACGGATGCCTAACGTTCGAACAGTTTCTCCAGGTACGTGGGGACACTAACGCACGGAACACATAGAGACCATGGCAGCCGTGTGCATCGAGGCTGACAATGGTTGCGGTATTTCATCGCTGATCGTCTAACGACCACTTCTCCAGCGCTGCGTCTCTTTTGCCAGAGGAGCAGTCATTGTCCCGATGATCATATTCGTTTTCTCATTCACTCATTTTCTGACCAAATGACGACCACCGACTACACAGTGAAGCGTTCGGCCTCAATGGCGATCCTCAGTGACGAAATCCTGTCCAGATGGCCTCGGTGCGATGCGTACCTCTTCTAGAGCGAGGAATCAGGGTCGAATAGGACCTCATGGGATGGGGAACGGGGATCATGCACCTGCACGGGATCTGCCCTGTGATGCAACTTGCGACATGCATCAAATACATCACCGACCTCCTGTCGCTGCGACTAACTCGACGACGTTTTCGCGCAGGTGCTCTCATCACTTTCTCGAGGCAGTGTCACAGAGAAGGTGCAGTGGATCTTCGGGCTGTACGACTTAAATGGAGATGGCTTCATCTCTCGCACGGAAATGCTGCGTGTAGTTTCCGCCATATACGACATGCTGGGCCACTGGACACAGCCGCAGGTGAACGAACATACGGCCAAGGAGCACGTCGATAAGATTTTCAACGTAAGTCAGCAGCACCCCAGGCTTTCCTGCGATCACCGCAGAGTAGACAAGACGCGAGCCGAGTGAGGGAATTCTAGAAAATGCTTTCGACTTGGACAACGAGTCATGCGGTTCTTCTCTAATTATTACCATACCTATGTATGTCTGCCAGACCGAGCGAGGAGCGAGTAATCATTTGTCTATGCGCACATCAGACCTGGGTCGTACGCGACGAAATAAGCGCAGCCATTCTGAACTTCTCCCGTCGCCTCGTAGTTTTCCTGGATTAGATGAAGACAATATTATAAAGGAGGTGTATTCCAATTACAGTTAATCGATGCCGATCATGATGGTCTCGTGTCGTTTGATGAGTTTCTTGTGTGGTGCCAGAGGGTGAGCGACTCTTTCAAAAAAATCTAATTTTGAGAATACATTCATGAGATAGAATAGCTGATCGACTTCTAGCTGATAGATCCGCGAGCGGGCGATTTGAAGAGTTTGGCTTGGCACTCGAAGATCGTTCTATAGACTGCATTCCGCATGCTTATCTGTGCGGAATACAGGGGAATGGTTGATTCCCGATGCTTATTGTCGATGCGGGCCAGTAGTAGGGAGGACGCTCTGGGAGGGCTTCCCGCACCAGGCAACGCATTCGATGTCAAAGTCAGAGCTTCTCCAGCAGACGAGCAGTCTTTGAGTGCCACGTTTGTGTAGCAATCGCATTGTCGACACCGAGAAATGGGGTGCAGACGATGATTTTCTTCCTCCGTCTCCTCGAGGAAGAGATATCTAGAGTCACAAGAAGCTGTGGAAAAGGCATAACTTCCGAGACGCGGGCTGAGCCGCGTGCTGAAATGGCTCTCACCACAGAGGGAAATTCGATTAGGAGAGGACGATCTCTGTGGCTCTGTTTTCTCTCTCTATCCCTCGTCTGCTCGTGGTTGTTATTCTGGGACGGTGTCTGGCGTCGTCTTCTTTACTACCAAGGGGCTCCAAGTGAGTTCGCAGTAGATTGACGCAAATTTGAAAATTGCTTGTCGTGTCGCAGGCACTCACTGTTATCCATCACTATTCAACAGCACCGGTTGGGCGTATGATCGCTCATCTGTCAGGAACAGCGATGAAAGAACAGGCTCCTTTAACGCCTGTCCGCCGCCCGACGATGCCTCCGAGTTTCTCCTCTTCCGCAGTACATCGAATAATCGTCGTTGTTGACGTCGCTGTCGGAATCGGCGGAGGAGAGCATGTTGTCGAGAGTTTCGTTATTCCTCCTTTGTCGTCTCGACAGACAAATCGCTAAGGCTTCCGGGCTGCTGCGACACAGACCCCTGTGAAATCAGGAGCGACAAGCTGACAATAGCTTCGGAATCGAATTGCATCAAGGGGCATCTGCGAGTCTTCAATGTGAAATGACCCGTACCGTGCTGCTGAATTGCAAACACGGTGGCGTGCAGCGGACTGCGAGAGGCGACCACGTGAACTCCGAATAGTTCGTTTATTGGCTCGAAACAGGTCGGAGCAGCGAGCGAGGGGGAAATCGAAGGCTCGAAAGCCGACGATGCTCGAAATGATCTCCATCGTCCGCCAAACAGAACAACGGTGGCGTAGCGATGAGCATCGCTGCCGACCGCTTATCTGTTGGTCAACAAAAGTCGAGATCGGATTTCAAGCGCGAACGAGAGCAGCAGGAGAGACTCTCGACTCGGGACAAGTGCGGGAGCGAGTCCGCGAACGGATGCGAGGCGCGGAACAGGGCCAACAACGCACCGAAGCAGCAACTCACGCTTAGTTTGCAACAGCCAGCGGAAAGAATAGCGGAGTAACGAACGAAAAAAACAAGCGACGTCAAGCGTGTTTTGCTCCTTTTGCACAGCGGCGCTAGCAACGTCGGAGGGCTAGGGTCAGGGTTAGAAGTGGGGCTCCTCTCCGAGTACCTCTCGCGTGTCAGATGCCACGGCGTCTCTAGAGGTTCTCCGCTCCTCCATTCTTTCCAACTTCTGAAAAGCGCATCGCGGAACCTTCGGCGAACTCGCGCTCTCCGTTCGCAGAGGCCGCCTTGCCTTCCTGCATGCCCTCACTCACTCACTCACTCACTCACTCACTCACTCACTCACCCGGACGAGCAGACATATGAAGAGAAGAACGGTTGGTCGAACGGACAGACAGACCGACCGACAGTCGGGTATGCCGACGGACGGAGGAGCGAGCATACCGAGTGTCAGACAAACAGACTCGGCATGCCAGCAACATCGAGTACTTCGCCATTCCGATCCAACTGGCGGCGAACTGTTGCTGCCGACTCGGCAGCCATCATTATACGTATCTACGTCTCGCTCGGAGGAGGCTATCGAGCCATCGTGGAAGCGGACAATGAGCTCGGGCTGCTCTGGCATGCAAAGGTCTGGTTGGCGAGCCAGCCAGCCAGGCAACTGCCTGACAGCGACGATATGCGCAATCTGTCCAACAGCGTGGATCTCTCTATCCATCTGGCTTCTGAGAGGAATTCGTTCGTGTTTCCAACGCCGCCACCAGCATTTGACCTCCGTCCGGGATTCCCACCCCCGTTTGCTCGCCGACCTCCGTCATGATTCCTTCCCCTTGAAGGCAATCTGCCCCTGCTCTTTCCAGTGTCGCAAGGTCTGGCGCTCGCCATTCTCTCAATCAAGCTTGCCGGTCGACTGCTCTGGACAAACGTCGCCGTCACCACCACCAACAGCGTGAACGCCATTCGTCGCTCCATTCTCATGGTCTAAAAAGCCTAATTACTCGCTACCCATGCGAGCGTCAGGTCGCTGCAAAGTCGTTCCGGCTTTCCGCCCCTTGGTCAAGTTCGCTTCAGGCTGATGTTTCAGCACTATGGATGAAGTAGGAGAAGGCGCGAGCCTTCGTTCTGACCTCCGTCAGCTCGGAAGGCCTCGCGGTGAGGTCTCTCCGAATTTCTCGCGAATGCAGCTGAAGTGACTCTCCATGCGGAGCACTGACCCGAAGGCTCGAGGGCGGGGCGCTGCTTGAAGTTCAGCCTGAAAGAATCATTCATGGTCTTGTGGTGAGGAACACATTTCCCAAAGGGAAAATGCGGTCCCGATCCTGGGAGCAGTCTGCCGTCGATTCCGGGGAGCGTAGTCTAGATAGGAGAGCGCAGCGACTCTCAGTCAGCCATACGCTCGAGGGCTTTGTTGTTTGGGATATTTCCGAATAGCTCTGAAGCACTCGAGAGCTTGCGAAATCAGACTGGGAGCGTTCCAGCATTTCAATGGCTCGACTTGACCAGGGTCCGGTGTCTTGAATACGATGTTGGGCAAGGGCGCACCATCCCGTCGAGGCTTGTGGCCGCTGTGGTCGCGTCTCACAATCAGCGAAAATCGACGATCTAAACGCCACGTCAAGATCGGAGCGATCCCGCAGTTCGATCGCGCCGATGACCTTTATTGCACACGGTGGGTGCACTGGGCATGAGCGCGCATAACACACCAAAGGCCATGGGTCCGCGAGCTCCTCTCTAAGCGGTGTTATTTGCCGTTGGCGTTTGTCGCGACCAATGTCTTCTCCCGAGTTGGCAAAAAGTGCGCGGCGGGCAGGGTAAAAAACTCATCCAAAACTCGGAATCGCCATTCCGTCGACATTCCGATGAAGCCGGAGGAGAAACCCCACAAGCAACGTATTCCTCGAGCGTGAAGAGGCACTGCGGATCCCGGTTCTCGAAACGGATATCGAACTTACGATCTCGCGCATATATCATCGATTCTCTGTGGACGCGATTGTCGATAAGTCCCACCAGCACTCAAGTGGCGAGCAACTTTTAGTCCAATTCGCTCCGTTTGTGAAAGTTTGCAACGCTACAGTAGACCTCGCAGCACTTTAGGATATCTGCCTCTGAAATGTACCTCGGGGATTTGAGAAGAACTCACGACCTTGAGACTTCAAAGACAGCCAACCGAGCGACAAAACCGAGGACCGACCGTCCGCCCGCCGGGTCGACAATCCACCAGCCCACCTAACCTTCAGTCGCGCCGCGTGGCCTCTGCGCTGCTACTGTGAGCCACCGACCTTCGGCCGCGCAGTCGGAAGCATATTCGTCACGCCGCCGGCCGGCGGGCTGTACGTTAGGGGCAGGTGGATCTCCATCTATTAACTGGTGCTGCTGCCTGCTGCGACTCGATTGCCGGGACGCATTGTCAGGGAAAATGAAGAGCAACACTGTCAGATGAGTCTCGAGGGTACGCCAGCGTTCGACGACAACTCCATCGGTCGAGGGAACTCAGAGCCGGCGATGGGGTAACTGTTGTTGTGGAGGTCTGTCTGTAGGCTCCGCTCCTCCTGATTGTGCCCCTCGCGTTGGAGAGCACAATAGTGAGGCCTCAAGGCGAAATCGCTGTCGGTCACAGTCGCGGAATGGCTGCGACGATGGTCGTGGACGGACGGGTTATCAGCTGCATTAAGGTACACCGAAAAGGCGGTTCTTCCCGAAAGGGACCTGGGGCCCAGCTCAGTCAGCTCGGTAGGACCCGCAGGCCGACGACGCGACGGTAGTCGGGACAAAAAGAATCTTCTTTCCACTCCCTTTATTTCCACTTCTCTTAAAAGAAACCCCGTTTCGTGACCCGATTGAATGGAAGGTAGACCGTCGCTGTCGTCGTCGTCGCTGCTGCTGCCTGTCCTTCTGCTACTGAATAAGAGAGCTGCTTGTTCGTCCGGCGGTCTTTCTTCGGTGCTTCCGTTGCGCTTTTTCTTCCGCACGGCTGCTCCTCCCATATCTCAATAGGTTCCCTGGCTTTTCGGTCCGAGAGATGAATGCCAAATGACGAGTCTTCACCCAAAACGATGCTCTAACGTTCGTCATATAATGGGTGATAAGAAGGATTCTCAAAGGGTTGCTCGCTTAGGAAAATCTCCCGCAAAGGGGATGCCCCGCTCGGAGAATTGAATCTTTGGCTCGGGGGAAATGCGATCATCATTATCTTCATCATCATCAGAATCGCGGTCTTGGTTGCCGTTTTCCATTAGATTGGAATCATGATCCTGATTGCCAGCCTCCCTGAGTCGATCTGAACGACCCGGTCGAAGTCCGAGGGAGAAAGCGTCCGCGAAGACTCGGAGTCCCTGCCTCTATCCGGCCGTTGTAAGGAAATGAGGTTAACAGCTGGGGACCGGGTCCGAAAAGCTACGCGCACCTTGAATTCCCCCGTTTGCCCCCTGATAAACTTGAGTCTGACAGTGCTCGAATGGTGAACCAGAAAGATGATCGATATCCTAAAATTGAACTTGAATTTCAGGATGAAAGCCGAACTCGCAGTCTGTTTATGCTGGACACCGTCCTGTGACTTAGCGGGTCGTCTTCGAGAAGTTCTCCCCCGACAACAGCCGCCCAAAACAATCCCGTGAGCTCTCCGCTTCGAAACTCACTTATTAACAAAACTAAGGATTTAGCGTACATCGACGACGGAGATGAAGACCAACCATTCTGGTCCATTACCTCGTGATCTCGAGATCCCTATTGAGCATACGATCACTGTAGATCCGTAAATCCAGATGACGGAGAGCCACGGGATCGGACCCAACCTGCAGCCTATGAGTAATTTTTTTGCCATCCTTGTCGGCCGATGTTCCCGGTTACGAATCTTGCAGTACGCAAAAAATCCGTTTTGGAGAAAACCCGGCCCCACCGCGAGGGATTGGTAATCGCGATCATGGGATTGAGCAAGAGATTTTTCAACGAGTGTTTTAATGATATGGTCTGATTTCCGTCGACATTCCTTCGTGCCATTCACCGCGTTGTTTACACAGAATCACGCTCATCGGACTTCGCCGAGCTTACTTCACGATGATATCGACCACTGCATTCACTTCGCGAGTTGCACGCAAGCATGCGCAAGCAGCCACAGATGAATGCCCTTTTGAAAAAAATTATATCCGCAGAAACAAAATGAAACTGATTACCATGACGGATACCGAAACTCAGAGATCGGGCACTGCCCCTCCATTGAGCAACAAATAATAATTGGATCCTTGGTTCTATTGATGACTGTAAATCACTGAGTCATTCGACATCTAGCATTGAATGTATGTTCTGGATATTTTTATCGGAAAAGCATCTCAGACCTAGAGTAACTCCTACTCCGTTTGGGTCGCCACCCACGACTGCGGTCCACCCAGAGAAGACTACTTGGAAGAGCCAAAGGAGAAACCTTTGAGAGAAACATTTCACCGCATCGGTTCGGGAAAAAGATCGTCCCCCGTTTCTCCACCGCCGACATCACCGATCATCATTTAATAACGACTTCTGCGATAACAAATTATTACCTATATGAAAACGTGGCTTGAGCCTCCGTGCATTCGCCAAGCTACCATCACGCATCCATGCATCGACATGCTTCATTTCCTTGAATTGTATCGTGCGTACGTATGTATGTATGAGCTCTCCCTCTTACCGAGGAATCATCCGACCGAAAACCACAAACCAGTCTACCGAAGCGATTGCACCGAGACCTAAAATCGAACACGTGACATACCATGTTGACGAACTCTTTCTTCGACCCAGCACCCGTCTGATCACGGCACTTTGGTGAACGAGCTGCACCACACATCACACGCGAAACATATTAAGAAGTACCTATCTCCACGTGGGGATTCCTTCATTGATATCTACCCCATCATCACGAGACACCTTTGGCGAAATCGAATCTTAAATCTTAACACACCGCCAAACCTTTCACTCTATTGCTTTTGGAAATTCCGAGCGGTTATCACACCAGCTTCAGGGTAACGATTCAATTTGAAGGCGACGAAGTGGTTTGAACGAGTATTTTTCGACTTCTCTCTGAGAGGCCACGAAACTAACGAATAATCTTCGAAGGAGATGATCTATCGAACCTCCCTGACGCTCTGATGAGACCGCTGCACTCCACCGGAGTCCCGCGCACCCCTCTACCTCTTCTTCACATTTCCGTGCACTCAAGACTCTCACTCACGAATCACTGAAATTCAAGACTCTTATCATTGTTCACGAAATCTGATGAGATCGTCCGGTATCAGCACAGCTGCTCAAGTGCTTTCCCCCGAGATGACTCCTCTCTTTTTCGCTCATGGCCCACGAGATCTCCTATTTTTCAGATTCGATTTTCAGTTCGCGATCGTTGTAGTCGACGAATCAATCGCTCCTTTACCGAGTTCCGAGATAGAAAGCGATAAGCAAAAATGTTTCGAACAGAGACTCACCTGCAGAAGGCCATGTCAGCGCATTAGTTCGAGGTTATCAGAGCGTGTTTTTTTCATTGTTTCCTTCTTTCGATGGTGCACCACTGAACCGAGTGAAAGAGGAGAAAGTCAGATTTGTCATCGGTAGGGAGAGTAAGGAGCATCCAGAGAAACTCGTCTGAAAAGTTATTTATTTAAGGTTGTGAGTCGAATCCGGACTGTGACTTCGAAAACATATGAGCCTTGTATCGTGCTGGAATAAACGGCACATTTCGGAACGCGCCTTCTGGGAGGGAAAGAATAAATCACGAGTCAACCCAACGAGACAGTACTTGGAAACGCTCGAACCCGATCCCGTCAGTCGTCCTCCTAGGAGAAGATTCGGGTCTTCCGTTGAGTTCATCCTGCGTCATTGTAACGCTCGTCGTGCGATGGAAACGGGATGGAACTCATTGCGACTACCTACTGATTATCGAGACGCCTCATGTGATGATATCCATGTATTACTTCGGCAACCTCCAACAGCTCCCGCCGAGTTCTTTATCTGTAGCCATTTGAATAAGATTTCCCACTTTGAGCAGACTCAGTTAGGAGCCCATTTTTCGTCATGTCCTCCCCTCGACGGGCGAAAGGGGGCTTCGCAGCTGTATGGCTAGGAAAAGATCGACAAATCAATTCGCCGCGACATCGCGTGATGAAGATAGATAGCGGGCTCCGTAGCCCGTCCTTGTTACGTTACGAATCATAATTACGGGCATAGTGTCGATTGAGGGAAAGAATGGAAATGAGTATTGTACTGATTGAAATAAACAAATCTCTCAATATTGATTTTTCGACGTCATTCCTTTTACCCATCCTTTCTCCATTTCGATGTCGTCGCGACGGAGAATTTGCTCGAAAGTCGAGATTCTCATCTCATCATCCCATGGAAACGGTGACATCCGATGGGGAAGCTCAGCGAGAGTTTCTCATTCCACGAGAAAGATTTTCCCGTCGCCCCCGCGCTCCGTGGTGATAATCACCATGGGTTCCCACGGATGATCCATGAGATTTCCGAGCACGACTGATCCCGAGTTCTCTCCTGCTCGCGAATCTGTCGGGAGACTCGAGTCGACTGAGATCCTCTATCGCAGCGGGGAATTAATGACTGAGCCGAGTGGAGGCAACTCGTTACAGATTCAAGCCGATGAGACCTTGCCTACTCGATGGGAGTCCTTCAAGAACAACTCGTCGGAAAGAGGATTCTCAATGGATAACTTCAGCAACCGAAAGTAAGTCGTGAATAATGGATTCACAGAAGGCAACCAACCGATAGAATAAGCCCAGTCAGGCAGTCAGACTTCTTCGAACAGTTCATCAACCCACTGTCGCAAGGATCGTTGTTGCTCTCGGCTCGAAATCAAGCGTAAGATTAGGCCTGAATGAGCACTCGATGGTTTAAAATACGTAGCGAGGTTATTCCAGGGGAATCGAGAGATATTCCAGTGATATCCTCTTCCCTCTGGATGGAAAATCATCCTCCGCAGAAAACATCCCTGAAGATCGCGACGGGATGAGCATCATCTCGGATAATTCAACGAATCTTGAGGAACCCGACGAGCCATCCTCTTGCGACGATGCTAGATGGCTTCCCATGACCGCTTCGATCGCCTTTTTCACAATGCAAAGTTGTAGGCTCGGTATCTGCACTCGCAGACATCCGGACAGACCTCCGTGATTTTGCCCTTGCTTGCACATCGGTCTCGTTTCTCCGAACTCCTCTATCGTTGCGTCGTCCGTTGCCAAGACTTTTCGTGACAACGGCAACGACTCCCAGTCCTGTTCAGGTTTCGGTCTTCTAGAATCGGGTCGCACCGAAGAACGAAGTGAACATTCTGATGAAAAACGCAGCGGATATTGTGTTGGGCGGGGTCACGTATTGGCTGTTAGGTTACAGACTCCAATACTCCAAGGAGGATTCAGTGATCGCTGCCGGGTGTGTTTTCTCAGAGGCCTGTCTATCGGCGGGAGTTTCTCCTCTATCGTGCAGCTGATGCTCTGACTTCTGATCGAGTTGGTGGCGACTTCTTCGCTGTGGACGCTGATATCTCACTCAGTCATGGGTCCACGTTTTCGCGAATCAATTGCCAGATTGATATTCAAGTCTTGCGTCATTCGCCGAAGAAATAAAGAGACAAGGATCCGGATCGTCGGAGCTCCAGTAGCCAGGCTCGATTCTTCCAGCTCCCAATCTCTATAGCAGCGACGACAATCGTACCGGGAGCAAAGGCCGAGAGAAAAAAATATAGCGCCCATTGTGTGTTCTCGCTGCTGAATACCATAAGAGTTTTCTGATTTCTAGCGGGCTGAGTGAGCTCGTGTAACCCAGTCTCTGTTGTTTGGGATTGCAATCCGACGATCCTGGTTGATCGGCAAGATGGCTCGCTCCGTTCTCAAGGCTCAGCTTCCTCAGCATCGGTGGGTAACAATTGAACTATGAAATTTCAAGCTGTAGGGCAATCATGGGTTCTCGAAAGCCTTTGGAGCTCTCGACTTCGCGGGATCCGGCTGTGTTCATCTTCTGGGCGGGGTTTCAGCTCTTGTGGTAGCTCTTTATCTCAGCCCGCAAAGTCGATTTTCGAAGGACGGAGACGCCCAGGATTACTCGATGAGTAATCCGACCAATATCTACGGGACTTTGACACCGTTGTTCGGAAATTCTCTACCTCCGTTTCGCTATTTATGGAAATCGTCCCGATTCTGCTCTCCGAAGCTGCTCACGGATTCCAAGGCTTCCACGAAAATACTATTCATCATTGTTCCTAGTATTCTTCCCCCGGATCATTCGAGAAGTTCTTCGAGTCCAGCATGTTGTACAAAAGAAGAATTGAGATGAGACCGAGATACCCATGTCTGTCCATCGAGGCGTGGGCATGCACAAGATCTCGCGTCACTGAGTTTCCAGATGGATTCCAACGTCAGCTCCAAGTGTTTCGGGGCTGAGGAAAGCTGCATTGATTTCGTCTCCTTTTCGTTGAGAACAGGACCGCTGTAGCCGAAACATTTTTTTCAGTGAAGTTTCTTTACGATGATGAGCCTATGCGAACTTTTAACTCCGGTGTTTGCTCCAGACCATGACGAATGTATCGTCAGCAAAAGTGGCCGTGCGATGAGGATGGGTCCAAAAAAATACATCATAGACACATACCGTAAAAATTCACTGTCCTTGGGTGCTCCCCAGAGGAACACCGTATTCGATCAGCCGTTCCACTCACCACGGCTTAGGCATCTCAGCTTACCATACCTACATTTCAGCTCACCCCTTCATTTTCGAATGCAGGCATCGCTCCGCGTGACGACTTCAGGTTTATGAATCTTGGTACGTCTTCCTGATCTGAGATAAGCCAGAGGGTGATGTGCCAAGTGAAGAGCGGTCAGACAGGATTGTCTCTCATGAACATGTTTCAACGTCTCCGAGGGAGTGACACGCTGATCGTTCCTGTCGTGATGGTTTCTCTTTCAGAGGAGAGATTGGAAGATTTCCAAGATCGGGAAGTACCTCGGATGAAACCTACGCGGAAATGATGTACGCCCCAGTGGCTCCCCTCTATGTCAGATGATAGATGTTCTCGCGCCGATGAGGATGAGCGTTTCCGAGGAGTTCTCGAGAGCAGATTTCGATGAGCTCGGGACGATGATGCATTCGCCATAGAAAAACCTCGCAACTCCAGTGCAGAGCCCCCCTGCATCTATTCTTCGATTTTAGCGTTATGAGTCAGCGCACGGTCAACCGAAGCACCTTCGATTACTCCATCATCCAGCATTCACTCTCCTCATCGGGTTATCGCAAGGGTTCCGTCAGAAGCTCAGTGAGCCGCCAGAGTCGTCGCGAAGCGCCCAAAGGGTAGGAGATCCGAAGCTGATCCGATCTTATCGAGAAGGCAGTGCGCTGTGCGCTACGATCTCCCGATGATGTCCATGAGCTCCCCGAACATCGCTAGCTGTGCGCTACGATCTCCCGATGATGTCCATGAGCTTCCCGAACATCGCTAAGTGTTCGGTATCCGCGACGAGCGGTCGACGGATGGGGCATAGAGAGGCTCCTTGTCAAGTTGATTGGGGATACATCTTTCTTGCGTTGACTCGAGAAACGACTCCCTTGAAGGTGGACGAAGCGATGCGTGGCTTCCGTCAGCGGCCGAAGGCTCGTAATAATCCCGATGGACTCGCAGCCGTTTCGACGCGTAGCTGCCTAAAACTTTTGGGCGTCGGAGTCGCTGAAATGTGTATGGACTCCTGGTGGAAAATTCCGGCATACGCGTCTCCGGACGATGGATCGAATCTAGCCTTGGAGACTGGACACCGTCACAAAATCCGCGTTTCGTCCAGTATGATTGTACGATTTTCGAGCTCGAGTAGAGTTGCCGAACAATCGACCCTACGAAACTGGAATTTCCTCAACGCAGACCAGTGATCTCCGGTAGGAGAGGACTGCAAACTCTCTCGGATCAGGATCAATAGGATGCAAGTCCTGTGGTTGAACTTCTAAGCGACGCTCTCCGTCGGCATGCCGGTATATCGAGACGAACAGATGAGGCAAGCGAACATTTTATTTCAACCACGAAGCATGCTCGAGAATGAGCATGAATGTTCTTACGATAAAGCCGGGATATGGCGAAGAACTCCCGCCTCCCAACTCGACTGTTGAATTGGAAAGCTCGTCAGCAGCTCTCGCTATTCACGCGACTGACAGACGAGCGAACTTCCTTCATTTGCGGGAAGAATGCTATCACTTTTTCTTTTTTGTTTTCGCAGGGGGGAGTTGTTCAGTTGGAAAGTTTCTTGAGCAAAAGATACAGAGTTTTGTTGGGTATAAGCATGGTGTGCTCGAGAGGCTCGTTAGTCATCGGACTTGATTCTTTACCGCTTTCGAACCATTGCGCTATGGCCGATCTCTCGTAGGAGTATCCATCTGAAAATCGGGGCCAACAGTTTCTTTCAAGCTTATTGGGGGGAATCAGATCCGTAGTTCAAATTTAATCTCAAGAAATAAAGCTCCAACCCACCTGCAGCGACTACTGGATCCTGCATCACTTCATGCGTTATCGGACAAGTACACTCCTGAAAAAAGTTGACGATTTCAATTCACCCCCAATAATGGTGGGGCGAGTGGCCGGCCTCCGAATCGCCTTCGTTTTTGAACAACGGATCGCCGGAACGAAATATGATCTGATATCCCTTGGAGCATCAATTGTTCTCACCTTGATCAGCGCGTTATCCTCGTCCTCCGGCGCGAACGTCTTCCACAGGGGGTTCTTCAGCCGGGAAACTTCCCGCAGTATTTTTTGCCGATGCCCGAGGGTTTCTGCAATGAGAGAGCAGCCGCTTACTATGCTCTCAGTTATGATTGTGTGTTCGGTTTCCGATCGATGTATCGTCAGAAACTGAGGAATGATTGTGGTATTTCAGAGTAAAGGAATCGATGCGGCTCCGACTTTGATTTACGGTGATGTTTCGAGCAACGAGCATGAAATGTGACATTTGAGAAGGGAGCATTCAGAGAACGGGGCTCCGTTCGATCGCGGGAATCGATCGCTGCAAGTTCGGCGCGTGTGTCATTAGGTCGCGATGGACACCTACCCACGCCCAGGACGTTGGTCAGCGTCTCGTGAGTCAAATGGAGTAACTCCTGGCCGTCTATGGCGTGTTTGCGGAACTCATTCTGCAGATTCGGTAAACCTAGCTTTGTGAGCCAGAGGCCGACGTCTTTGACGTCCCATTGCGACACCACAGCAATGCGGTGAGCCACGGGGAGATTCGTTGCTGCTGTTTTCTGGAATTCGGGGTTCAATTTAAGCACCGGCAAGAATGATTATTTTGAGGGAAAGATCGATATTTAGAACCTCCATTGCATCTGCCTTGTCAGCCACTCTTTTCCTCGCTCGGCTGCCTTCGATTGCGATGCTCACCGGACCCACAGAGAAAGGCTCCCCGTTGCCGTCGTCTTCCAGAGCCCAGACAATTATGGTGCGGTCGTTTGACCCCGTAGCGAGCGCCTGAAAGATAATCGAAGAACGGGCACAATTTATTCCGCGGAGGAATTAATTTTTTCGAATGTTCTCACTCACCTTGCCGTCAAAGCCGAACGCGCAACAAGGTACATAGCTCTGGTGACCCTCTAAGCGCTGGAGAAGTTCACCATTACACTGAAATTCGATAAAAGGGGAGTCCGCATGCTTCTCTGGGAGAATTCGAGTTTCCGGAGCCATCTCGATCGCGACATTCAGCATGAAGCAGGTGCTCCGGTGCAGATTACGGTAGTGTCGCATACGATTGTTGTGGAAGCCGCTCACGAAAACACTTCCCTCCCGGCGTGGAGAAAGCGCTCATTTTCAAGACGCAGTCCCCGGGAAACCTCATGCAGAACGACCAAATCGATGGGTTCCAAACATGCTCTCTCGTGTGGGTCCATGTGCTATCCGGAGTGAATCTCGAACTCTCGACCGAGATGCTAGAACCTTCAGGTCCTTCCAAATTGACACACGACTGCACCCGAAGGACTTCGATGTACCTGATCTAGCAGAATAGGCTCGTATTGAGATTCCAAATGCTTTCGCCTCTTCAGAGTCAAAGTCTCGCCACTGCCAAAGTACTCCGTGTACGTAGGGGCGAGACACCGTTGAGCGGTCGTCTCGTACATCCGGATCTGAAAAGCCCACACGACACACTTGGGGGAACATTTTTACTCAAACTCTCCCAACCCAGTAGGTTTTGGAGATTTTTTAGGCATGCGAAGCATTTTAGACGACAACTTTAAGGTTCCGTGCAGCCTTTGGAAGAAAGTCAGCTTCCCACCTACCGCATCCCACACGATGGCCACTTTGTCGCCAGCACTGAAAACGCGTGAGGGAATACATATTATGTAAACTTCGGTCCGCTCTCGGAGCTCTCTCTTCAATCATAAGCCCCCCTTATCGGTTCTTGGGGATCCCAGAAACAACATTCGATATCCTGACCTCGAGGCAAGCATCGCTCCGTCCGGGGAGAATCGAACGCCCATCACATTGCTTGAGTGCCCTGGAAGCGAGCCTCGTAATTGATAGGTCTGTCAGAAGACCTTGCCAACCTACGAATGCATAGCTAGCCGCTTTTCATACCTTGAAGATTATAAATTAGCGTAATCTGACAATGGAGTCCAGCTTCGATGCGCCACACCCGCAGTTGGTCATCATTTCCTCCGGACGCCATCATGAACATACTGAAAGGCCCTCCAGCAGAAGCTGAAGGATTTATCGAGGTCAGTCGCGCTCACCAGTTCTGGTGCGCCTCGATTCGATTTTTTGTTTCTCGTCTCACATGAACCCACCATTAGACTCGTATTGGGGAGAGAAGTCGCATGCGAGCACACCCAAATCGTGAGCATCTAATTTCGTCGAGAGACATTTTCCTCCTCGAACGTCGTAGAGTTTCAGTAATCCTTCCGAGGTTCCCGACATGATCAGACTCGAGTCCGGGGTGAAAGCACAGCAGGTGACCTGAAATTTGTCTGGTACGCTCATCGACCAGATTTCCTGGAACCGTTCGAGGTTGCGTACCCCGTCCGCGAAAGCAAGAGCTTGACCCACCGTGGCTTCGTGACCCGCGAGGGTGCGACTCACAGACCGGGTCGCAACGTCCCATATGACGAGAGTTTCGTCGTCGCCGCCTGTGGCCAGCAACGTTTCGGAAGGTGCGAATGCGCAGCACCGTATAGAGTTGGATGAAGGATGTCGCAAGGTCGCTAGTTGGGAACCCGTCTTCCGGGAAGAAAACAACTCAATAATCGAGCAGAATATCCGAAACGTTCCTCAAATGACAGGTCTTGCTTCCCATCGAGTTCCGCGATGCGAAACTCTTCGAAACCAACCTCCACGTTCCACATCATACAGGTGCCATCGATCGAGGCCGAGCAGAGGAGGTGTCCGGACGCTGTGAAGCGCACGGCGGTCAGCGCGTAAGTATGGCCAACTAGGGGGGAACACTCCTTCTCAATGAACTGTCCATCGGAGTACCGCTCGAAGACCCGTACTGTTTTGTCGCCTGAACAAGTGGCCAAACAGTCGTTGCCGAAATCACAGCCAGTGACATCGGCTGCATGACTCTCTGTAAATTCCGATTCTGATGTCGTCAATCGCTCTTTCGCAGCTAATTCGCGCATATCACCAACAGGTAGCGGATATATACTCCTTTGAAAGCGAGGGTCCCATTCGATGGGGCGATAGGCGGTGTATGGGGAAACCGCCAGGGTGAGGAGGTCGTAGAGTCTCACCTATGAGTTGAGTATTCTTCCAATGGAGATGCATTTCCTTGAATTCGGTCACGAGCTTCCTCTTCTCAGGAGTCAACAATCCGGAACTGATCCGCCTCCCACTCTTCAAGGAGCTCCGAAGTCCTTTGTGCACGGGCGAGGTGTCCTTGAGTGATCCGAACGGGTCTCTAGAATTCACGATCAGAAACTTTCATATTTTAAGAGTTTCCCTTGACTTTCATGCATGAGCCCCTCGGGAGAGCTAAGGTCCGGAAAGAGACGAGATGGACGCGCAAGTCAAGTGAATTTCGCACGGCTTTGAGCGGAGTCGAATAGGAGTCGCGAGAGCATAGTTGTAAGAATTGCTCAAATCGCAAAGATTGCCAGGCAAGACCCGTCGTCCGAGATGGAGAGCGAATGAAGAATCCGCGGAAACGTGTCCTCCGTGATGGGAGGAAAGAGTGCGACTCCCACGCATCTGGTGCCAAAAACGGTGAGTCGCGGAAAAGATCCCATCCGGAGCTCAATTGTGTGAACGAGATTCGTCAGAAAGATTATGCTCACCCCTCGTTGTCCGCTCCAGCCGCCGAAGTCGTGTCTTTTTCAGATGGTGTAACGATTACCACAGAAGTTTTTGCACAAGATGGCCCGCAGCCCATTGCGGAACTTTTCAATAAATGGCGGACTCCATGTCGATTCAACCTCCAAGTCCGACGCGAATCGTCTTTTCTTCTATAATATCGTCAATTTCTCCGTCAATTATTGTTGGAAGGAGCCAGCAAGATCGCACTCCTCTCGACGGATCGAGGCGCGCTCCGGTTGCGATGATGTGAAAAGCCTACTTGAGGGAACCGGGGGGAACTGTCAGTCGGAGAATCCGTATACAAGCTCCAAGCCAATTCAATTAGGGACTAAGGCTCTCCTCGATCCACTTCATCCCCACAGGACTCTCTCCGATTGGGTGAGTTTACCTCAAGCAATAATAATAATCACTCGAACAGAGAAAGTGCTTCCCATCACGGAACAAAAGAAAGTAGCGGCACGCTCTCATCGACTCTCGCCCGTGGTCAATCAGCCGAAGAGGCTTGGGATCGACCGCAGTACGCGACGGCGAAATTATTTAGGCTAACTCGGATCTCCTCGATATGCGCTCGCCCGAGCACGACGCTCGAATAATGAACTCCGACGCGAGCATACGGAGTTCTCCACTCGACAGCGTCTGCATTAACGATGGACGGGATACGAGATCACTTATATCGAAGCTGGTGAGCTTACAAGCTTCTTCTGCATCAAGCTTGGGAAGAAAATCATTGCCGATAAGTTCATTCCAAGCGTGGGCGATAGAACGGAGGGTGCTGGCCTCCATACTATCTCCGGGCCTCATCATTCCATCTCCCCCATTCCATTTGGTGGGGATCATAGGGGAAGGGGAACGCTCCGTGAAGGAATTTCGAGAAATCGCTGGGGCTTGGACCGTAATATTCAGGCGGTGCCAAGTACCGCCAAAAGCGGGATCGGTGTCGAATAATGAGCGAGCAGATTGCCGGCAATGCGAGATGACTGTGGTGGAAACGCGTCATCGGAGTTTCGCTACCGGCGATCGCATTCGTCCTTGCGCCCGCGTCCGTTCAGAGACTTTATTCATTCTCGATCTCTATTCTTGTCGTCGCAAGCACGTGATCCCGAAACGATAGATTCCTCCCCCAAATGTCAGAAGGCATACTCGATCGGAAAGAGATTCGATAAGCGCATGATTCAGGACCTCATGGGGTTGCGAGGTCTTCATGCTACTCAGAATATGCAATCACCAGGGGATATCTGTGATCAGATGAAAGAGAAAAGACCTCAAAAACGCGAATCTAGGGCCGAGGAAGCCAGGGAGGCGGCAATCGAGAAATAAATCGAAAATTCTCACATTTGATGCACGATCAACGATGAAAACCTTTCGACTCCCTCAGGATGTCGCCCACTGTAGAACTCCAGGTGGCACTCTTGCGAAGCCGGCGAGAAACGCCGCAGCCGGCTCGAGTGGAATGGAGGTTCTCTGAACAACACGGACAAACCGTAGGACAAGACCTTGGGTCGATGTAGGAGAGAGAAGCTACGTAGGCGCTATGAATTGCACGGCGTCGTCGTATCCTCGTCGTTGAGAAGACGCTAGCTCACGGACAATCGAGTAGGATTCGATTCCTCGACCCGTGAAAGGCTGACACGATCCTTGTCTAACAGAATACATTCGATGCTAAAAAAAAACTTGCCCACACCCATATTTGTCGAGGCAGAGGAATGCGAATCGCGTGAATTGAGGAGATCTCCGTGATGGGTTCTCTCGATCCGAACGAGCCTATGGGGTCCCTTCATCCTCGACCTGGCGTCGAGGGGCTGGTGGGAAAGCGGCGGAACGAGGGGGCTGAGGGGGGTCGTTTGATCTTCAATTCTGATATCCATACGAATGGCTCCGATTGATAGGAATTGCCCCATGATGCTCAGACCGGAGTTGTGATGGGATTCTCGGCTCTCGGAAGAACAGCTCACTCTCTGCGCACCGGATTCCAGAGCTCGCATTGGGCGCGGACATTCACGAGCGGAAGCGAATCTCCGACCGCTCCTCAAATGGCATTTAGAAGCGAGAGAATTAAGTCAGGGTAGCTGAACAGGAATGTGTTTCTTCCAAATCAGACTCTGGTCCAGGAGGATTCTTGGATCGTCGCATGGCTCCTTCATTCCCTCGTTCCGATATCGACGTAAATAGCTATCTGCTTGGCAGGAAGAGGCGATAGGGAGTCACGGTCTCGCTTGAAAATCTTGTGTCGTTGCGATCGATATTCTGCGAGCAGCATCGAGATACATGTCGGAGGAGGAAAATCTTCGAAAATGCTGTGAGCTAGCACCTAGACTCATGCAGCGACGCCGACGGGGCGGATTCTTTGATTGTGGGGCTACGGGAAACGAACAATAGGAGTAAATTCAGATGATGACTCCCTCGTATCCAGTGGACAGCTTGAGGTGCACTTCCAGCGTTATTCGGTTTGAAGATTCCCGTTTACCCAACCTCAACTTCCGAGGAGAAGGACCGTTTGCAGCGCTCTTGAGACTAGAAGTCTCCTCGCAGAGGAGCTTGAAGCAGCGACCATCAATCCGAAGGGAACACATGACCGAATTTCGCATACGGTTCCCGAGCGACGGCCCTCTGGTCTCCTTAATACGTTCGGAACGCTCAGATCGCCTTCCTCCAGACCGGGCTATCCTGAATTCGGGTCCGTGTCCCCTTTTAGGTCCTCCGGGGTGATCGGCAGCGAACATCGCTGAGGAACGATTGATCCTGAACTTTCTCGCGAATCGAAACGCTAGAATCCGTCGATTCATAACAACGGAAAGGAGTTTCACCCGAAGGCGTGAACTTCGCCGCGATCTCTTTCGAACCCTCTCGCCGGAAATATTCAGGAGCGGCAAAGAACTAGAGGCTTACGTCGCTTATGCGATTTGCCTCGATTGGCGGCAAGAAGCTTCCATGCAGAGGGGTCCGGAGTGAACTTGTGAGTGATGATCAAATTCTCATATTTTATTGGGAACCGCAAAGATGACATGGGGATCGGCCGGCATTCTTGATTATCCGCTCGCCAGGCAGCGACCGGACCTTCTCGGGGCTCGATGATTCATTCATCAGAAGAGATTAAGATCGAGGGGAGACGATGATGGTCCGATGGAGAAATTGTTCAGCTCAATGAAGGAGATAGAAAGATAGCTCAGTTGAGAAGATATCCTTCAATTAAGTATTGTATATCTTACACTGGCTCTAGCACGGAGAATGTTTGCGCATTCAGACGGTATCAACTTTCGCGAAGATCAAGTTCTGCCGAGGAGATTCCAGGAATATGTCGGAATTCTTCTTTCCGAAATCAGCTGTTCCCGGTCCATGGACGCAGGTGAGTTTAACTCTCTGGAGAGTTCTTACGATCGCGTAGAACATGTCCGCTTGCGCTAACTTTTCCCCGGGGCAAGACCGTGCTCCGATTCCGAACGAGTTGGAGCCGCGGGTTAGCTGATCCTTCGTCACATTTAGGAACCTGTATGGCCTGAATTCTCCCGCATCGCTTCCCCATATGCTCTCGTCTCGATTCACGGCATACAGGTTGATCATGACATCGATGTCTTTCGGTACGGGACGACCGTCTGAAGGGAATTCAACGAAGAGAATTAGAAGAGAACTACGGGACACCCTGTAGAATGCCGCGTCGCAACTCACTTATAGTCGTGTTGGTCATGGCCTTCCGAGGGAGAGACAGCGGAGCAGCCGGGTAGTATCGTATTATTTCTTGCAGGAAGGAATCAGTCCTCGGCAACCGTTCGCGATCCTCTGCCGTGCAGCGTTTCGAACCGAGCTCTTCGAGAATTTCTGTGCGCAAGTCACTTTGGAGCTCGGGATCGTTCGCAAGTTCTACGCAGCAGTAGCTCAAGATACCGCGGCTCGTCCCGGTTCCTGCGCCGAAGATATCCAGGACGACCTGTCTGAGGTTCTCGTCGGTCAGATACTTCGCGGAGTTTCGATCCTCGGCGACGAATTCCTCACGAGCGTTCAGTAGAACGTCTGTGAAATGACGACTCTTCCCTGAGGAGTTGGGGAATTTAGCGATAGATCAATTTCCGAGCATCGCTGTTGATCTGGATCGAGGCCGCCAAAGCTCACCGGACGTCCATGTTGCCCTCGCTTTAGCAAACATTTCGTCCGTGACGTCGAGAACTTCCAGGATAGCTCCTCGAGCGGCTCGTTCCTGCCTTGGGAACAAATAGCGCAGAATGGGCAAAATGTCCGACGGCAGTCCATTCGGAGAGTTTACTTCGAAGTCTCGATTGGCTCGTCTCATTTTTTCGAAGTTCTCGTCTCCCTTCTTGAATCTGGAAGAAATTCGGGGAAGAGACCATAGGTAAAGCATGCTCAAAGAAATTGACTCCGAGGGATCGTCGAAGTGCATCTCCCAATACTCAGCTTCCCCTTTGTCTTATCGCATCACTGATTGTGAGTCACTTGTCGTTATTGCCCATAGAGGCTTCAAGCTGATCTTCTCTCGGTTGCGTCTTGTCCAATTCGCGCTCCTCTGGCGAGTGGCCGCTCTCAGGTCTGCTGTCGAGAGTCTGATTGGCGTTCACTCACCCTTCTCCGAAGCTCGACAAGGCCAGAACGTTGTTGATTATTCCCTCGATAAACTCGACGACTTCATACCGGCATTCATCTCTCCCTTCGAAAACTCCTTCGAGCTCCGAGTCCACGGTTTCGGCCACCAAATTAGCCAGTTTTTCGGTGGTAGCGTATTTACGCATCGCAACGTGAGCGACTCTTCGCAGAGTATCCCATGCTGGCGAAAAATCGCTGAACAGAACATCCTGGAGGCGATGCGCAACGCTTTAGATATCGAGCCGGGACCGAGAAAGTATATTACGCGCGGATTTCCATCAGACCTGGTATCCACGAGTTTGGAGCGCGCCAATGTTTGTGGGATTCCGGCCGGCAATCAGATTACGCAATGGGCCCGAGATGTCCTTGAAAGATTCTTTCGATGACGCTATCACGAACGGACGAGGCCCTATCCACACGGTTATTGGGTCTCCATACTGTCGAGCCCAATCGATGGCTTTCTCATACAGAGGAATTTCCGACCGGAGCTCTTCACGAGAAGGGAGAAGTATCAGAGGACGCCCGCATGAAGTTATTACACTTCGTGAAATGCGCATCAAGGAACTTACGGGGAATGTTCCCGATGAAAGGTAGCGGCGATGGACCTGGCGGAAGTTTACGGACCCGATTCACGAACTGAATCAAATAGGCCGTCAGTAGGCCGAGGACCAAGGCGATCCATGAAATCGGCTCGGTCAGTCTTACGAGAAACAACTCGACCAGCGCCATTGTGCAGCCGGAATGACAGCCATCAACAGCTAGCAATAGGGCCGCTCCATCGCAGTAACGACGATTCGGGTGAGGGTGAGCCCAGAAAATCCATGGTTCCTATTGAGAGGTCTATCTTCAGAGACCGATTTCTCCCGATAGATTGCGGATTGTCATATCTTCCGGGAAACCGTTTAATAACATTCAACTCTTTGCAGCGATGACGCCCTCGAGGACCTACAGGGAGGCACCCTTGGTCTCCATCCAAGAGAATCTGTGCTGCCGACAAAGTCGATACCTCCATAAAACTCTCAATGCGACTACAATCGAGATATATATATATATAATGTCCAGATCGAGTCGTCACGGGGAGAACTGCAATTATTGAAAGCGAACACAATTCTGGCGAAAGTCTCCTTGACTGGAATATGTACTTCTTCAAGGTACTCCGCATTCCCCCAAGACTCGATAGAAAGCAGAAGCACGCGGATGATTTTTGTCCCGCCGCGTCTCTCTTCAAAAGTCTCGATAGAGCAAGCGGTACTACCTGTAAGACGCGTCATGTTCTGAGAGCAGAATGTGTCCCCAGCCGCTAGTTATGTGTCCCCAGGACGGTTAGTTCCCTCTTTCAAACCGATCTTGGCGAGGATAGTGGACAGTGGAGCTCCGAATTCTCGTTCGGCCCACCAATTTTCCTCCTCCGATCCTCGGAAGCAGATATTCTTGTTGGCGTGAATCGAAACATCAGATTCGAATATCAATCGAACATGAGTCGTTGGAGCGCTCTCGAGAGTGTTCACACCGTGCCGCAGCACGAATCCACCTCTCCTCGTATGTCATCCTCCCCATGGATCGCGAGTCCATGTCTGACGTCACCGCAGAAGATCTTATGCTGAATATGACAGGGTGCAATTTTCAGCCCAGCACGAACCAGGCGGGGTACAATCGTGCTTATAATTTTACAATGTATCGTTCGCGAGCGGGACGCCAAGCACGGTCGTGCTCAGGCGACGCTGCGCTCTATCAACCCCTTCATGATGTATATAATAATTTGGATCAGCACATGAGCGCTGTCTCACAGGAAATATGCTCGTCCAAACAGCCACTAGCGGAGTTTCGATAGGAGTTTTATTTGACGGCGATTCCCTCCGACACCTCGTCCGGTATGGAGATTGGCATCCGTACAATCAAACATCAATTCTGGTGAAAATGAGGTCTTGTCTCACAGCATCGATCAGGAGATCAGAATCAATGCTGTTCAAGTTAGCAGTGCCGGGTCCATCAGGGCACGTTAGTCTGACATTCTGGAGTGTTCGGACAATCGCGTACAACATGTCAGCCTGTGCCATTTTCTCTCCTGGGCAGGTTCGGGCTCCCAGCCCGAAAGAAGTGGCTCCCCGATTGACTTGCTCCTTCGTCGCCGTCAGAAATCTGCGTGGGTTGAATTCGCCCGCATCCGGACCCCAGATGGCTTTGTCATGGTTGACTGCGAGAATGTTCATGAACATGTCGGTACCTATGGGAACGGGGCGTCGATCTGGAAAGAACAGCCGTGCAAGCCACTGATACATCGAGCACTATGGATTGGGTAGACTGGGAAACAGCGTAATCGCGGGACCGTACGTAGGAACGTACTTAGAATTATATCGGCCTGAGTCCTCCTCCCGATTCCCAATGGGGCCGGAGGGTGCACACGAATGACTTCTCGCAAAAACGAGTCCACTTTCGGCATTTTCCCTCGATCTGCTGCTCCACACACTCTGCTGCCCAAAGCGTCGACGATTTCTTCGCGGAGTTCATCTTGGAGCTCGAGATCGTTCGCTAGATGTAGGAAACTGAAGCCCAAGATCGTTTTGCTGGTGCTGGTTCCCGCTCCGAAGATGTCCAATACCACGTTCTTGAGATTGTCATCGTGGAGATACTTCGCGGATCCTTTTTCCTCGGCGATGAGCTCCTCCCTGGCATTGAGGAGGAAGTCGACGAAATGCCGATTCTGACCTGTGGACGACATATCGCTGCTCTTCAGAGCAGGCTGACTCCTAGTCGAACGCCGATGTTGGCTGCTTTTGACGCTCACCTTTAGTCCATGAGTTTTTACCCTGCAAGTACATCCGATCGGTCACGCTGACGATGTCAGCGATGGCCTTCCGGACCGCATTCTCCCGTCTAAAATGGATGTATCCCAATAAAGGATGTATATCAGAAGGAAGACCGTTTGATGCCTCATTCTCGAAGATCTTCGCAGCTCTCTGGAAGAGCTTGAATTCCTCACCACCTCTCTCGAAGCTGCAATGGCGGCACATGATGAACGTCAATTGAATCGTTTATTTTCGAAACATCGTAACTCCACTCTGGAAAAACACCCAAAAACAATCTTCCCCCTGTAGTTTATCCCACAGGATACCGATCCTGGCTTGTGGGGCCATTTTCGAAAGCTCTTGGTGAGAGCTTTCAGAAAAAAAATATACCACCGCCCTCCCTCTCCTTCTGTGGCTACACGCGGAGAAATGAGTCTTTGGAGTTACGATGTTTTGAAAATACACTTTTTTTCAAAACTCAGGAATCTTTATCTCGCCGTAAAAACGTCCAGGATCATTGTAGGAGGCTGTTTTTTCTTTCAAAATGTAGCCCAGGTCCTCAGCTTTCCAACGAGGCGCCGCACGACCCTATAGCTCCATTCAATCAAAAGTTACGGGCGTTTTAAGAATGGACCATTCCCCATTGACTTAACATTGACACGGAATTTTCCAGAACGGGTTTTTCCCTTCCCTCAAAAACATTGTAGAAACATCCTGAGTCATCGTAGGAGGCTGTCTTTCTTTTTAAAATGTAGCCCAGGTCCTCAGCTTTCCAACGAGGCGCCGCACGACCCTATAGCTCCATTCAATCAAAAGTTACGGGCGTTTTAAGAATGGACCAATCCCCATAGACTTAACATTGATTCAAACGCCAATGATTTTTTCTCGAATGGCGGGTGATTTGAAAAGCCATCGCGAGGCGCGCATTGGGGGAACCGAAAGGCATGGACACCCGACCGACTTTCACAGCGGAGATGCTTGATGCTCGGGGATCACATTCCTGCTGGCCAAGACGGCTGTGCCCCCGGCACTCCCTACGACATCTTTATATGGACAGAGAGGGGTGTCCATCAAAAAACAAAAACTTGCGGACATTCAGCCATACCAGGAGTTCTACGATGAACTCGCATCCAGAGCCGATCTGGACTTGGGTGATGATTCGGAGTATGATTCCGAGGGCTAAATGAATAAACTTCAGTTTTCCTCATTGATTGGTGCGTTCTTTCTCTCATTCAATCCGTTCTCATCTTCAGTATATTCTCCTACAGCATGATGGGAGAGAAGTCATTTTGCAGATCGGAGGTCAATGTTAAGTCTATGGGGATTGGTCCATTCTTAAAACGCCCGTAACTTTTGACTGAATTGAGCTATAGGGTCGTGCGGCGCTTCGTTGGAAAGCTGAGGACCTGGGCTTCATTTAGAGGAAAAAAACAGCCTCCTACAATGATTCTGGACGTTTCTACTGTTAGATTTTTGTTAAATCTACAATAAGGACACGATGCTTGTAGCTGCGAGTCGCGGGCAGAACTGCCTTCTCACGTACGCGCTGCCGGATACCACCACAACTGGTTGGCATCTACCGTGGCGCGACGGATGGTTCGATTTATTGATAGTAATTTAGTTCCTGGATATGATTACAGTTGTATGAACGACTAAGATCACAACATCTACAATGTTTTTGAGGGAAGGGAAAAACCCGTCCTGGAAAATTCCGTGTCAATGTTAAGTCTATGGGGAGTGGTCCATTCTTGAAGTGCCCGTAACTTTTGATTGAATGGAGCTATAGGGTCGTGCGGCACCTCGTTGGAAAGCTGAGGACCTGGGCTTCATTTTGGGGAAAAAAAACAGCCTCCTACGATGATTCTGGACGTTTCTACAATGTTTTTGAGGGAAGGGAAAAACCCGTTCTGGAAAATTCCGTGTCAATGTTAAGTCTATGGGGGGTGGTCCATTCTTAAAACGCCCGTGACTTTTGATTGAATGAAGCTATAGGGTCGTGCGGCGCCTCGTTGAAAAGCTGAGGACCTGGGCTACATTTTGAAAAGAAAAACAGCCTCCTACTATGATCCTGGACGTTTTTACGGCGAGATAAAGATTCCTGAGTTTTGAAAAAAAGTTTATTTTCAAAACATCGTAACTCCAAAGACTCATTTCTCCGCGTGTAGCCACAGAAGGAGAGGGAGGGCGGTGTTATATTTTTTTTCTGAAAGCTCTCACCGAGAGCTTTCGAAAATGGCCCCACAAGCCAGGATAGGTATCCTGTGGGATAAATTACAGGGGGAAGATTGTTTTTGGGTGTTTTTCCAGAGTGGAGTTTCGATGTTTCGAAAATAAACGATTCAATTATCGATTCACGTCAAAATCACTCCTCAAAAAAATGTCGGCTGGTCCACGAACGAAAGTTCCTTTAGTTTGCAAGTCTCGGCTCTGAACTTTCAAGAACCGCCGGAAATTTCCCCCTCCGTCCCTCGAAGCGGTATGTAAGCAATTCACCCGCCCAAAAACTTTGGCGAGAAACACGGAAACCCCGCATCGTCTATTCTTGACAGGTGAAGTTCCTGGATCGAGAGTCGATGCTGCCGTCAGATATCGATCCACGTACCTTTCTCCGGCGACGGAAATGGCCAAAACGCTTGCGAGGACGTTTTCCAAGTACTCGACTATGCCGAAACGTTTCGATTCCGCGCTCTCCAATACGTCTTCGATTTCCTGGTCGACTATTTTCGCCACCAGGTTGGCCAACTTTTCAGTTTGAGCGTATTTCCTCATAGCGACATGACTCAGGCGGCGGAGAACGTCCCATCCTGATGTGAAGTTGCTCGCGATCACATCCTTGAGCGGAGATGGAATCAAAAAGACATCTCATTCGTGATTTCCAGCGCTCTTGCAGCGATATTATCATTCGATTGGAGAATTCGATTTACGCGAGCCCGCGAGCCTCGTACTTGGCGCTCGCTCTCCTCGAGTTCGGTAGTCTAGTTTCAAGAGCTCGCTGTTTCCCCCAGCGAAAGTCAGGAGCAGGGTTTCGCCAAACTTACTTCGTGTCCTCTCATCTGAAGCTCATTCAATTTCATCTGTGGCCGATCCGCTGTGAGATTCCTGAGGGGTCCGGACATCTCCATGAAGGATTCTTTCGTATTAGCGACGACGAACGGGCGATTTCCGAACCAGATGGTGAATGGATCCCCATATTTTTCACTCCAAGTTATCGCTTTCTCGTAGAGTGGCCTGGGCGCTCGCAACTCTGTCGGAACGAAACGCAGATGACATGAGGAGACACCCGTCCACTTCGCGGATGAACCTTCGCTCAAATCAACTCACGAAGTAGATTCCCGAGGAATGGAAGCGGAATCGGACCCGGAGGGAGTTTCCTCACTCGATTGTAGAAACGAATAACGTATGTAGTCAGAATACCGAGGACGAGAGCCACCCAAGCAATTGGCTCGCAAATCCTGGCAAGGAGCATCTCCACGAGCGCCATTGCAAGCACGACAGACACAAAACTTCAAAGTTACCCTGCAGAGAGTGAGCGATTACCCGATCCGGTAAGGAATGGCCAGAGCGCTCCTCACGGAGAGGCACAGTGAGCGAGGCGAGATGGATTTCGAGAAATCGTCGTCTCCCATAGTATCACTAATTGTACAAGGTAATCCCGCTATTTGTTCACCCCAAGGTCAGCTTCGAGCCTAGATAGGCTCCTCCGAACTGACAGTCCCTCTAGGGCTCTTTAGATCGACAAGTCGCCAGTGATTGAGCTCGCCGAGGACTCTGTCGACAGCGGAAGCTCATCACAGTTAGCTCTCTGTTCGGCGAAGAAAATTCCTCACAGACATCACAAACATCGTCTTCGTACATCACAGACATCGTCTCCTCGTTCCTTCCCGAGCAACACGGAACTATGAACAGACGACTCAGGTAGACGCTCATCGGAATTTTGAGTTCCTCGTCTCCCCTGATCGTCCGCCGCCTTTTCTGGGCTTTTCGGAGGCAATAATTCCTTGTTTGTGAGAATATTACCTCTTCTTGATATAGGACTCCCTTGTGGATGAGAGATAAAGAACTCTCACCATCAGTCTGACCGCTTGTTTCGAGCCCATGATCAAAAATAAAATGCCTATGATGAATAATGGAATGTGCATGTTGTTCGAGAGGAAGGGCGGGCGGGGGCAGAGGATGCTTCTATTTGCCTTTCCCTCTCTCCCTCTCGACGACATCGGAAACATTCGTGGGCTAGAACATCATGAGTCTCGGCTAGCTGGCATCGGTTCCGGACAGTCTTCGATGGCCTTGCTACCCGCGAGCCAGGGGCCAAAGACTGCTGTGAGCTCTGATCAGATCGCTTCGGAGCTCAGGACCAGCTGGTCACAGTCGAGCGCTACATGGATAAGTCCTCGCGGTCACGGAATGCCGTGAATTTCGGGATTCGAGCTCTGGGAGGGATAAAACCACTGGGCCCAAGAAGCAACGAAGGATGTGATGAACACTCGCACAGATCATTCGCGTCCCTTCTACCGTAGTGGGACATGTAGTGTAGAGCCTCGATTCACAGAGAGGATTCTGCTTCTATCGTTCGCGAGCTAGATACCGGAAGTTTGGATGCGAAGCGAACGTGCCCCACTGATCCGGCAATCACCTGAGTCAGCGTGTTGACTCGTATCAGATCATTCCCGTCCACGGATACTTTCGGGTCTCACCGATTGCGCCATGATGCATAAATATCTTGCCTTTCATTTTGCGAAGTCCCGTCTTAGTCAGGCTCGACTAGCACACATGCGAGCAGCTAGATAAGCAATACCTCGGAGCAGTATCTGACGAGCATCAGACCACCAGATCACCAGAGAGTTCGGGGCGTATTTCGTCGATGGATTCGATTTAGCTGCAGTCGCTGATGCTCTCCAAGTGGAGCTGGCAGGAGACGGCTCGAGGAAGTCTCGAAGATCATTCGGTAGAATCGTCGGACCGCCTCTATGGGAGTTAGGGATTGATCTTTCGTCAGAATCAACCCCCGACGATATCCCCTGCAGGCTCTGTTGCTTTAGTCCGAGACGGAAGCCCTCAAAACCCGTGGTCTGTCCAAGGAAGGCATCTGGCGGGTAGTTTCGTCTTGATCGGTACCAAGTATCATCGGAATCACACTCAGATTGATCGGAATAGAATCAAAAGCTGCGCGAAGGACTCCTGGGCTCCTTGGTGAATCGCGTGAGACTCGAGACATGAAGCTGGATCCCATCGGAGTTGCAAGATCCTAACGCAGTATGATTCGAGGTTCGAGGGCAGACTAACCGATTACTACCAAGAATCGTAGAAATGTAGCATCTGAAAAATAAAAAGGCTTTCTCGATTCCCTACCGCCTTGATTAAAGCCAAGATCTTCGACTGACTAGGGGACATCGAAAGCCCATCCGATGTGATCACTCCGTTTTGTTACTCAACATGGAGGCTTGGATCCACCACGGAGTACCGCAATCCACCCTGTGAAAGACAGTCTGGGTCCCCTCCAGGAGGCTGGGCTCAGGCTTCCCGTGCGCGGCTCCTCACAATCCCTCTGCGCGGAGATATGTTCATAGGTGTGTCCTAGAGAATCTCTCGAGCCTACGAGAATACTGTACAGTATTCCCGCCGTCAATTCATGGAACCCCGAGGCTGGCTGCAGCGTTTTAGTATCCTCCATCCGCTCGCGAAATGGTGGCATGGGAAGCTTCTCATTCGAAGACTTCATAAACAAGGCTGACAGGTAGACAACTAGCGAAGCGGAGATACATATGTATACGCCGCAACCTTCCATCGCGGAAATATAAGGATTCCGTGAGAACATTCGTTGTTCCATGGTCAATCAATGAGCTAGGGACCGACTAGCGAAGGATCCACCTGGGATTCCCAGCTATCCGAAAACGTTCCCTCCCGATTTAAAGAAAAATACCTCATCTCATCGAATAATTCGAAAGCGTGGATCGGTTCGCTTTGATATGAATGTGGAACGCGATGCACACGTCTGATACTCCTCGGTCGTCTCCTCTCTCCCCGATTCGTTCATGGTAGCGTTCATCGTGCGCACAGGATCTGCATGCCCCTGGATTATATGTATCCCTGTTTCTCGGTTGCCACCCACTCGATTTTCGCGAGCAGCTTAGCGAGCTCGGAGACTCGATCATCCGATGGCGCATGTCGGTCAGGATATAATCTCCTTACTGAGTTCGCCATAAGCATTTCATGTGACGCGGCGGATAACATGTTTTCCTTCGGAAGCTGTCCATTTTGCTTGACAGGGGAAATATCTCTTTTCGAGTGAATAGTCGTGTCGCTGCGTAGCCGACAAGCCCATTCTGATCGAAAGAGATCGAATACACCGCCGCGTCCTTCTGCGTGTCCCACTCCAAGAACCTACCCGTGAAGCATGTAGCAAGAGACAAACGAAGCTCCATCGCTCGTTTTCTCGCCGGAGGGCCGACCGATCATCGGGCATTTGCCGCATGGATCGAAGCGTCCCGGGAAATTGGATTCGAGTGGTGTAAACTCGGGTTAGTCTAAAGCGCTTGCCTCGACTGCGAGGGACACAAAAGGCCAGGCGGCGCCTTTCCTCATCGCTGAATCATTGCGGTCGGGTCGAGCATACTGCTTGAAGGAATAGAGATGGGTAGAGCTGAAAAGGCTTGCTGGATCGTGATTGATTGCTCATGACAAAACATTTTCATACGGAAGAGTCGACATTCGGGATTCTTGCTGAACACCGGAAGAATTCTTCAGGAATCGATTCCACGGCGAAGACTGAATTGGACATCTTATGATCACGAACGGAATTTGAATCGTCGTATGACTGGTCCGTATACGTGAGGGAGCTCAAAACACGACATGTAGTCTCCCCGCTCCCCGGATGTAAAAGGAAAGCCCTTCGATAGCGAATAGCGCCAAAATAATCTGTCGCCGACAATCTATACGGAGTGGAACGTCCCCTCCCGAGACTACAGTTTTCTACGCCGCGTTCTCTTCGGTGAGGAGAGACCGATCGATGTTGAGAGAAAACGGGAATTATGAGGGGAATCCAGATGGAAGAGGCGGCTCCTGCTGATAAAAAAAAGCGGTCTGGGCTGGCTCATGATATAATAATAACTTCTGGCGTCCCTCCCCGCTCCGGGACAATCCGGGTCTTTTTGAAAGCCAAGATCCTTCCCGCACTCTTCGTCGGCTGCGCCTACGCGCCTGAACGTCCCGTAACGCAAGGCGGCAGGATCAATCGGAAACGCACGATACCGCAGCCTTGAGTTACCCATGCTGAAGATAGAAACTCTCTCTGTAGACGTCTTATCCCTCCCTAACAGACTAAGCTGCAAAAAAGTCCTAGTGTCTGCATCGTATCTTCGGCGACTCTAATAGCTTAACTGAGGTCCCCTACCTCAGCAGGCCTGCTCATAGCTAGAGTAATGCGGCTCCACTCAGCGCTCGTCACACTCTTGCGGTGGCGCTCTGCTACCCGTTCTGCTGGCACTACCGCGAGAAGCATGTACACATCGGCTGAGGCCTACTGAAGCGTAGAGCACAGTAGAAGATTATCACAACGAACCTCGCGCGATCAGGAACCTTCCTGTTTTAATAAATGATCGCTTCATTGGATGTTTTCTATCATTTTCTCCACGGTGAACCAGCCCAAAAAACGAAAAAGAAACTTCGCTGTACGGAGAATTTATTGTAATGGTGCTCGTCGAGAAATCACTTCAATGTTGATCCATCCCGCATCTGGCCCTTCAGATGAACTACATGATTCTTCCGAGCAACGGACGCTGCGTTCGGTGAAGAAAGCAGCAAGAACGGCCTCATGTGTGGACCGCTCGTCGGAGTCAACGGTCGGGGTAGAATTATTATATGTAGTATCTCGACGGTGGACAGCGGTTCGGACCCCGTTCGGCGGACAGATAGTCAATATTTCTATGGAGATTGAAGCAACTTTGTCCGCGTTGTGCCCACAAGTCGTTTGGAATCAGGAGCGGAGCGGAAAAATATATCCACGCGAGCCCGCGACGAAACCTCCGAAAGGGATTCGATGGCTAGATTCAGATATGCAGGCTGGCAGAGGTCATTGTCCCCACCGTACGGAGGTATTTAGATTCCCTCCGATTTCTTCGAGTCAACCACAGATTCATTCGTTCATCTGTAATCGAACTAATATAGACTCGTCAAGTGGCTCAATCCACTTCCGGGGCTGGATGAGGCTGTACGAATTTTCCTCCCAATCGGTATCGGATCATCTGCGGAGTAGCCATCCGAATCGGGCGTTGAAACTCGAGGTCGAGAAACCCTGTCCTCTGACGCCTCAACGATTGGATCGGAGGAGGAGGGATGACCCCACCGTGAATTCTTTTCCGTCGTTGCGCCCGTCTCTCATATGCACGTTCGCGTGAACGGGGTTATTCGCACATAAGGCCGAAAGTACTATTTGCGTGGGATCTCGTTCTTTCTAGCGAGGAAAAGTGTTCCGATCCCTATTCAGGGGAATCATTCTCCCGCAGAGCAAGCAGATTCGAGCCGCTTCCTCGGCGTCATATACCCTAGAGGATGTGATACGTCAATTCCGTGAGCGAGTGAACGGCACTCAAACATGGGAGGACCCCGGATTTTGTGGTGAGACACGCAGAAAGGCCCCCGGACTATCCATCACGAGGGCGTCCAAACACCAATACACAGCGAGGGTAAACAGAGCCTGAACCAGATTTATTTCTAGCTCACACCCTCGACTGAGGCGACCAGAGATGGACTAAAGCTTTTTGATTCGGTAATTCCTCACCTGATACCTCGAGCTATGAGGGAGCCTGCTATTATACGATGCATTTATCGATGACGAATCCTCGTCTCTCGGGAGATGCGCGGGGACTGTCTCGAAGCTCTGGGCACCTACAAAGCCCATCGTGTACGTTCAAAAATATCCAAGTACCACTTGCATCCGCAAGTTCGGAGCGGGTGCGAATTCCATGGATGCGATGGAGAGAGGCGATACGGGCTAAATGGAGAAATGTCTTTCGGACGAAAACGGATTTCGCACGGTGGATCTCATGTTGGAAAGTTTGGAGAGACGGAGACTCAAACGAACAAGGTCCGCCTTCCGGCGACCCCGAGAGCGTTTTCCCGAAATATACGTGCGGGGCGATCAGTTGAATGGCTGGCCCTATACACAAACGCAAAGCAGAATCGATGAAAGAGGCAGAATCGATTGGATAGAGGAATTTGCTCCGCACAGTGATGCGAGTGGACCTGATCGAATTCTAGAATCAATAATTCAAGCACACGCTGGCCTACGCTCGAATCAATAAGTCAAGACACCGGTTCACTGAAAGAAAGTAGGTACGAGCCGCGAGCTAGGGAAATCTTGTGATTTTTGTCGAGTTTGAGACTTGGCAATCGGATGAAATGACCAATTTTCAAGGCGAGTGAAACTGTGTCGAAGCGGAGGGAGTAAGATTGTCGAATGGACTCACTGCTCCGATCGCGGAAACGAGCAACAGGTAATCAGAATTCGTGGAGATCCCGCTAAAATTTCCAAACGCTGCGCCCTCATATTGGCGACCCAAATCCGTAAGCCTGATGTCTTGATTGACTGCGGAAAGAGTTCTAAGAAGAAAAAGAGAAGTACGAAGAAAGGACGAAGAAAAGTACGAAGAAAAGTACGAAGAAAAGTACGAAGAAAAGTACGAAGAAAAGTACGAAGAAAAATACGAAGAAAATTACGAAGAAAAGTACGAAGAAAAGTACGAAAAAAAGTACGAAGAAAAAGTTCTAAAGAACAAGTTCTACCGGCTGGGGCAGAGAACTTGACTCCTCCTACCGAATCACAGTTTCCAACTGCAGGCTGATTTCTCTTCCCCCGATACTCAACAGAGTCATCGAAAGATTCCTCACGAATGAAATCTCGGAATTCATTGGAAACGATGATATTTCAAGCAGTGATCATTTTGGCTTCAGAAAAGGGCGAAGCTGTGAGGATGCTGCCTTGAAGTCAGTCGAACAGATCGTCGAGGTTGAGGACAAAAATCTGAGCTGTGTCACAATTTTTTGTGTCATTAGTGAAGCTCTCGACTCTGTAGATCACTCTTGGCTCCTAGCCACGCTTCCCAGATTGGCTCCCACGGGGCTGCCTACCAGCTCATTCGCGTCTATCTCCAGGACTAATAGGAATTGTCCAAATATAGCGACTCAATTAGTAGTCCCCACCCGGTTGTCTGTTGTGTTCCACAGAACTCCAATCTTGCACCAATATCATCTACCTTGTTCAGAAATAATCTCCTGAGCGAGCGAGACGCTGTGAACGCAATTTCGGTTGCGGTCGTCACTGCGTTTCCCCTCGCCCATGAAAATACTCTGATGCTCGGGCATCTTGCATCGAGGGCAATCATCTCTCGACGAATGCTAGAAGGATCAAATGTGTCGTTCTTTTACGGCAAACGCTTGATGGCCCGATCCGCATGCAATCCTCTCAAAGTTCCGATTCGGGGTCCATCTCACGTTAATGAATCCTCACAGAGCCTTCTTTTCGCCGGATTGCATTTGGACTCACAAGTAAACATTCTTTTTTGAAAATGACAATCGCCTGGTTTGACATGCTTTTCTGAAAGTTTCCGAGCCCCGGAGCAACCCCGAGTCGTTTTTCCCTGCTGTCCTGCATTTCATACCCCTTTCCTGCAGGCTCCGAAACCCGGAAAAACACCAGTTACATTGATATCCGGGATATTTTTCTCGGATTTAGATGGAAATGTTTTTCCCCAGGTTCCGAAGCCCGGAAAGACCCATTCCCATTGATATCCGAGCAAAATATTCCGGATTTCGATGTAAATGGTGTTTTTTCCGGGTTTCGGAGCCTGCAGGAAAGGGGTATGAAATGCAGGACAGCAGGGTAAAACGCCTCGGGGTTGCTCCGGGGCTCGGAAACTTTCAGAAAAGCATGTCAAACCTGGTGATTGTCATTTTCAAAAAAGAATGTTCACTTGTCAGACCTCAGGTCTCGAGCCCACTTCAGGGAAGTCTGCACCTACATCCACTCTGGTGTCGCCCTTCATTCCCGTGTGAGACAGACATATGTAGATGCTCCCGCTCTCTCAAACGGCAGATTTACTTGTCTCTTGTTGACTCTGCGATACGTCATTTGATATAGATCTCCGGGAAAACAACCGATGGTTTGATCTCAAAAATTTTGGAAGTGCAGAAAAATGCTGTCCGCCGGCTCACAAACTCCCCACCACCTTCGCACTCGGCCCCAAACTTCGTCCCCTGTGGCAGTCTCTCTCGAGGTCAGAAAGCTCTCTATACAGCCTCCTGACCCATCTGAGCTGTGGAATGGCGTTCCTTCCGCGACCCCAACTCGGGTATCCGACCCGAAACAGATCTGCGGGTATGCTCCCCTGCACTGAAATTCTCAAAGCAGCAAATGGAAGAACTCCCTTACCCGTGTGTGGATCCGTAACCATGTCGATAATTGCCTAGACCGTTTTCCTAGATATGTAATACATCAAGACCGCCCTCAAAAACCACTGAATCAACATCACACGTGACGAACTAGACTCGTCGCGTGTAAGATAGACCTCGTGAGGATCCTCGAGTATAGATTGTTTATTACAGTACCTAATGTGTAGTATAGCATAGAATCATAGTATAGAATGCCTCTCTGAAAAACTCTGGCTTGAATGCCTCGTCCCTCAAAACTCCCTCCCCCCCCCCCTCCTGTCCCCACCTGTGAATACTAGCAGCCCCTGTTGTGCACGGGCTCAAACGTGCTTTCTATACGGCCTATATTGCCGACTCAATCGGATTGAGCGTTTTTCCCGTGTGACTGTGTCGCGGGCGAAAGCCCACAGCAGACACGCAGTGACCATCATTGCTGTTTACTTCACCGGAATGAAACTCAGAGATCCCTACCTGACTGAAAAAATGATCAACAACAGGTGCGAGTCGCACCGTACGATCAGTGGGGCACATCAGTGAGTCTCCGAGCTTGTAGCCTGATAGATGCGAGCTGTATGACCAAGGTTGGAGAGCTCCATCGAAGGATAATTCCGAACACACAATTTCATGCTCGAGAGAGCTCAGCTCGTTGTGGAGGCGCTGCGAGTGTCGACAGAAAGGCTTGAAACGTCCTCAAGAGTCCCGATGCTCAATGAGAACGGCTCTCAAAGGGGAACATGAACACTGCACCGTCGGATGGCCCGCAGGAGCCGGAGATGAGTCGAGCATTCCTTTACATTCAGAGTAGGCAGCTCCGGATCGCTGCTCTGGCGCATTGAGAAAAAAGGAAGAACAGATGATACTCATCAGCAGCGCGATGAGCATGAGGAGAACGAAGACTTGAGTAGGTACATGTTCTTCATTAAGCTAGTTGGTCACGCTTCTCCTTGATATTCGTTCTCAGTTGAAGAAGCTACGGCGTGTCGGTGCCTCCTCCCTCGGAAAGCACCGAACCGCGCCGGGAAAACCACCCTGGACCCTCGGCCAAACCTTCCCTGAGAGGACCTGGAGAGACCGCGAACAAGGAGCCGCGCTGCCCCGGGCACTTCTCCACGCGGTCTCACCGTTGCCCTCCGGCATCCGTTGGTCTGATCGAGTCCGTCGGGGGTACGGGGAAGAATTTCTAGAATTGAACGCGCCTCAGCATCTCCATTCCCGACTTACGATGAATCACAATGAAGCGACCGAAAGGGACCGCGACGTGAATGCCTGAGTGTGTTACGAATTTCCGCATCTCGAGTTCGGGGGTCATGCCAATATTTCCGCGAATCTGGAGCTCCGATTTTTGAGCATCGCCAGAAAACTTCTGCTCCCTCTAGGTACAGAACGAATATGTTAAGCGCCAAAGATCCGGACCCGGACCCGCGTGTGTATTCGGGGGCCGGGACCGCCTCACGAATACTCTCGCGCAGACCCCGACCAGAACTCCGATGGCGGCCGAAGATCACCCCCCCGCAAGCGTCGCCCCGATACAAAGTCTGAACGCGCCAAGTCCGCGGCCATCCCATCGGTCTTCCCGTGTGAGACGGTGTCATTCTGGCCATCGAGTCAGTATCGATATCGAATAGAGTCAGCATCTCACGTCGTTCTCGAAGTGGAATTGGCCAATTGGCCTAATTTATGATACCGACCGTAAAAAACGTTTGTGTGCTCACCTTCGGTTGTATGATGGTTATGTAGACTCCGCCGGACAACAGCGATGAAACCGGCACCGGACTTTATTGCACAACTAAAAGTTGTATCATCGTCTCGTTTTCCCGCCTTGCCCGACGGATTCGGATTAGTCACGTTCGCTGGCGCAGAGCCCTGTTATGGTCGGCCACCTCGTTTTGCCGGTTCGTAAGTATTTCGAAATGTCAGGGAGTTAGTGAACCCGGGAGCGGCTTTTTACGTCGCAGTTCCAGCTCTATCTGATTCGCGATGAGTTCGTTCTTGGCCTCTCGGCGGAACGAAGTTTCGAAGCGACGAGGCTCCCGCGTTCCCGTTCCATCTCTTTGTCAGCCCTTGAGAGCTACTTGCGCGGGAAAACTCGGGCCTACGGCTAGCCTCCAGCCCATAAGTTCGGAGTCACGGCGGAATTCGCGAGCAACTTCGCATCTCCGAAAATCTGAGCTCGAGGCCGCCAGTGCGAGTATGCGTCATACTTCCCTCTCGGTATTCTCGGAGATTGTATTCGTGCGAGGGTCGTGTGTCATGTCGGCGGGATTGGTGTGAAAGTCGAACGGCAGCGCGACGGTTCTATATCATAAGTGGTCAGAAAATAGATATCTGCCTCGATTGAGGATGTCCTTGCTGCGAAAAGAGATAAAAGATCAACTCATCGAGGCACGATTGGGGTTGTTCCTTGAATTGGCAAATGCGCTAAGCTGGCGACGATTTCCTCAGGATGGTTCGACGCTCCACTGGGAAGCGAATGAGTGACTCCTGTCGTTCCTCAATTTTTTCTCGGGGTTCGGTTAAGCAGGCGAATCTCGGATGGTCCTGGGAGCATCCATCGCTTGGGAAGTACAACTCACAATTCAGTCGCAGACATTTTATACTCCGGGCGACCGGCTTCTATAATGTTCGGATTGCGGATCCTCGAAGAGTTCTCCTTATTTCTATACTGACGTCTTCTCGGTGATGATTTAGTAGTTCCATAGACCGAGGCGGTTTTGAGTCTAACTGGAAACGGAAAAAACTGCGTCGCAGATGTCATGTTTCTGTTCGGTTCGTTGGAGTTGTTGACGAGCCACAACTCGTCGTGGGAAGATCCCCGCGCCAGAAGCAAGGTCAACATTGAGTCTCGGATAATGTCGAATTTGGGAAATGAGCGGAGTGACGAAAGGAATCCGGAACTTATTGCGTTCTCATTACGGGAATTATTTCAGTGCTCTTGTGTGCATTATTTCGGTACCTACATCGGGAGAGTCGGAGAAAAGATCCGCCTCGGAGCTTCCCGTCCCATCCCTCATTCAGAGGTCGGCGGCAGTACTAGAAGCGCACTGAACAGAATGCCTCTACCCCCGCCTTCCCCCCTCCCCCGACATCTCGTTCCAGAGGAGTTCTCGCAATGGAAGTCAAGCTCATCCACGGCCCCTCAGAGTGATGAATTGAGCCGAATATTTTGAGCGTCGAGAATTTCCCTGCTCATGCGCTCGAATCGACAGGTTCCAGAGTTTTACCTTAGTAGATGTGGAACATAAAGAGTCTATTCGGTGGTTGCCAAAGATTTCCGAGCAATGGACACCCGTCGACCCTTCTATATATAGACGGTCGGCGATCTCATCGACGAAAATGATCAAAGTTCATCTATCACGGCGATTCGACGGAATCAACCGATTTCTTGCTCAAGGCAAGTCCCTAGGAGGCTTGACGCCGCGCCCTGCGGAAGTCATTCGTATAAGGAATCTCTGCGGATGACGCTATGCGACAACCTACCTGAGGGTCCCTTGATACTCCCTCACGGTAGAATCTATTATCGTTGGCCTCCATATAAGCCGGGACTTCTAGCTGCGATCGGATGATTTGCTCATTTCTCTGCCGTCTAGAACGAGTACCAAGGATGGCACAGCTTCGCCGTCAGTCACCTGCCAAGCGTAGTTTGAGGAAACAAGCAACTCTGTCTTCGCGGAACGCTTCTCTGCTGAGGCTTTCCCGTCACAATGAAGAAGGAACCCGCTTATGGACTGGCAGGAAACGAGCGTAAGAGCTCAGGAAAGGACAGACGCAGCGGAGAAAGTTGTCTGACTCGTGAAAACAGACGTTCGAAGTGCCCTCCACGGCTCCTACTGCTTTATTTTTCTCTGGAGGGAAATACGCAGAAAAAATGAACGGAGTTCCGGGCCATAACGTCAATCGGACGGAGGTACCTTCGGAACGACGGAAGAACTGAGTTTCAACATTCCCACGGGCTGAGGGCGGTTTTCGTCGGCTGGAATAAACGCATGATAGTCAAATTGACGAATTTATACCGGATAAAGAGTTAGGATGAAGGTCTCGTTGGAGAGATCTGCTGAGTTCCCGAAAACTCAAAGTCGCACATGAATTGATGCAGTCCGCTCATCTTGGGTTCGCGATGATGGCACCGAGGCGCTTCAAATTAATTGTGAAGTGTGAGACAGAGTGTAGCCTCTAGGAAAGGAGGAGATCCAGGCAACGTGTGGTTGACCGGAAAGCCGTCAACATCAATATAATTGATCTACAATGGGGAATCGCTGAGCGGAGTGACTTATATCCTGCTCGAGGACCTACCTCGCGCCACGACTGGGGGCCTCAATGACTAGCGAGATCAATCACGAGCACTTCTATAAAGCTTAAAGGTAGGAATAGCTGCAAATCCTGGGCGACATCGCCGCGGAGATTCTGAAGTAATGAATCGTGTTGAGGAATAATAATTCCCCTGATATTTTCGTACCTGGGCGGTCACAACAAGACGCGCAAAGGATTAGTGGTCACAAACAACCAGGTGGAACGGCGTGAAGGCAGAGGAGCGCGTCTGAGGTACATTACCGAGCATCAATCATCGAAGTCTATGACTGCGAAGCGCCACACGATTGACTGAAGATGAGAGGTTTTCTGATTGCTCCGAAAGAGAAAGTGTCATTGAGTTAGTGATGGTTCCCTTCCATAGAAAATATAGGCATTGGGGATTCCGATCAAAGAGACCTCCCCGGATGTTTTCTCGAGACATCGCCTTCGAGCGCTGATTCCGGCAAATCGCGTCTTGGAAGCAGGCAAGCCAGGTAACGGCGAATTCTAGGCTCTTTCGGACTGCTTTCATCGATCGGTGAAGAGCCTTAGCAATCTGAACCGAGCATCTTGTGGCGGATAAGTCGCCTTCGGAGCCCCTGATTCCAGGCGCTTCCACAGGGGGGAGGGGGTGGTGGGAGGAGAGCTGAGGGGGCTTCTTTCTCTTCTCTCTCAGGGTAGAGAGGGGAGTTTTACATGTCATCTAGGATGTGACAGGATGAGATCCACGAACCTCCCCGCCGGTCGCCGTCCGAATCCATCTCAAGAGGCCGACCTTATCGCTACCGCAACAGAGGACAGAATAATTCGAGGCGGGAACGCTTCAGATGCTGTCAACGTCCTGATTCTGACCTTCCTCCCTTCACGTTTCTCCGCCCTGGTAGGACTCTGAGCTCTGAGACCCGTAAAAATGATGGGTTGCATTCCTTCGAGGCCACAAGATGGAGAGACGGAGGAACCAAGAATCGACGACGCAATACTGAGTGGGTGTGCTGAGCGATTCCTCTAGGGAAAACGCTTCGCCAACTCTGGAGTGGTCAGAACATCGTATTCGGAGAATATCGTTGTACGATCTTGGGACTCAGATGCAACTGTACGGGATATCGAATTTCCCATCTTCAGAGATAGCGCGACGAAGAAGAATTGAAACATCGCTTCTCGCTTCAATACTTCAAGACAGAGATCTCGGGTGACCGAGCGCAAACACTGCAGCGTTTCGAAAATGTCTCAACACGACTCTCTCAACCGTTTTATTATGTGGTCTCATAAATCAAGCGGCGCAGCCGTCACGACGGACCTCTCTGTATTACACGAAGAAAGATGACTCTTCCCCCATCGGTAGATAAAAGAGCCGAGCTCTCTGAGCCGGAACCGGGTTTGTCTAAGACGATCTGGCGTCGTGAGACCGGACACTCGTCGCTCTCAGAAAGCCGTCATAGACTGGTTGGCCTTAGACGCCCACAGTAAGCTGTGTCACGCGATTGTTGATCTCTGTCTTAAACCGACTCAAGCAGCGAAAATATTTTCGCGACCTCGTAAAACAAGCAGGAGAGAAGCTGAATGACGAAACTTCACCATCAGGAGTTTAGTGCTTGCTCAGTCCTTGAACGAGAGAACATCGCGATCGACCTGGCGGCGGGCGCGGACCTTCTGAATCACTATATTTTCATACCCTCGGAGTCTTCGAGCGAGAGTTTGCCGAATCCCCGATGCAGGTGCGAGTGTTACAATTCATTCGGGGCTCCATGAGCTCAAGCCCATATCCGAACTCTCGGGCTTTCGGGTAATTGAGTCCGAGATGTTTTGTTCACTGCCTAATGGAGTCTTCGTTTGAATGTATATCGCGCATCCTCTCATTTCATCCATTCAGGCTCGTCGACAAGGGAAGATCGCGGTCGTAAATTGGAAGCTCGTCGGTAGGAATCTCTATACCGGAGCCTGAAATGACGTGGTGGCTCATGAGAATCGAATCGACTTCAATGTGGATTGTCTGGGATTTACACCTCATCCTCGATGAGCTTTCTAAATCTCAGTCAACTGTGACCTCAGAACAGAGAGATGTTTCCCCCGAGATCCGAGGAGATGCATTTTCATTTGGAGAATACAGATTCATTCCAATTCTAGTCTATCTAGTTTTCGGAATCGAGTCCCGAACCTTCTTTCACGGGCAGCCGTGGCGGGATATTTCCACGGGTTGGCATCCAGCGTGGTCCTGCACCTGAGAAAATCGAGAGGCATCCCGGAGCTGATGAATTGATGAAAATTCGGCTTTCAAGGAGCGAGATGGGTTAGCGGACTCCGTGTAGACAAAAGAGTCCCTTCCTTCATCTTCAAGGATTTGTTTGAAGAGTTCCGGTTTCGGAGGATTTGTTTCGAAGGTGCCTGCGTATGAAAGGAGGCCCATCATAATATGAGGAGGAACCCCCAAAGATGTCCGCCCCCTCATCACCCCCGATCTCATCCCCTAGTCTATTGTCTAGTCTAGTGGATCAAACTATGTATATTTACATTCCCGGTGTCACCCGTCGAAACAGAGCGTCCTTCCGAAGGAGGAGGCCTCCCAGACGGGAATGACCCTGCCTGCTTATAGAGTGTGACCTTCAGGTGGAGAGAATGCGATACCCCGAGACCTCACGACTCGTTCCACGGCTCAATCTTCCGATACTGACAATGTTCCTCTAACTATTGCTCTTTTCGCTAACCTTCGGTCAGTCCAGTGCTCAGTTCATGTATCACTCCTCGGGCGAACGTACTCAGCACGAATCTGACTTCCTAGAAGGCCGGGAGGACTCCGCTCATGCGGTGGCGTCGGTCGATTCCTGCTGCCGGATAAAAATCCTTGCGGACGCCCAGGTGCCCGGCCCTGTCCCATCCAGATACATTCGCTCATTGGATCCGTCCTCGGAAGCAATTCTATTGGGGATACATGAGACGTTGAACGTCAGCCACGTGGTCCTTTCCGAAAACATTCGGTGTCTCTGACAGCGCTCAGCGAGTATCGCCGGTTCTCTAATCAAAGTTCATGACCAGGATGATAAGTCGAACTATTGAGTGAATTTTCGCTCAACAACGGACGCAGAGCCAGCCGAGAGTCCCTTCTCACATAGCCTCATGAAATCACTTTATCGAAGAGGTTCTTGCAACGACTCTCAAGTGTACGGAATGAGCACGATGGCAGCTCTTCTGAGAGCGGAAAAAAGGGTCACGGAGCGCTCAGAAGCGGCTCTGAACCGGGGAGCGATTGGAATATCGTCTCCTCTGGCGCGTCCCTCTCGCCTTTGCTCGCAATGTTGCAGGAGGGCTCATGCATCTATTCATCTCATCGGTGGTCAGAACGCCCCGCGTCGCTCCCGCCCGAAGATTTTCTACATCCATATCCAAGCGATTGCAAAGCTTGGATTCCGGAAGCTGTATCATCTCACCTTCGGGGGGCCAATCGGAAATATCGACTCGTTCGTGTACAAGATGAGTGCGGTTATCGATATTTTCCCCAGTCCGTCGTTGGCATCTCGGAATCGGGCACGTGGAAATCGGGCATACGGGACGGTACCGTCTCTCGCGACGATGATTCGGCACATCTTTGAACATACAATTATAGTATATCGAGCTAATCGCGTCTCCGAAAGGACTAATTTATTCTCCCTGTCGCAGGCAGGTTGCTCTTGTTGCGATCCGTCACGCAACGTGTGCAAAGTGTATGCGATACGTGTCATTGGTCAGATGGTTGACAGATATCTTATCGGGACGCTCAGTGATTCCCGAAAGCGGATCCGTTCGATCCTCATGTGCATCATGTTTTCGCGGGACTCTCCCCTTGAGCAGACTTTTCGAGATGCTTCCCTCAAGATTTATTTCTCCACGCCCACAGTTTCATCCTCCCTCTCATCATGCGAGTGACCGTCATGTACCGGCTCCGATGGGATGGTCGTCCCTGGAGGCGTATCGAAAGTCACCTTCATTCGGACCCCATCGAACAGCCGCGTGGGGATGGGGCCTCGGGACGATGTCTCCACCCGAGTATGCGAAGTGCACCGTGGATGCAAGCAGATCACTCGATTCCGCCACCGAACGGGGATCCGAACCCGACTCAGGTCCTATGAGAGCAGGTATATGAAGGGGATTGAGTTTGTTTTCGGTATAATGGATACGGAGGAGGATCCCTGGGACAAATTCCATGGGGTCCAAACGTAGAGTTCAGTATTCGCAGCTTCCACGCTTCGAGACGAGCGAGCTCCGCTCCGATTAAGTTCAGTACCGAGCTTCCAGGGAAAGTTCCGCCGATCAATTTACGGGTAATCTTCAACTCTCAGTCATCGGAACTTCGAGAAAGTAGAGACGATCGAGATTCCAGAGAAACTTTCGCTGCTCAATTAGACGTGATCACTCGTGGAGTATCGGGTTCTACGCTCTGAGTGAGTATCAGCCACGTGCCGTCGTAAATCGGAGCAGATCTGCGAGATTTATGCTCGTCCAGGGTCTCGTCGATGAATTTCGCTGCGGAATCGCTCTGAGGAAATTCATCCAGGCTGTACATAGTTTATCGATGAATAAACGCGTGCACGGGAAGATCTCTCCCAGAGATCGAGTTTCGGACCGGGAATAGGCACTCGAATGCAAAGAATGGCGGAAACTCGATCCGATGGTTACAACGCTCAACTACTACTGGTGCTCCATTTGAGCGAGCGGAGCGAGTGAACTATCCATCACGTGCAACGCATTCGAAACGTCTGGACCGAGCGTCGACGTTGATGTTGTTGTAGTTTCTTGCCGCTGACTTCATCGTTCGTCGCGAAGCATTAACGCTCCGATGAATGCGTTCCGGGCTGGCGTGCGACGTCTCGCTCACAGCGTTGCCGGTAGCTGCTCGGCGGAGAAGTGCTGACCGAGCGCTTCGGACAGCGTTCCGCCCGGAGAGCCGAGCAGACGGGGGAGTGCGCGACCTCCCACTCACGTACGTGACGTTGGGTCTCGTTGTAATTGAACGAGCACACATCGAAGAGAGAGTGAGTGTATGTATGTATGTAAGCGAGAGAGAGCACGAGAGAAACAAGCGGCGGCGCAAAACAAGCACGGGTCTAACGCATCCTCAAAACACTCTCTGTCACTGTCCTATGTGACAGCTTGGTTTACCGGTTGACCGGAGAAGCCGGCCAATTCTATGGCACTCGATGCTTCACGTGGGCTTCTCTCTATCTGGGCCCATAAGCTGGTAACTCACGAAAAGACACTGATGCCGTCCGGATCAATGGGCTGTTGTATAAGCGTAAAGCTTACGGAAAAGCATCAAAACTGGCTGCTCAAGACACCGTGCGTCGCAAGCATCTTCGTCGATAGCTTCGACGCGCCCACAGGGGATCCTCCTATCACGGTCACGCGGGACGTGACTCACAATGCCTGTGATCGTGGAATCTAGCTCTGTCACGCCAAACCCGGGCATTGGGAGCCTCAAATGCACTCGTCGATAAAAGCAGCATTTTTTCCGTGGATTCCCATGCGCAACGCCAGAGACAGACACCGGTACGCCGAGCGGGAAACAACGGTAATGCCGGCTACTCCGGTACACTGACGATGTGCGTAAACCGTCTGATCCTGTTGGATGTCACGGAGCTCGATTCGCTTAATCCTCTCGATCATGAATCTCCAGATATGATGTACTATGATCCCCACCGTTGAGGAATGCATTGGGATTCCCGATCAGGATATATCGTTTGTTGCTAAGCCAATAAGCAAACAAGGAACGTCTGGACAGAAGGCATGCACGGGAAGCTGAGTCTCGCGAGTTCTGCAACAAGGGATGAACAGCGGCCTTGGCCGAGAGTTCTCGGCCACGCGAACAGAAGGATCAGAGGAATCTTGGGCTTAATCAAGACAACAGAGTCCCGCTTGCTCTCCTTATGAATCTCAGAGTCAAGTCGGCGATCGTAGCGTCGGAATCCATTAGGGCGGACGGACCAGACTATCGGCTGAACACGCTGATGACCGTCAAAGAGAAGATACGAAAGCGTCTTGTGACATGAGTTCGAGTCAATTCATTTGCTCAGATTGGACCCAGAGTTTGTGGGAGTGCTTGGCTGCCTCTAGTACTATGGGAATTTTCGGGAAGCTATCCCGTCGGATCCTGCGAACTCCACTCCTCAGAGAGCAATGCATCACTGAACGGTTGCAAACGCGATCGAAGGCTCCCTACGGAATCGAGAGCATCTACGAGGACGATGACAGAGCTTCACGCATAACTCCAAAGAACGGCGACGGCGTTCTGACAAGGCATAGCGACACCGCAATCCATTTCCGCGAGAATTTCGCAATAGTGGACAGGAGATGTTTCCGGATCTAGCAAAGCTTCGAATTCATTTTTCCAAGCGGACCGGTCTCCAGCCCCCTATAATACCGCCTCCGTGCGCCAGATCCTTTAGTTCCAGAAATTCGCGGGAATACGCTCATAGCGGAACAACGCATCGGAGCTCTTGGCTGTCCGGATGATGAGTACCTTCATCAGCTGTCGAATTCGAACCGCGGAATCGCATGCGCACGGGATTCCCGTTGAATTTCGACGCAGTTAAGGTAGGAGATCTGGTTCTGCTGAGTGCTTTGAATTTGTATAGAATTCTATTCGTTCAGGGCCGTTTTTTCCTGCCGCTTCACGACATGAAGGACACGCGGCTATAGGCTCGCACCCGATAATGGGTTCCCTTTCCCGATGAAATCGGTGGCCCGCCAAAGTACGCGACGCCGACGGTCAGGAGTCGGTCCGAGAAGGACATTTTCTCAGCTCGACGATCGAAACAATCATTGGACGAATATAGAGTTGTATGAGTTCGAGGAGGGGATCTTTTCGGAAGATCACGCAGAGTGACTATTAGTAGAGCTGAAGCTGTGCTAGAACTCACCCAAATAGGCGAGGTCGACGTGTTCTGGTAAATACTCGTCATTGGGCAAGAGGGATGCTCGGCATTTGATTCCCCGGGAGGGGTTCGAAGGGAACACACTAGATTATCCTCCGTCGAGAGACCTTCTTTTTGCGCGGCCGCCCCCCTGAAATCAACTAGCCTGCCTATTGTGGATTCTCGGAAAATATTCACGGCGCGGCATGGTGATGGCGAGGAATCAAATCTCCGAAATGAGCATGAGAAAGCTGCTTGGGGGGGGGATTTTTGGAATAGTCAGAGATTATGTCTCGGAATCCCGCGTTGAAGTAGTGAACCGGGGTTTATGAGACCAACTCGAAATTCGCCATCAAATGTATAGCCTCGGAGCTCTGAAAATCTTCGTGGATATGCGAACTCGACCTCGCTCGCTTGACGCTTCCGAAGCTATGCTCCAGGATAACGGGGGTCGCTTCTAGGCCGATGTCCGGACATCGGCTTAATACGATCGGCACCCCATTCGAACGTTTTTCGATGTGCCAGAGTAGCCGCCCTATAGCGTTTTCGAAACTCACAGCTCATCGCATCGAGAGCCCACCGATTGCATTGACCGCCGCTGACGTCCCTCGAGAGACAAATCCAGGACATCGATTGACATCCATCGATTGACCTCTATGTATCTTCCCATCTAAAGCTTGATCTCTCCAGCTTGATTCGGCTCAGGGGCAATTTTCGATCGAGAACATCGATTGACGTGTTGTGTCTTCTTTCGGCCCGTTTCGTGGGTATCGATACCGCGCCGACGAGATCTCCGAGCTCATGCTGAGATTGTGACCAGGAACTGGTTTTGATTAGAGCTCTGACGAGTAAGGTGGTGTGGGTTCCTTCCGGCACTCACTCAGTACGTTTTCCCCGAGCGGAGTATTGAATTGAGCTATCAAGCGCGGCTTGAAAGGCGGTGTTTCTTGCGGAGCTTCTCTTCTCTTGTTCTCGGGCCACTTCAGCGCCTTCCTGTTGTTGGAAAAGCAATTGTTAGAAGCCACGCCGGCGTCGACGAAGCGACACTGGCTTTATATGCTCGGGGCTTCCTTTTGTTTTCAGACTCGCAGCTCGGCGTCGCTCACGTCAACGTCGAACACTTTTTCCCAGGGAGTTTTCCCCGGTCTGATCTCATCCCGAATCGCCCTCCTATCCCTGAATTCTTTACTGGCCGCGAAATCGTCGTATTCTTCTCTGGCTTCTAATTGAATTTCCTGTTCCGGGGAGAGACCTACCCGAACAAACTCATGACATGACTGCATTCGCATAAAATCGTCGAGATCCTCGTGGATTTTTTCGGGGACAAGTAGATTTCGACGAAGAGAGATGAAGTTCGAGTAAGCTGCCATGGTCGAAAGAGGATTTTCACCGCGTTGTCGGTAGGAAGTCTCGATATCAACGGAGCAACGCTAGACGGCAAGCGGTCCATCGGAGCTCAGGGCATTTGATCGGATATCGAAGTTGACCGGAAGAGAACTTGATCGCTCAGAGAAGACTTCATACTCTCCGGGACAGGTGATTCGCAAGGCTTAGAAGCGAAACTCTCCCAGCTTGTGTCGCAGTCGCAAGCTTGCTGTCTGTCTGCCATTCAGCGATGAGAGCTGTCGTGACATGGACGGTGGGTGCTGAGTTGAAGGATTTGGTCCTCGTGTTTTATCAACCTGTCATCCGGTCAAGCGCTGTTGACCTTCCCCAGGGTCTCCGGCACACAGCGACACAACAGGTGGAGCTTCAATTCAATAAAAGAAGCTTGTCGGATCCGATACCTTCGGGACGTCTCTCCAGTGGGATATCTGTCATTCAGATAGTCGATGCTTGAGTGCTTTCACGGAGGAAAATGCTGGACCTTTCCACGGGGAAAAAAATATGAGTCATCGTCTGATGCGTCCGAGAGAGGATACTTCGAGTTCGTAGACATTCTCCGCGCTCAGCCCGACGCTGATACGCTACTCATTTGTCGCCATTAATTTCATGCGCTACAGGATCAGTGTTTCGCAGGCCGGGCAGAGAGTCGTGTTCGTTCTCTTTCTCGTTCAGTTTCCCGGAGGCATACATAATCCGGTGGCCACCCTTTGACAGAGAAGGGTTCGAGAAACCTACTCTCATGCACCCGGCTTCTCACACCCTGTCCCAATTATGGTCTCGTGAAAAGAGTTCTCGAACTCGTGCTCCGGAACCTAGAAGGCTGGAACAGATTGAGTTGAACCCTGGGACAGGGCGTCAAGCGCACAGCCGATTGTTTCAGGATTGGAGCGAAGCCCTCGGGCGTTCTGGTCGCCAAAAATTCTCGCAGAAGGGTCCTCCGCAAAATCTGGATTTCTTCGAATGCACACACACATGGGTGTGGCTTGAGAAGACTCTCAAATTCTCGAGGCTTCGTCGGGAAGAATATACAAAGCGACCTCGTGTCAGCTTGTGGCGCGGGAGCACGTGCTTGTACTCCTCCTCAGTACGGCGAGGGCTGTCAGACGTGAACGCAAAAAGACCCTTTCTCAGTCCTTCGCCCACGAAGCGCGCACCCGCTTGCCACAGATCAGCCAGTCAACGGTCCGACGATATTCGCGCCGAGCTCTCTGAACTCGAAACAATTTGGGCGACGCGTTCCTGTGCTCTTATAGGAAAAGTGACATCTCCATCGTGTGCGGAATTGTGGGAACGTTTTTCAGTCTGATGTTTGTGTTGAATCCGAGGATGAGGCGCGGCTGAAAACGAGGTAAGGCTTCCGGAACGATAACTCATCAAACCGCAACTCGCGCTGCCGCTGTGGCATAATCCGTTTGAGGGCTGCTTGGTTCCGTAGAGAGACCGACGATTCCGTATAGATCTCATGCTTGGGCGCAATCTCATGCTTCCCAGGGGATGGCTGTCACACCGAAACCTGAACGCAATGAATCGGTTCATTGAGGGAGCCGAGCCATTTGACGAGCGGTGTGCTCTAGTAGAAAAAAGAGCGCTAACGCGTTCGCTGATGCTGAGTAAGATATACACTAGATCCCGCCGATCCCAAACTGCAGTCTGTCCATGATCGGGGGCTGCACCCGTACCTCTGCATCTAATCTCGGTAGTTTTCCAAAATCGGGAATTCAATCATGATGTCGGCATCAATCGAGCATAGCCCGCGAGCAGAGTCGGACTTTTCTCTCTTCATCTGAATCGAAAGCCCTATAACCAGAGTCGGTCCTGGAGCCCGGGTCGAGTCATTAAGCGTCAGCTGATATCCCAAATTCGCTCGCTCCACCTGCGGACTTTGAGGATTCCCAGAGCCACGTTCTGCGTCATATCCCGATGCGAGAGTGGCCGGGGAAAGAAGCGATAAGCACATATATCATCAGTTTTTTTCAAACGTGAGGCTGCTTAATTTCCTCGTTTCCACGGGGTCCTCCCGGTTCGAGGAGACATATGCCACCAGGAGCATGGATTCGGCGCAAAGTGGCAGTTCCATAGTGGAGTCTCTCCTCCCATAGTGAAGCCGTTGGACGAGTGCGTATAATCCGAAAACGAATATTCTGACGATCATCGTCCGCTTCGATCCCATCGACGAGTGAAAATCAATTATTTTCTTTTTAGGGAGATTAAAACCTCCTAACGATGTCCGTTCAGCGCCCAAGTCCCCGGTGGCATCGGCGCCGGCGGAGCTCAGAGGGAGCAGTGGAACTGCATTCATTTATGCGGGTCAGCTGTACCTTTAGCCGAAGCATTCTTCAAGTCTTCCGATCGAAAGTTTTCGAGCATCGAATGCTCAAATTCAGCAGCCTAAGGGAAAGGAGGGACAACATCGGGGCTCCAGTCAAGGCTCGCATTTGGATTAAGCGTGGGACGAGGAAGGATCGCTCCGCGCTCACCTCAATGGTGATCTCTGTCTCGCGGAATAGGTTGATCATTCTCAGTCTGACGGAAATCGTCCCACAAAGTCATCTCAGCGCGAGACTCCCGCTTCTATCTCTCGCGAGACATGGGTGAAGGAGAGATTCCAGGGTAAATTCAGTTCCGGAAACGATCCTGAGACCAGCAGTTCAGATTCTAGGAACGTTTTCGAAGGGAGACAATGTGCGAGCGCCGTGCGGCTAGGAACTGGCAAGAGGAAAACTGGGATTTTCTGAGGTGACAGCAGGAGGCGGCCGCGAGATCATTTATCATCGGGCCGTTAAGTATTAGAGCACATTTCCGCGAAATCAGGTAGCTCAATCCGTTTGAGAACGCGAGTCAGAAAATGAAGTCGAGCTCTCCCAGCATATGGCCCTGGAGATAGAGTCGGGCAGTCGACTAGCTCACCTGCCCACCGGCTGGCTGGAGCCTGTCCCGCTGCATGTACGCCACAGAGTAGGCCATTGCTTTTTTTTAGCCAGTAACTCCATGAAGTGGCTGAAGGCCTGTCGCAGGTCGGAGAGAAGGGTACACTCTGCTAGTGTTACCATGGCATACAGCCAGGGCGCTCTTCGAGAAGTTATTGGAACCACCGAAGGTTTACATATTGGGAATACCTCGACCTTTATCGTAATTTGCTCTCATCGTATACCCACCTCGTGCTCATAGATCATATGGACCGAGAGAGGCATCGACCGAAGATCGTGGCTGATGGGGTACAACTCCGATCGAATATTCACGGCTGATTCGGTGAATTCAACGCTCAACGAACTGGAGAGGACGATTCGCATTCGACGGTGCCATCAATCGAATTGTCTTAGAGTTCGGGCAGGAGTTGCGGAGATGAAAAATTTTTCCGCGCAGACAAACAGCTTGGGAAAGTTTTTGACAGGAGAGGCTACGTTCGCAACCCTCATTACTACTGCGGAGCGCTTCGGAACCGCGTCGCTCCTCGAAGTGGCGACGCTCATCTGATAAATCATTTCGCAGAGTTTCGCTTGCCCGTCGAAGATTGAAATGGCCGATTCCGACCATGACGTTTGGAAATGACGTGAATAGAGCAGATCTACGGGAACGCTTCTCCGTCCAAGGGCACCGTTCCGCAGTCGCCTCTGAAGAGTTCTCGATTAGGGGTCGTGAGCGTCGTTCTTGTCAGGTTTTTCTCAGGTCTTTCCAATCTAGACTCCTCAAGAGGTCGAGTGGAGCGAGAAAACACATCAAAAGCGGATAGACAGGGGAAAAAATATTGAATACGAGACATAGGAGCGGAATCGGCCTCGACAAAGCTGCGGACTTCAGACAATGATTGAAATGAGCCTCAAATTTCCGTGCAGAGGCTCAAGGCTATTTTTTGCGGTATTAGGCAGCGGAAAACTCGAATTGAGCGGGAGAAGACACAAGCTCTGACTGAGTGCGGTCCAAAGCTCTCACTCAGAGGTAAAAGGCTCTAAATCTCACCTGGCGTCACAAGGCTCTGTGTACAATCGTTGACGCGTACAGAGAAAAACAGCTGTTACAAAAAACTTTCCGCGTACTTGTAGTAGCTGTGGGACACGGCTCGGTCAATCCACTTGGATTGAACGTGGAAAAAAAACTCGTTGGGAAGCGCAGTCAACAAGAGGAAAAACCCCGTTCGTATGTTGTCTACAGAGACATGGTGGGCTGGAAGGAATTAGATGAGTGAGGCAGTTTCGCCCGACGACCGCCACAGATTTCATTAGCGAGCAATTAGGGTCGCTCGATAATTGTCGATGACTCTGCGGGTGTTTCGAGAGTGCTCGGTACTTGTTGTTGATACGGTTTATTTCCTGATCGCTCGCTGACAGCTCGCTCATCTATCATTACTTCCCACTTTTTCATAATATTTCGCTCAATCCGTGGCCTCCCCATTCCAGTATTCCGGCTCGCGAGCCCGGCTGCGTAGCGATGGTTGTTAATTCGAAACGATATCTCATCTGCTATTGTCGTCGCATAGCAGCTCAACTATCGGTTGATAGGAACTCATAGAGTAGCATGGATGAGTGATCAACCGACGCAAGTCTCCGACTACCTGGGCATCACGCAGCTTGGCACCATCGCTATCAGGAGGTTCTGCTCTCCCCGTACAAGCAACGCTTCTGAAGCGTCACAGTTCGGAAGACGTCTTCAGCGCGCGTCAAGCGGCCATGTTCTCGTTCGGGTCCATCGAACGCGTGAACATCTTTCAAAATCGAACGGAGCTAATGGCTGGAAATATTCTGATCGACCGCATCTTACGTATCCCGATCGTAGGTGCCGTCGACCGAGATACGATCTACGATCGCTCCGGCGATAGCCGAGATCATTCGCGGATCGCTCGCCTGATCCTAATGACAAAAGGCCGAAACGACAACAATGTCGAACACGAGCGAGTTCCGGCAGTGCTGGTCGAGGCTTATCTAGTTTCCACTGGAGCCAATTCTGTCGACAGAAGAGAAAGTCGTCCGTGTGAAATGTGGAGCGCTAACGAGCTCAATGAACAATTTTATCACACGGTTCCTTGACGTGGCGCGGGTAGGATGGCGAGAGAGGAGCGAGCGAGACGATTTATTGATTGAGGAAGTTGAATCGAACAAAATGAAAACGCGCGTCGACACCGTCGGATCCATCGACCATGTTTGTCCATCGGAAAAACAACCACACCCACCGAAAACCACGGCGATGTCTTCATCAGCAGACTTTCTGTCTAAAGGGATGGCTCGATCCCTCGCTCACTCGCCGAATAAATGGTGCTCATCCGAACGCCCAGTGTTATTGAAACAGGAATTTCGGCTCCGCAGATTATCGACTGGAGAGCTCCGATTCGCCTTAGCGGGGAATGCATGCAGTCGGGCGATCTTCGGTCGATTGAACACTTGTGAATCGCTCAGAAGACCCGGTTTCTGGGGGGGAGCGAACGGATTAAATTCGAAATAGATTAGTTTCTCGCGCGTGGAAGAAAAACAATTATCGTCCGGGGACGGCTCGAAGCGGCGGATCTCCGACTGAGTCGCCGGGAGTCATCCGTTGACGCCATTATATGCCGCCATATTTGGTATTGAATGCACTTCCCAGATCGTATGGATGGAGTATAATTATAGCGGGACTATCCGTTCCATATACCCGGAAAATCATTCCAGGATCTCGAAGCGCTGGCTCCCACAGATGGTGTCGCCGCAGCCGTCTACCTAAATACTTTGCTTATTTCTGTGTCGAATTTAGCGAGCAGTTGAATAGACGCCGTCGAGTCATCCCGTATGTTTGCAAGCATGTTGTCATGCCACAGTCGCTACGATCGCTGCCACGATACTGGCTCAAAATATTGTTGTGCTTTGATGAACAATGTCTCTGAAACTTTCCGTTTAGTCTGAAGCCTGACAAGCGACTGAAGTTGCAATTTGCAATCACGTCCCTTAAACGTCTCAAACGTGCGCAGACAGCTAAGCTGCGCCGCCGGAAGGATGGCAGAAAGGAGCAGCGAGCTGATCCGTCGCCTTGCCCATGGTTTCCCAGGGGACTCATGTTCATACGTATTCTTAGAGCGTGGCCAGAGGCCTCCACAGGAATCGACAGCGCCTCCCTGCTCCAGGGGAAACGAAGGAAAATTTTCGACATAACGTTGATATGATAACCCATGTGTTTTTTCTCGCTTTCTCCACTATATCTCATCGCAGATCACGACACAAGTATTTTCCTATAAATATCTGCGGCCGACTACTTTTCCGCGAGGAGCGGTCTCCAGGTCTCGGCCATGATCGAATATCCGCGTGTCCCATATACAAATGGACAGTTCGTCCCTGCTCTGGATTATTTCGCCTCATCCCCACCAGGAAAACGAGAGTTGAGAGTGCATACGAATAACTGACGAGGGATAATTCTATTGGAATCCGGAGCTCAGCGCAGAACCGGTGAACCCCTTTGAGCTTCTCGTAAGCTCATATATATTTCTTTATATATAGATATATTTTTCTTCTTCACCGCTGCGAGCCGGCCCGATCAGTAGTCCCCGGTCGTTGAGATATTCAGGTTGGAGAAGAGAATGCCCAGAATGAGTCCCTTGGCCTACACGATTGGTTGGAGTTGGTGGGAGAAATTCCATGAAATGCAGGGCATGAGGGCACTCTCTTGCCTAGTTTGAAAATGAGAGACAAATCTCTTCACTCGAATTCAGATTCTCGGTGGTTTGCTAATTCAATCAAGCACGAAATTGAAACAACAATCCCACCGCGAAGACAATCTCTCCGAACCTGTCGGAAGCAAAGAACATCGACCCAGAATCGTCGTGGAAAGAGACGCAATCTGGTTTATCGATTTGTTCGCCGAGCGAAGGGGATGGACGCGATTAGACATTCGATGAGAATTCCGATGAGATAATTTGCGGTGATTGATGTTTCCGATTGATCGGTAGCATGGTCCGCTGCTCCAATCGATAACAAGATTGCTTCATGAACCCATCTTCTCCTCGCCGAATAGTCCCGTGTGCAGTTCGATGATGACTGTGATTTTCTTCATGGACGGTCGAATCGGAGCAGCTCATCCCGTTCGCAGGGAATGTCTGTTCTCCCCGACGGAATGAGGATCAGACAGCTTACAGAACCTTATCGGAGACTTTGTCCTCCCGAAATAGGAAAGTCGATCGTCCTGGCTGGCTTAGCGTTCCGATAGACCGTAGAACGCTCTCCAAATCGTTGAGTGCGCACAAATCCACTGAGCAATAACTTGGCTCAAGTTTGCTGGGCAAGGGTTCAGAACAGGAGGCGATAGATTCTGGAAATGACTGCTATCCTGTCAAGTCCCTGGGAAAACTGCCCTCTATCGAAGGAGACAGATATTGATATACAGCGTCCCCAATCTCGCTCACCGTACCGCAAGGAGGCGCAAGTCTATGGTGGCCTTCCGAACCCAAACTCACACGCAAGCCACGGATCACCGGGAGCAAACCCGCCTGGCACCTTATGACCCGGGGTCGGTATCTCCGCAATCGAGTACATCGCGTCGATTTCACGAATTTTCGCCCGAGTAGGGGGAAATCCCGCTAGCGGAAAGGCTGCTTGTTCGTGCTCCACTTCTCGGGGGTCTCGTTGGCTAATCGAGGAGTCTTGGCCCCCGATGCTGTCTAGTCGTGATTCAAAAGTCTATCGTCCAGAGGGAGAGAAAGTCTGGAGACGCAATATTGAGCCTGAATCCATTCTGCAGCCTTATCGAGTTCCGACCATCGGGGCGGTGCGTCATACCACATCGAGAACCATACCTTTTCGGTGGACGGGCGAGACCCTCCCGCTAAATAGTCGATATTCCCGGCGGCTGTGGATGGAGAAACCCGGGAAGGTATACTGCTGCAGATCTTTTCCTTTGCAACCTCTTCTCTCGGCTGAATGAGCTTGTATCAATCCTCAATAATATTTTCCATCTTGCCGAAGCGATATTTCGACTGCTCCAAGATCGATGAGAACTCGCGAAAGGGGCAGATGTCAAGAAAGACATATCCCGCTTGGATACTCGGACGCGAGGAAGAATGAGGGAGAAGAAAATTGAGAAGCTCTTTCTGAGTTTTCGAGCACCAGCGAAGTTCCCCAACATCACCGCTCACGATCAGGTGAAGGGGCACGCGGAGTTAGAGAAAACAAAGAAGAGATGGGCTAACGACGGATAGCGGAGCACACTGCTCATTTTGAATGCGAGGAGCACCATTGAGTAGGAGAACTTTTTTCATGCTTGATCATGAATGCATATGCTAAGCGGTGCTGTAGATGGCTAAAAACGCGTCTCCATTTCTGCTGCTTAGATTGGACCCGAATTCTCCTCGGGATAATAAGAACGAGCTCCCGAATATCGAATCGCCGACAAGAAATTCTGAGCGACGATTCCCCCCCCTGATACGTTCAGGTAGCGCATTCGAATCCTCGCGGTTTTCGATTTCTCTGGAGCTACGGGAACATGGTCTCATTTCATTGTCAAAGCGGAATCGAAGAATCGGGCTTGCGCTCCAGCGAGAAAATCTCTGCAGGAAGGGGTCACCGCACATCTCGTGTACTCCAAGACGCTTCGAGAGAAAGGCTGAATACAGAGTCCATGATACGTGACGTCCACGCCACTTGCCTGTTCTTTCTGAAGCTTTCCGGAGTCAAAAGAAACGTACTCGAAAGTCTTCCCGCGATTCCATGGCTTCTTTTCGATATCATCCTCGATACAGAAGCTCGGATTCCTTCCAGCCCTCGTATCGAAAGGAGCAAGCCTCCGATAGTCGAAAAATGTGGCTGGTCGTCAGCTCGATCTTGCAGCAGAGGCGTGTGAGGCACGCTCGACAGAATGTTCTATCAATTTTTCCTAGAGTGATAGATCCATTATTCTCTCACCGTTCGGCTGCCAAATAGCGCCGGTCTCATTGTGAGTACGACCCTCCGGAGTCCCCGAACAACTTCGCCTTCCCTCGTATGAAAGGCGACCTATCGGACAATCCATCGTCTGATTCTACGGTGGGAATTCGGTGATCGTTCCCCACCCCGTCAGCAATTTCAGGCGAAAATGGTGCAAGATTGGGCGCGAGTGAGAAAAGACTCGGAAGTCGGAAAGCCGGCGTGGCTTTACGACAAGTGGTTGAGACAAACTAATCCTGATAACGGTCAATTAAATGATATCAGGGCCAAGAAAATTTCATAAAGTTTAGGAGCTCTCCGAGGAGAGGACGAGTAAGGGGTGGACTGATGATGTGAGGATGGTCAGTCGACTTGATATGCTTCCTCCTCGGAGTGTTCGGCCATTGAATGTGGGGGACCTTTTTTCGAGAGATACTGACATTCTTGTCGATCAGAAATCAGGATTCCGGTAAGATTGATTGGATAGAGCAGTGGATTAGATCCGAGAGAGGCCGTGGTTCCGAAATATCGTAGTTTCGCTATACCGATGTTCGTTTTGTATCTTTTCAGGCTGCAAACTCTGTTTTCGGAGCCGTCTGCTCGAGCATCAAGTACAACGAGCCCGAGTGAGTCGCCGAGAGTTCCCCAGCAACGCCATGCTTCTTTGACGAGCGCAATGCTCTTCTGGCTTCTATTGGGCCTGGGGTGCACCGCAGCTAAAGAACAAGATGTGCACCTCATGATGAGTCGTATCAACGAGAAGGTGAAGTGCGACCTGTTGGCTAGAGAGGCGACAGATGACAAGTGTCCTCCGTTCTTCAATGGCTTCGTCTGCCTCCCGCAGAGCAGCGATAGCCGAGGCTTCGATATCACTTGTCCGGGTTCGTCTCTGCTGACAGCGACATACGAATGTCTCCCGAATGGGTCGTGGCACGATGTCTCGGGCTACGAGAAAGTGTGCAATCTGCATCATGCGACAGAATCCTTCGCCAGCGACAGAAAACTCATCGACGACTTGACTGAAGCCGAACAGAAGCGCTACGCACGTCCATGGGATCCATACAGACCAGGAGAAGACGCCGAAGTCAAAATAACTTACTTCAGACGGTGCCTCGAGAAGATTCTGCTCGACTCCAACCGCACCGAAGGCGTTCACTGCGAGCGCCACTTCGACGGCTGGGGCTGTTGGAAAGACACTCCCCCTGGAGAAACCGCTTCGATCAGCTGTCCGCACTTCGTTCCCGGATTCATATCCAAGCTGAAGGCCAGCAAAGTTTGTCATAAGAACGGAAGCTGGGCCTACAACCGAGCGACCAATCGTCACCGCTGGGCCGACTACTCGGGTTGCGTGAGCGTCGACAAGCTGCGTCTGAGCGAAATCGGAGTCAATATATACATCAGCGGTTATACGGTATCTCTAATTGCTCTGAGTCTGTCGCTGGCGATTTTCTTCTATTTCCGTTCTGCGTTGCACTGCGTGCGCGTGACCATTCACAAAAACCTTTTCGCCTCATTCATCATCAGTAACCTCTGTTGGCTGGCGTGGTACATCGAAGCCTCAAGAGAGACATTCCTGGTCAACAACTCAATGACCTGTCAGCTCCTTCATGTGATCACGCACTACTTTCTGCTGTCGAATTATTTCTGGATGTTCAACGAGGGACTCTATCTGCACACGGTGCTCGTTTTCTCGTTCGTGTCCGAGAAGAAGCTTGTATATTATTTCTATCTGATCGGATGGATCCTTCCGGCGCTGATCATCGTCGCTTACGCTGTACCGCGCGCCTTGGACCCCACAGCATCGGCGTCCTGTTGGACAGACGCCTCTACGATCTACACGTTCGTGTTGAGCATTCCGATCACCTTGTCTATAATCGTGAATTTCGTTTTTCTCATCAACATCGTCCGCGTGCTCTGGTCGAAACTCAAGGCGCCCGCTCAGTCTTCGCAAGAGTCTTCTGTTCCAATCAAAGCGATACGAGCCGCGCTGATTCTGCTGCCATTGTTGGGGCTGCATTATATTTTCACGCCCTTCAGACCGGGCTTCAACTCCTCCTTTTACGAAGCTTACGAAATCTACTCGGCCGTAACAACATCATATCAGGTTTGTCAGATAGGTGCACCCTAACTTGTCCTTCGCTGAGACCATATCCTCGTGTCGGCAGAAAAATCGGGCGAGCTCTCTCCGGAAAGATACCGCGAACAAAAGAGACCGGACTATTCTTAGCTATTACGACAACCTCTGAGATTCTCTCCTGTGCACATTAGAAATTACCGTCCGACGAACGCTTCCTACTACGACCTTCGTCCGTGAGCTCCGCGATCCCGTGCGGGAAGGAGGGGGCGAACGAACGAGTTAATAAATGAACGAAAGACCTCGAGAGTTTTTCGGTTTGGGAAGGCTCCTTATCCGAGGCGACACGAGTTTTTCATGCACCCATTCAATCGAAACACTAACGGTGTCCTATTGCAGGGTCTGGCCGTGGCGATCCTGTTCTGCCTCTGTAACCAGGAGGTTATCGCTCAATTCAAACGGAAAATTCAACTTACCTCATGCTTCAAGCATCGCTACATACAGTGTAGTACCAACGGTCACCGTCCCAGTACTGTAGGTAGCATACTGTGAATGTACGCGGTGCCACATGATCTTCTTGTACATAGTGTCCATACAGAGAAGCACATCGACGCTCTCGAGCTGTCTTATCCCTACCTCGGATATACAACGTTTCGTTCTAAGTTCTTCCCCTGATACGTCGAAGCCTCGATTCCCTCCAGTAGGTCGTTTGCTAGGAGCGACGCATCCTTAATGCTGATCGAAATATTTCGAGCGACTCCCAGGTCGGTGTGTATTATATCCATGGAGAGCGAATCATCTCGGAGAGTCGATCCATGTCGATCGGTAAGATCCATAGAATATGCGCTCGGTTCCCGTCATAGAATACGGTGACTTTTGGGCATAGGACATCTCGTTTAGTGAAGTAGTGCGACCAATCTTGCATCTAGAAAGTTCGGATCATTCGCCGCGAGAAGGGCATCTGTTTTGTATAAATTGTACAGCGAACAGTCAGCAGGAAACTCCAGATCTCGCTGATATTTCATAATGTGATCATTTAAATGGAAGAGTGTCGCTGCGACAGGAAGCGTCCGGAAGTAATTCCGAAGTTCCGAGCCTCGATTGAATGTGATGTAAAATAAATGAGAACGTACAGCTTGTGGACTTCTGGGATGTCTCGATGGTCGGCGTTCAGCTTTGAACCAAAGTTATCTGGTTGAAAAATGTCAAAAATGGAATATTGAGATCGGTATCCGCACTGTATATCGAGCGGGAGGATTCTGTCAATAAACCTTAACGTTTCATGGTTCAGTTCCAGAATGCTCCTTTTCCAAAAGCCAAGTTCACCCTGTTCACAGCCCATGTATATGCTATCAAATACCATCGGCCGAATAAATCGTGAACCCTCATCGGAGTTTGGAGAGGATAGCTGAGGGCTCTCGACCGAGCATGCAAATTGACCAATAAGGTCTGAGCGAAGGGTTCCAAAGGTGGCGAGAGTACCGAGCTCGGCATTCGTGGAATCCGGGCCCGCACATTCCGTGAAAAACATTGGTGGCGATGCTGAATGGATCAGCCTCAACTTTTCGGCGTATCTTTGCTCGAGCACCAAACCCACTGGCGGTTGTTTCTACAGGCGACATTTCGGAGCTGACCCGCGCGGGAACTCCATTACAATGCTCAAAAGTGGCGGTGCCAGGCATGAGCTCGTTGTGCAAGCTATCTTCATCTGAGAACTTGAGAATTCCACTCTCAGCGATACTGCGCTTTCATCGAGGTCTCGGAAGTCTAGATGTAATCACGCTATGACAGAATACGATGCGGCACACTTTGCGAGAATTGAAAAGCAAATACGCGATGGAATCGATATATTTGAGTCTTCGTCGCGAAAAATATCGCGAGAGGCGCAGCATCGATTGTAGGATGCGACCCAGATCTGTTTCTTTCTGAAAGTGTTCGAGCGCAATGCGGGAAAGTGAAACCATTCTGAGGCTTTTTATTCTCTTCGCGTTCCGAATCGAATTGGTTCTCCGGAGAGAGAGCTTCTCTCTGAGCCAAATGTCTCGTGGCGGAGCTTGCCGAACGTGCCTGAACTGAGTGAATGAGCGAGCGAGCGAGCCAGCCAGACAGCCACCCAACCAGTCGACTAACTAATATTATTGTAGCTAGCATCTCCGGGAGGGCGCGCGTTGAGCGTGGTTAGGAACAGCTGGAAAGATTCGCCAGCTAGACGCCTCAATTTCGCGAAAAGGGTGCTTTTCATCCTAACGCCCGACCGTGAGCGCTCAGCGCAGCGCTATGGTTGAAAAGGTTTCGAGCGAGAGGAAAACATATGAGTACGGATGTGGCTCCAACACTTGACCTTGCCTGGGCGCTCGACCGGCAGCAATCTCTTCTGCGTCATGGAACAATAGAAGTCCCTCCCCACCGAGGAAACGATCGCCGGCAGCGAAATTCCGTCGATTGGTGGTAGACCGAGTGCGGTCGGACGCCGTTCCTGCGCCGATTCGATGCGATGAAACCACAGAGGGGAACATCACGTCGATGGGGGTCCCTCCCGCGGCTCCGGAGCTGGGAGCAAAGTACCGCGGAAAAGAAGTCGTCACGCTCTATTTATAAAATGACACTCGTTCGAATATTTCGGCGGGGCGCGGAAATTCCCCGCTCCATTCAAGCGCTCGGGGCGGCTCCGAATCCAGAAGCCAGCTCTATCATCTGACCTCGCCCACGCTTGTATAATTTGAGCTGAGAAAGAGCGGTCCAAGAGAGCAGAAGATATGGAGCTCGTCTGAAGAGCACGTGGCTCCGCCGTAGATTGAGGGAATTTGAACCACACAGAGGGAGCAGAAACTGAGGAAGCCAGACCATGGCTGACCTCGAAGACTGGGAAAAACGATTCCCTCGACAATGTCCTCGTTGATCTTCCCTCTCGTCTGACCTTCCTGCAGATCATTCGACCCTCCGGTCAGCCTCCGATGAGTCGTCCGACACCCATCTCCACTGGGAATGAGAGGGTGGCGTTCCGAGCCGCTCTCGCGACGCATTTCATTGATACGGGCTCAAAATTTCAAGGAAGTTTCATTTTGTGGAGAGGTTCATGATATTCTTCATGTCCATAAGCGAGATGAAAAAAACAAAACCCGGTCGACTGGTGGTCTGAATACACGACAGGATGCATGTGAGCCTGTGCACCACTCTCATTCAACAGGAACGATGACGTCTGGCAGCAGCCGCTCGCTACTCTGTATTCCGCGTCCGCATTGACGCGCCACCACTCGCAATTTCCTTCCGGAAAGGTGTCACTTTTCATTCCAATGTCATTGGTCCTAACGGCATCGGGGATTGGCCCGGGAAGGGTCTCGCTCTGTGCGCATCTGATATATCATCATATCTATTGACTTATATCAAGAGTTCGCATCTGGAACATTCGCCACCACGAACGTATTATATTCTGAGTGCCCCCCGGGAAGGCTCCTCAAGAATTGAGTATCATGGGCCTGTGACGTGCTCCCAGAAGATGTGCTCGTTGTCAGAGAATCACGCGAGCTCAGCAGGAAAATGATCGAGCCCCCAAATGGATGCTTATCCGCCCGTCTTGACGGTCGACGGAAGTATCTGAATGAAATATTTGCCTATCTGATTGGGGACCATAAACTGATGGTGGCTCAAATTTATGGTACGCTGGGCGTGTTCATGACACAGACGATCGAGTGATCCTAGGATGCAAATATCTGGATTGCTCGGGACAGCGACCGACCATTGGGGCTGCAGTGTTTTGTACACATGCGAGCGAGATGGCTGCCACAACTTCTCTTGCCTCGCTTTCCCTCAGTGATGTTTTATTCAACGTTATCCCCAGGTAAACCCATTCACCTTCTCTCGGATTTGCTCGTCTGATTTCAGTGCTCTCTGTTCGGCAACATGCCCTTCTGCATCGGATATCATTGGCTCGCCGACGGGGTCGCCTTTGTGAGTCCGCCCGGTTGTCGATTTTTTTCTCATTCCGTTCGGTGATGATCGAGCGCTGGTAATGCCGGGCGACCTTTATGCGCCCACGCCATCTCGGGGGGATGCCATCTTCGGTCTTCGGATACATGTATGTAGAGCTAATCCCGGAGTCCTGGACTCCTCCTTTTCTGAGTCCGATGAAGCGCTGAAGGATAGCGATGCTCGCAATTTTTTTTAAAGTGGATGCGCTTGAGACAGGGATCAGACCATGACCCTCGGGATCTCGAGTCGGGGAGCTCCCATGGAGGACCTCCTGAACCATTAACGCGTCAGATGTTCCCCATCACTAGAGAACATCTCCGTTCATATCGGCACTCTGACATCAGATGTCGATAATCCCCGAGCAAGCGAGCTCGCTCGAACAGCCGACTCATTCTCCTCTCCCGAGATAGCTGATGCCATCTCGGTCGGGAGGGGAGTCAGACGAAACTTCTTCATGTCGCAATGAGTCAAATCCTCTGCGGTGCGGAAAAATATTACGGCGATCAGCGGCACTTGCGACTCTCTTTGCGACAAGAGGGATTCCACTGGTACTGTCACAGAGAGTGCGATCATACAGCGTCGTCGAGCTCTTTCCGTATACCTGAAATTTTCCCTCAAGAGTCCATCTCGAAAAAATCAAAATGGATGGGGAACACAATCATAGCTCAAACTTATATGCGTGATTGGGCATTTGAACAGGAGCATTGAGAGCTCCTCATGATGATTCCACTCGTTATATGAGTACGCATAGGCATGAAGCCGTACACGTGAATGCATGCCGACACGCTTCGATATGCGAAGGGATTCATAATTGATATAACCTGTGGCTGGAGGAGCCGACCCCGGAATCCCCCTCTCCGAACTCTTACGTTCAGGGGAATACTTCGTTGCCTCTGACCCCCGCACGAACTCCTTTTCGTTGTATGAATCGGATGTGAATGAATGCCAAGCTCGGCCAGCGAGTTTGCTCGTCCCCGAAATATCTCTAATCTCTCTTCGTCGATATCCGAGATGTTCGGCAATCGAGATATTCCGGTAGAGGCGCCATTCTCTCACTCCCGAGAATTTCCCTTCGCAAGAAAAATCTCAGGTGCATCATCTGGAAACTCCACCTGATATATTCATGCAAACTGAGCTAGGGATTTCAGTAGTAACCGAGACATCTCAGGCACGGCTTCAATCCTCGAGACAATCCCCGTGCGGATTCTCGCAGAGCATCGCTTGCGAAAGTCTTCCTCGACCCGTGGTCAGCGGGCCAAGTCAGCTTTAGGACATACATACATACCTCACCGGATTTCTGCCACCAGCCTGATGTCAAGCTCAAAGCGTCGGATCCGAAATTTCGGAGTTCCGGAAGACTAGAGAACTCTTCATTCAGACGATCAATTCCCTTCCGGAAGTTCTTCGATTGGCGGATTTGAAATTACGAGAGAGGGGAATTCCGCTTTTGAACTAAAGATATGATCCATCATCACCCTGTCTCCTTGATTACCTTCCGGCGATTCCTTCGCTCGGAATCAACTTCAACTCGCGGGGAATCGACGTACGGGCAGTCTCGCCGAGGAGCTCGGGCAACAGAGGATTCCCGAGCTCGAATTCCGCCTGCGCCGGATTGTCGGCAGACCTCATAGAACTACAACATCAGAGGCTTCCTGGAGACGGAATCGGTGAACTTAGAGGAAAAGCATGAGGAAGGAGCTCCTATCCAGAATGATTGATCGTGTCGCCTCCCTGAGGTATCGCGACCAGCACCATCATTGATTGAACTGCCGGGTTGACGGATCGATCTACGGAAGACTTCGCCCAACAGTTGTTCCCCTCCGACAGCGACTCGTGTGGCTATCAGCCCCCCACTAAGAATACTTGACTTGAGGAACTACCTAGATAAAACCAAAATTCGAGTAGAAGACTGAACTATCGAGCAGTCTTCATGCATGAACTCAAGACGCGCGCGGGCAGAGTTCCTCGAGAAGCTTTTCTCAAAACTGTGGCTTTGTCAAACCATGAACGTATTAGCGAGAGGCTTCATCATTTCAGAATAATGCTCCTATAATATCATATAGCGAGAGACGCAATTTTTCGTTTGGCTCCGCTGAATGCATCGTTCGAGCCCGACAAGCGCGTCGCCTGAGCGAAAAAGCTTCAAGCTCCGCGGAAGATTCTCCCAAATTTTACGACTCATGTGTGTTCACTTCCGAGAGATCAATTGGATTCTCAGTCGCAATGCTCGCATGGCAATATATTCTGGAGCAGGACGCAGCTCAGCGAGGAGGATCGACGTTTGATCGCAGACCTCGAGTCGCACATCGGAGAGGACAGGCCTTCTACGGGAAAGGTCACCAAGAACAATGGTAATTCCCTGATAGAACTTCCGCACGATTCTCGCGAGGTCCCCGGCTTCGTTCATGGTCATCGAGCTCGACTAGCCTCGAGCTGAAACTATCAGTTCTGCTGTCAGCAATAGCATGCGACTTTCCGTGAGACATGCGACCGAGACCATCCTCCGATTTTTGTCAGAGCTTCGAACGGTCTACCGATTGCATCCGGAACGATGCAGGACCGGACAACGCGTTGGAGTCCTCCTGTATGGACGGGGCGACTGCAGACAGATCCGTTCCTCTAGGAGTGAGATTCACTTCTCGAAAGCGGACGACATTTTTTCCCGGAGTTCTGATGGAGAGCGCGGAGGCAGCCTATTCTTATCAAGGGAGGAAAGTGCGCCTGGAGGCCGCCGACCCAATTTCAAGACCTCGTGGTCGAGGACTCATCTGTGGGAACAGAAATTGACCCGAATTCCTCCCGTTCTTCTATTCAATCAGTCGAGTACATGCCCCGGGAGTCAGAACTTGGAGCGCGCGACTTTCGCGAATCTCTCCTCCAAGTGATCGTGGGAAAATATAAGATCGGGGGACGGCGAGGATTCATGGCAGCCAGGAATTCACGATACGGAACTATGAATTTTTTCGGGAGTGAAATCGTCTAGTTCTCGGAGAGAGGGAAACCCAGACCTCGAAAAAGCAGTGTCATTCCCATCTTTCCGTGATCGCTTTAATCGCCGCATCGTCGCCGTCACTAGGGCTTGGTGAGCGGACATGTGGGCCGCATTTGATGTCGATGTAGTAGCCCAAGTCGGCTGCACGGCCAAGAGCTCGAGGCGCTCTCCGTGAAAATCCGTCCTTATCAGCAAGGACATTAGCGGCTTCTACTCTCCCTGATGGGCATTATCGCGTCCAGTGGCGGAGATTCTGTAGCCGCCGATGCGGTGAAGAATTCGTCGCGACAGGGAGAAACTCGGGAGCAAGTTGGCGATACACGACACCCACTAACGAGATACCTGGAGGAGGGATGGCAGTAATTTTCCAGCGCGCCATGAGCATCGCCGCAGTGCTAATCGCTTTCGACAGGTTCTTGGCATTGGAGTTTTGCCAGCGGCGAAAAATGAGAGAAAAACTTTCTTGAACTTGGTTCACTAGCGAGCGATTGGGGCATGGCTGGAATCTACTTTCGGTGTGCGGTTTCCTCCTCACGGTTGTCTCAATCCCCCGGGCTAACCAGCGAGTCATGCGTCGCGAGGCAAGGGTACCTACACGCTACACGTACGTCAGCACCGGGTGGTTTCTCGAGCCGTAGAACAAAGTGTGAATCATTCGAGCTCGACCCCTCTCGGAGACGATGCGATTCCTCCGTGTGATTCCCGAGGACAAACCTTTCTCGAGGTCAAGTCCATCGCTCCGGATGCCCGGCGTGGGATAGATCAAGGAAATCCTCCTCCGAGTATATCCTCCTCGCAGACGATCGAGATGAGCGGTGCTGAAGACCTACGCACGAAACTTCCCGGAGGGCGGATCCGACATTCGTTCCGATTCCCACCCAAGACCTCGATCACCCTCCTCCGAGGGTCAGCAGAGTTTCACGCTTTATCCTATCGAGGAACGGGATCCGTTCGAGAATGGATCGTCTCGGTTCCTTCTCATGACTCATGATCATAGGTGCACGCCAAGGCACGTCTCTCGGACATCGAACCTAATACGAGAGTCTATCTTCAAGGTTTTAGAAAAACTCCAGAAAAAATATAAAAAACATACACGGACATCTCAGACGCTGTGCTTCGAATTGTGAGAGAGGTCGCACAGAATACAACAATGGGGGCTTTTTGAGGAACGGAAATATATATACCCGGCTTTCAACAAAGAGGAGCAATGGGAGGGGCGAACCCCAAGTCGAGTAGAAAGGATCCTCCGTGAAAAATGATCTGAGAGCTCCTGCTGATGGACGCGGCGGCAAAGAGCTCGGGTACAGACAAGTCACGCGCAATTAATCTGCTAGTCGTGTTAGCCTTTCTCCTACGAGTAGCTGGAATCATTGACGTTCCTCCAACGAAGAGAACTCTCGGTCCACTTGCCTCGTCCCGGCTATCGCTTGCCATCCTCGAGCAGCCGCTCTAGAGAGTATCACGATTATGTTCAAAATAATTGTTCGTCAATGACCTCGCTCGTAGAAGCTGGGAGTCCACGGGTCTGATGGTGTGGATCTCTCTCATCGCAACACTAAGATGCAGCCTCAGGCTCGTTGATTGCTTTTGTGCCGGACTTCGGAGTTCCCCACTCGGACTTAGGAACATCCAATCTGTGGCCCACATGGATCAGCCGCCCAATGATCGAGGGGTCTGAGCCTTATGCACATTACCTGCGCGTATCCCGCCGGTCCAAAGGCGGTTGGGGATTCGGATCTCGCGGCCTGCCGATATTCCTGATCTTCTGAATGACAATAATTAAGGTCTTACTGGACGGTCGGAGTTCGGACTCCGATCGGCACGGCGGAGCTCGCTCTTGGGCACGTTTTTCCTAGGAAAAGCAAAGTCGAAGAGGAATCATGGAAATGTGAGCCGAAGCAGGGACGGTCGCTGCTACCGAAACCTGCAGCTTCAGCAAGAGCTCGTTCATGGCTACCTCAACCCGTCGCGTCGACTAACTCTAAGAGAAATCCGTCGCGGAGATGTCTGATGTATTCAAAGACTTTTGGTGGTATAGACTTGCATGACACTCGCTCAGAATTCAATTCAGCAGGTTCTGCGGGAGAAACTGCTGGAGGGGTCAATGGACCGATTCGTGATTCTGGAAGTTCCTCGTACACATTCGGACTGCGGGAGATCTATGGAATCTTCCGTATCCGATGAACCCGGAAAACAGGGCCTACCGAGAGAATGACGGATAAATTTATTGACATATCAGCTTCATCATCCCTCCATAAAAGGTGCGAGATTTCGGCGAATCCTCCCGATCACAGTCCCGCAGCAGATATGACCGTGGAACCCTTGCGATGTCTATGAACGGATTCCTATTAAATTGTAAGGAGGATACATATGTCGAAAATTCCACTTTGTAGCGAACATCCCTGAGTTGTAGTCCTTTTTAGCTCCACGCTAGGAATCAATCATCCGGCTCACGGGTCAGAATGAGTCCAGCTGTTGGAGCGTCTCGCAGGTTTCTCCTGACGGAACCCCCGGTGAACGCGGCCCTCGAGCGGCTGTGGCTCCCCGCGTCCCCGACACCATCCTGCGTAGGCACTGAAGCTAACCAAGCGGAACGGAGCGTTCATCGTCTGGAGAAGCGAATTCCAGGGTTGACATCGTTGCTCATCGAGCGTTCTGGAGAATCCAAAATCGGATTAGATAGAGAAGCTGCAGACTGCGATGTTTGAACTTTGAACGCGACTTACCTCGGCCTTGCCCCTATGTATGTATGTACACCTTCTCCTTAAATATCATCGATGCTCCCTTGTAGCGAACCCGTGCGTGCATCGGAGCAGAAATATTCCCGCGAGCGAAAATTCGGCGGTATTAGAGACGATATCATATTTTAGATCTTCTTTCCTGCGCCTAACGGTCTTCAGAGCCCTCAAGGCGCTCGCCAGAGCCGACCAGCCGACCACCATTTCCTCAGGACATCCCATGAGGAATTGATTACACGCTTCGATGTTTAATTCGCCTCTCCATCGACGTGTCTGGACAATTAGGGCCGATTTCCAGCAAGGCGGGCTCAGACGATGCAATTAGAAATAATTATAGGATAAGCTTGAGTTTGCAGATCCCGTACCGCATTTTCTCTCAAGAGGAAGAGCTCTGTACTCAGATCTATGTGTCTACATGAAGTATCGATGAGGGAAGTCGAAACCATCTGTTGTCCTGCCGTTCTCTACAAAAAAACCCTCCATCAGCTGTGAAGATGGGGGCGAATCGGGAATTGCTCGGCTTGAGGCGGAACGGCCAAGCGACAGTATCAGAACTCGAGATAAGAGGAAAATGCGTTTATCGTTTCTCGATTATTGAGCGAAAAATCAAGCGTCAGACTCGACAGATGGTGCCCGATCCCTCTTCAAATTCAAATCTCAGAAAACGGTCCTTCTATTCTACAATGCAGACCTCTTTTCAGACGTCCATACACCTCTTGTATCACTGGATATCTAGATCCGCTCGCTGCTGGAGAGGTGTTTGCGGCTCTGTTGCCGAGCCCTTTGCCCGCTGAGTGAGAACCGGTCGAAAGCTAGGAGCGTTTCCCTCAGGGATTCAGCCTGCGAGCAGCCTCTGTTCGATCGCCGCCAAACTTGTCGTTGACATTTCGCGGAGTGAGCCGCTAGTGTCATGCGTAATCCAGACCTCCGTCTGGAAACTCATCGAGACAGTAATGGTTGTTCCATGAATCTCATTTAGCGGAGTGTCACTTCAGGGTTTGTTTTGTCGTATTCGAACCGGATCTGTCCTGCGTTGCGCATAAAGATCAATGCCTCCCTTCCCCGGAAAGCTTCCTGAAGCTCCAGAGCGCTCCAGACTTTTTTTGGCTTGTGCATGTCACTGGGAGCCAACCCGAGTCGAGATTTCTGGAATTTCGAAGGTGCTCAATAATTCGAGAATTGTCTGCGCGTTCGAGTGTCAGTCAGACGTAATTGTTGATCTGGTGACGGATTCCCAGTCATCATTTATCTTCCCTGCGAAGAACGTTTCGCATTCGCAACCGATTGGGCGAGGCTTCGTGCCATCCTTTCGGAGCCCTCTGTGATCATTTTGCCGTCTCAGGAATAATTCACTGCTCCTGCTGGAAACAAGATGTAGGAGGCAGTCGAAGAGCTGTTTCCAAAGAGAAAATTTCCATTATCCGATGACAGAGACCTTCAGGAAGATGTGTCGTTCCTCTCGCGGGTCCTCCAACTTGTTTCCCTGTTCCTCCTTTGGAACGGTTACTCACAAGAACGTTCTCGGGAGAAAGTTGTTTTCTCGGGATCGCAACTTAATTCACCTTTCCAGCGAAAGGATGCGGTCGGCTTCGCAGAGCAGAAACTATTCCGAGCTCCTCTGTGGCAGAATTCTTCCCCTGGGGCAATACAGCGATTACGTTGTGTTGTATGTATAATAAAAAGAGAAAGTAGGCGACCTCAAGGAACTCTTCAAGAACATCCCATATTCAACAAGGTTGCCGAACTTCCCAACGCTCAGCATAAGTGAGCAGCCTTCAATCGCTTCCCCTCTCGCCGCCATTGCGGCGGACCTTTGTGCGTCTCTGTGCTGCTAATGAATGCTCATCATTTCATTCACGGGAGGTTCCGACCGCCTTTGCAGTCAAGACCCATGGCCCCCGCTCGGGACTGTGTAGGAGGACTTCTCGATGCATAGCTCGACGCATCCCCGGAGATTGGCATCACGGTAGTAAAGAGAGGGGGGGGGTGGCTCGCACGATACCTCCGTCAACCACGTCTCGCCCCGTGAGGTTATTCTTTATAGACGTCTTGCTTCCGCTATGTGGAGTCGTATACGGACAGCCGAGGGAGCCGGACGCAGGGAACTTTGTTTTCGGGAGAGCGACGAAACATTCACCTGACTGTGTATATAATAAACTCTTTTCCGAAGTCAACTAGTCTGCCTGGTGTTCACTTCAAAGGAAGAAGCCGAAACGCAACTGCTTATCCGTAGCTAGGCGAACAAGCTGAGAATCTGACATGGATTGAGAATGGAGATGTCGGATTGAATATCCAACTGGCGCAAGGCAGGAATTCATCGAGGCGAAGCAGAGGCTTTTCGAAAAACTTATTATTTATGCTGGCATTCTTGTTCCTCGCAGCGAGACGCGAAAATAAAGTCCCTCATGCGCTTTGCGCGGAGAGAAACAGTTTTGTGCACACTTCATGGAATACAGACGTAAAGTACGCCTGTCGCTGTGCGTCATCGATCGAATGCTCTGGGCCGCGTAGACCCTCGCCGATCTTATCCCGATTCGAGGTGACCGATGCGGATCTATTGGCAGCATTCCGACGAAGAGCTGAGATCGACGACCGAAGCCGACGCCTCAACCACTTGCAACTCATTGACGCTCTGGTATGCATTAATTGCTCAGTAAACAGAGACTGCGGTGCGAATCACTGTGTATCGTCAACCAGTGAGCCGATCGACCACAGGTTTCCCTTGTGATACGGACGGGACATTTGGAAGCGAATGATCAGGCTCTTGCCTCCCTTTCCTCCGAACTCTCTATCGACAGGTGCCATTATTGGAGCCTTTATAATTTAAGGTACCTCGTGGAAAACTTTTGCGACGTCAGATCCACTATCCGGTGCTCTACTATTGAAGTTTCCGCGTCGCTTCAAATGAGATGCAACCCGGACAAAACATGAAAAAACTTGCGACGGAGGAATGATTCGTTTGTGTTTGCGGAACTTTGTGATTTGCGGTCGGTCGCAGTCGTCCGCATAGCGTGACTCGCGTGCCTGATTGTTTAGAGAAAGCTAAATGGAAATTTGATGTACATAGAAGCTAGATTTTTCAGTCAATGTTTACAGGTACACTAGAGGAGAGTCCGGCAGTTTGAACGAGGCACGCGATGTGGTCTCAATCCTAGTTCATATCCGACGTTTTCCTTCAGAAGCTCTCACCCTCAAAATTCATCTGGGGAAGCCGTGACTCTGACCGATCTTCGGGAACGCTCCCGAGGACTCGTCAGACTGTACGCCGGATTGCTGTTCATTTCGGAGATCCTCAGGAAGGTATTCGAGCTCATGCCGCAACTTGCGAAATTGAGAGAGTCGCGCACATTTGGGCTTCGTTTGCAATTATACGTCGGAATTACCTTCCTTTTCCAGGCCAGTCGACACGCTCTCAGGATGAGAATTCATCTCGGAAAGGGGAGCATTCTCGGCACGCAGACAAGCATCGAGCATTTGCAGGAATCCGCTCACCTAGAGAACGGTCTGGAAAAATACAAGAATGAGCCAGGGCGCACCATCTGCCCGGTGAGCATCCGTGCCTCACTTGCTGATGAGCTAACGCAATCAAAAGTTAGACTTTGACCACCTGATTCGCCCGTTGCCTCAGTAGGAATGTCGAGGGAATAGCGATTCGCTCGATCGGACGGCGTAATTGACTTCGTGAGGTGAGGGGAGAAATATGCTTGGATCGCCGTACTTCGTCCTCATCATATTCGTGAATATGGCCAGCTTACTCCTCGTTTTCATTTATAATCGGAATCGCTGCAAGCGCTCACCTCCTATCCGGAAGATCTGCGGGAACTCTTCCCGAGAATCTCCAGCTGGGCTAAGGGCCTCTTTCAGTTCATAGGTCGCGGAATATCGATTCGGCAGAGCCTGAGTGATTCAATCATATCATCCTGGTCTAGGGGCCTCCGCAACGTACGTCAAAGCGATACAATATGTGATCTTCTGACTCCTGTAGTGACCTCATCTGCCACTGGATTCGTATCGAGCGTATCACCGAGGAGAATGACGCTGAGTGCAGCTATGGTCCTCTCGCATCGAGCTCCCTCGGAGAACGAATTCACTGGTGGGCCTTCCTTGATCTAGCATCGTATGCACCCTCACAATGCACGTCGGTCCATCGGCTATCCCCGCGTAAAATCTCGAAACTCGGACTTTGATCGGCATCGGGAGCATTCTCATTCCGGGTCGTGGTAGAGGCACGTCCAAGATATGATTTTTCTTCGAGTTTCCTCCTTTCCGACGAAATACAAATTCTTCCCGGGCAGCGGTCCTCTGTGGGAGCGAGTGTAGGCTTAGAACTTCGCCGCCGATAGCATGGGTCCTACGATGGAGCGATTTCAGCCTAAGGTACTGCGGCTCGTCCTCAATAACACGGGTGTTATTAGCAGCACGATCATTAACGGGCACAACCCTCGAGCTCGATGGCGAGAGATGTATATTGCTCCAGCCAGACAGTCTATGAGGAGATATGCCGCTGACAACTAGGCCGATAGCCACTAATCACGGCCAGCGATGCGTTAACATATTGACTATCTGTCAAGTGTCGGAAAGTGAAACGTACGTGATGCTTTTCGTGATCAGCTCGGATTGGACCTGAAGGACAAAATCCTACGGAGGGGATTCTGTCAGAGAAAAGAATCATGAGTCGCTCGCGGCAGTCGGATTAACGGTTCTTCGCCTTAGGACCCTCCACGTTCCAATCAGCCCAACAGCCAGCGGCCAGAAGTGGTCGAGCGATCGGATTTCTGATAGTGACTTCCGCGCTCCCGTAAAATGAACAAATGAAACCTGAAACCCCGTTAGGAGCTACAGTGAGCGCGCGAGTGACTCCTAGTTCTCACTCGGAAACTGGTCGCAGGGTCGGCGACAAAGTCAACTTGTGTGTATCAGTTGACCCGCGCGAAAGAGGGATTCCTCACCTAGTTTCTGAACGAGCTCATCTAAGGCCGGTTCAGCGAAAGGGATGAAGGTCATCAGCGTGACGCGCTGAGAGCATAGATCGCGCAGTAGGAGGTTTCAGAATCTTCGCTGGTCGGCAGCTGTTCTGATATTAGGTAGTCCGAACGATTCTCGTCCTCGTAAGCTTTCGGCTCACGGATTCGCTCCTTCCGCATTCGCATTTGCGAATTGAAGGGGTGTTCCTCGCACCGAGATACTCTTCGAGCCAGCGATATCATAGTTCTATTGAAGAAAATCGCAGGAAAGCACTCGTTCTTCGCGGAGAACTGAGGAACCGATTGAACGCGAAGCAATAGCATTGACCGCATGACCATTCTCCCTAGACCGAGATAGAGACAGAGAGGCTCATGAGTGGGAGGAACTGACGGCCTTGCAGACACGTAGCCTGCAGCGGGGTGCCTAGTATAGTATGTAACCTTGGAAGCTTCCAGAGTGGTACGCGTATTGGAGAACGAAGACGGGATTTGAACATTCGAGGCAAAGTCCTCTGAGCAAAGAGGAGAAAGGCTCCTTCCTGACGCAATGGTGTCAACCTCGAGTTTGATTTCAGGCCCGAGGCGCAAATAATCATATCAAATGCAAGGGCTCCGACACCGACTGCAGCCGCTTACCTTATAGATCAGAGTGCGTTCCCAAGTTCAGAAGCAGAGCTCACACGCTTAGAGCCCAGAGATTCGTTACTCGAGCCCAACGGCGAAACTTCAGGCTCATCACGGGACTCCCTTCAAGACAGCTCGTTCTTCCTCTCGCAATAAGTTTCGAAACCAGAATGAAATCTTAGAATTTCTTCGCGGCCGCGAAGGTGTCTCTTGAAAAGAACTGGGATTGCGAATCAGTGTGGAGTTGCAGTTGAGACTCTCCCGCGGCTCAGATGGAAAAGTGGAGAAGCGAACGAGTCTGATTGTTCCCGCTCTTCTCCATCTCATTGCTTCGAAGGGACCCGCTTTGCGAGGGACGACAGTATTTCGAAAGGAAGCCGGAGGAACGAGCTCCGAACTATCGGAATGAGGAGGCGGTAATCTAGCCTCTTGCTGTATGAATGAAGACCGTGCCATTGATGACGGCTTCCGCCCCTCCCCCCTCACCCCCCACGAAACCTTATGGAGGAAGCCCCGCCAGGGCTACAGTAAGAAATTCAGAGGCACCGAGCAGTCGTTCCTGTTCGTGAGCAAGATGCACGCCATTGAAGCCGGCATGTCCCACTCGTTTCCCAATGTGTCTAAACGGAGCAATCTCCTCAAATCGATGCGAGAATCAGACTAGCGACCCGTCTCGGGACGAACCGTAGAGGAGATTACCACATACGGGAGACCGGAGCCCACAATTTTGGATGGATATCTGGTGAGCTGACAATGAGATCTCGTCATCTCCGTAGGAGTTCCGACTCGGGATCGCTGTCGGCAGGATGAATCTACATGATTGAGAGTCTCCAGTCGACCGAAAGATCAGAAACCCACATCGGAAGGCAGAATCTACTCGGAGAGAAGGAAGGACATTGGGCCCAGTCGGCTGTCGATGTTCCCCAGGACGAGGATATCCAGCGGAAGATCTCTGCCGAAAGCATACGCAAGACGGGCGTTCACGCAGAATGGATGAGTCAATCTGATAGGTCCGCGAAACTCGAGGAAGGAAGACAGTCGAACGGATTTGCTCCTCGCATCGTCGGGGAGAGTCGAAGTTTGCGGCTACCCGAGTTTCCAGAAGCGACCGGATCAGTTCGAGTGTGAAACAATTTCACCACGTTCTCTCGGTCGCTCGGTCACTCGTTCTGCGAAGGTCAACCAGCCGAGCGACGTACTGCTCAGCCCCAGAGTTTCTCGCGAGGTCGACCACGTCGGACGGTCGAGCTATTTTCGTCGAGTCGTCGAATTCCCCCCTGTGGAAGGCGTTCGTGGACCTCCTGCTCATCGCAGACCCGTAACTGAGGCTTGATCGGTTCCGCAGCATTGCATGTACCTAGTCCGTGCATGGTGGAGGAATCCCGCATTCCAAAGAGGAGCTGATCAACCTCCCCTACTGGAGAATAATGTGGAACGAACCCAAGACGGTGGAACTCGCCTCACCCGAAATCCCATACACGACGGGAGCAACCTCGATTTTCGAGTACATAGGTAGTTTCATCGAACGGGAATGCAACTCTCGATGTGAGGTGAGTTCTGCCTCGTGACCTTGATTAATCGAACATGGGCAAGTCCCGGAATCGATAGGAGCGGGGAGAGCAGCCCGGAGCAAACATGAGATCCGGCGATGGATTTCCTCGCGACCAGCTTCTCATGACATTGTCGCCAACCGGAATCGTCGTTAAGTCCGAGGTACACAAATACCTCTGCGATTAGTTGCTTCGGCACACAACCAGCTGTCTCGTATGTGCCGACGGACGTGTTGGAGATCAATCACATAGCGATCGCACCCACCCAATTGGACAACGATTCTCCCATCAGACCTTCGGCTAAACAAGCGATTTCCTCATCGATGCCGGAGCTTCTCCGATATCCGTCATGGTCTTTCCCGCATCACCGGCCTCGCATCGGAGCTTATATAATGAGCATATGGAGTGAGCTCGATTTTGTCGGGGAACATGAGTCGAGCATCCGAGTTGGGGGGATGAGGGATCAGATAAACTACAGCTTTTCTACGTATAGTGTCCGGGAAGAATGCTCCCTAAGGAGAGGAATTGGGCGACTCTCGATAGTCTACCGGGCCGACACCAGCATCTTATTCCTCCGAAATCGGCACATTGCATGAGTTTTGTGAGTCAGGAAAGCTAACAAGATGCTCACGAATTCATGACAAGGCAGAGGGAGGACCGGCGAGCTCAACGATCATGAAAGTGTTGCACGTCGAAAATGAATATGTTTATCGCTCTTGAGCACCTCACGAAAGCATGGGTCGCTGCTCTGGCTGGCTTTGGGCTCGGCTGCGCAAGGCAAATGCTCCACATACAGTTAAGCAGAACGATACCGCCGACGAACACTTCGAGATCTCGTCAAATTGAATTTTGATGAGCTCCCTGTGAGACTAGGTATTTGGATTCCAGCCCGTGTCTCCTTTGAGCGGAGCGAATATGTGAGGGTGCTTCAAGCTTGTTATGTTGCATAAGACTGAGGTTGAGGCTCAGCGAATCGATCTCCTAGCGAAAGGAAGCTCAATTCTGGAGACATTTTTTCTTTCGCTCTCCCGAAAACGCATGACTTGGTGATGTTTCGGAAGCCACTGCCCTGATCCTCCGACTCGAGTTACCCCGATTTTCAGTTCGACGGACTTTCTAGACTTTGCATTCCCTAGCCGCGTAGTACTGAGGTGGTGAGGAAAAGATTCTCAGGCCGCTCGGCCCCGAAAAATCGGGTAATCGCCCGGTTCCGTTCTCTCCTCGCCGCTTGAATCCGATTCCGGCTTGAACTTCAGCCTCGATCATGGTATGATGCCAGGCATTGTCGATAAGACGCCATCGAAGACTTGACATAAGGCGCTAAGGGCGAGTTTCCCCTGCCGGTTCCCATGAATCCGGGTCATTGAAACGTTTCAGACGGCTGTGATGAAACATGAGCTCCATCGACTCTCAGAGTGGCCCGCTTCGAGTGTTTTTCCACGATTCCTCCGTGCGACGCTGCGTTTTTTGATGGAGCGAAAGCATCGATCAGGGAGGAAATGGCTCGAGAATGAGCTCTCCATGTTGCGACACGGTCCGTGAGGATCACCGTGATTCCATCGGAGCTGAATTCAGTTGCAGTATCTCCCAGAAATTACCTTCAGAGTTGGTGGGTTCTTGGTGGTTCGTTGACCATATATCTCCGCCTATCGGAGCCCAAATGACAACCATAGAATAGTGCTGCCGACAACAGACGGCTCCTAGGGCTCATCTGACAAAAGGCCGAAGCCGTGCCGCTCAGAGGGTCGAAAAAGATCTCAACAATGCGTTCAGGATGCAAAAGCGATCGCAGCCTCCTGAAGGGTTCCGACTGCCCGCACTTCCCCCATGCTAGAGCAGGACCAACGTTCCTAAGCGGAATCCCTCTGATTCACTGATTCGCACCCTCCTTCCCCCTCTCGGAGAATATCTGGATCCGCCATCCGCTCGAAGCGGCTCGTCGATTGGCGGACGAACCTTATCCGAGTGAATTCCCAGCACAAGAAGAATCTTCGGCTTTTCCCGTCGCTCCTATGTAAATCTGATTTGAGCTCATCTTGCTCGCTCTCATGCGAGAGGTAAGCGATCGGATGATCAAAACATCGGGCTCCGAGCAGTACCGGAGCAAAATTTTCACGACGGATCATGCGGGATATTCCCACCCTTTCGGAAGGCCGAGGAGCAATCTTCGAGACCTCGAAAGACAGCGGAGGTCGGATCGTGAGGATACACTATTTTGCATCGTCTGTGGGCGATGCAAATCTGGACATTAGTAGAGCGAGGCAGGGACGACGTGGAGCTGACGTGTCCTTCAGTCAAGTATGAATCGGATTCAGGCGATGAGCACCCCGAATAGCACTCTACAAAATTGTGGAGTCCCACCCTCGCCGTGCTTGATACAGCTTGGAACAAAATGTATGCTGGGAGCGGTCTTGGACCCTTCTCGGACTGTCAGCACCGCGAGTAAACTTGGAGTTCTTTTATTGGCCGATGAAAATGCCTTGAGACGGCCAAGGTCAACCTTGAGATGCAAAGTCGCTTGCGATGGACGGAGTATCGTACTCGAGAGCCGTACGAGTAGTTCCGTCGCGCAGGGACAATGTTCCAGATGAAGGGCAGCAAAGGGAGAGTTCCCATTGTCGCGAGTAGTCATCCGTCACTCGACCGGCGACGGTGCGATAGAGCGACCGATTTCCAGTCCATGGTATATTCTCTCGAGCTCGAATTTTACATCGTGATATCCGAGCAGAATTCTCTTCACGAATGAGAGGGTATGACTTTCAGCCGAAAGCTTCAAAATCCTGAGGCCGACTGATGAACTGTCTTCAGTGGGCGGGACGCGTTCCATACAAGAGCAATGAGGAGATGACCCTTCCTCGATGAAGTTTCAAGGGATACAAGCTTGGCAAGCTAATAAAAAGCAGCGGGCACCTACACTGGTGGCAGCGCCGCGTGGGGGCTGGTCTGCACGACGAATTGTCCTCAGAACAGCTCTTCAGCTCTTCTAGAATGGGAGCGTTCAGAGCTGATAATAAGTAAGGGAAAATCGCAGCTCATGCATGAGAAGAGCTGATCGATTCCAAGTGATCGATAAGGAGCTGAAAGGGTACGAGTCTCAAGCAATCTTTCGGAGTCGATACATTGACTCGTTCTTCTGGTCGGTGAGGTGTTCGCCGAGAGCTCCGTCGCGGGAACTCCCGCTCGGGGATCACCGCTGATCGGAGTAGATGATGGCAGTCAGAAGTAGGACATTCGGAGAAGGAACAAGACGGCACACTTTCGAGACTGATAGGGCGACCGCGATTCGACGGGAATGCATTTTGGGGTTCTTACTATGTATATCATCGCACATGTCCCGAACATGTCTCGTGCCCTCAAAAAACATGAGCTGGGATGTGGCTGGACAACCGCGACGAGTCTCCATCGAGGACGAGCGCGTTGTTCTTGGCAGTATATGCACGAATAAGGAAGCTCATTTGCGTTCAGGATCGTATGGGTGAGTCTAAAAATACCGTTGATCAAACGAGGATCACCATCGGATCCAATGCGATTCCATGTGACTCGAAGCCCGAGGTACGAGGAATAATAATCGACAGATCTCGTTGTGAACAGCAGATGTCAGTAGACAAGACAGAACTGGCACTCTGTCTACGAACGATCTGATGAGCGATTCGGAGCGTATCGGAGCTACGAGGGTCGAATTAAAATCTCCGCCCCCCCCCCCCCCGAATCGAGACACTACCCGAGTTTTCGCGAAATCGCGTTCAGGCGGTGGAGAGACACCGAGAAAAAAGGCGGGGTCGACCCTCACCTGATTTCGTAGTCATTCTCTTTATTATACTGTATACTTCCGCACCCTTATTTTTTCCCATTATCAATTTCTTCAATTTCTCACAATTATCTGATTTCTCGATTCATCCGAATTTTACAAGCGGCTTCCCGCTGTCGGTGCGACTCGAGGCAACGACTTTTTCCGCTACAAAGTTTCTAGTTTTCGCTTCTCTTCAAAGGCTCGTATATCTTCCAGACAGTCGGGGTACCCCTAGATCAGAGTCGAAAGTCGATCTCGTCAATTTCCTCCACTTTCAATCTAAGGCTGAAGGCTGTTCCCATCTTTTTTTTGTCTTTCTAAATCCAGCGCTTGCTACCCTGATGAGAATTTCGCAACCCCAACGAAGCCGAGTGGGAGAAAACCTAACATCTGGGAGTGACGTCGAGGACGCTGCTTAACAGCGACGGCACGTTCGAGGGGGAGCTGTGCTGAACCGGGATACGACACAAAAAAGGAATATTGTTCAAAGGGGGGAGAAAGGAAGTATGTTTCATGTCTAGTTAGGCTTCGACTAGGGGGCTGAGCCCCACTGCCGTCAGGAACTAATGGCCGTCGTGATTGTCGGAGTAAAGAGCACGACACGACCGGATGGCTTTCCCCATCATAGCACACAGGACCGTGAAATGAAAAGTATTTTTTAGAACTTGCCACGGACCTTCGACCGACTGTCCCAACCATCCCGCAAGGGCTTTCGATTGGATTACGGCGGACGAGGCTCCTTCTAGGAGCAGACTTCCCGCGTCTGAGCGTAGCAGCAGGCTGGCCGCACGAAGGCTGCGTCAGTCTACGCGAGTACTTGCGCCCGAACGCGAAAATCGGGGACAGACCGTATTTGTTTTCGTTCGTGCTGGGGAGCGAAAGCTGGGCAGATGAATCATTGCCGCCTGCTCTATTGAGCGCCGTTTGCGATTAATCAGAGCCAGCATCGAGTCAGAACACTGACCGACAAGCTCATAGAAATCCGGATTATGGCAACCCACTCGACGCAGCTCCTTGATTCCTCTGGGATTCGTTCTACTGCTCGTACAACAGCTCCTCAGGCTCAGCGCTCCTTCGCTGTGATCCAAGGCGTCACGCACACCGTCGACAGGGGTATATTTCCAATATAGTCCCGCGAGAACCGCTAAAGAAAATTTCCGCGAGCAGCGCACGGATTCCGAGAAGAGAGAATCTTCTCTGCAAGGATATGCACCGACAATGTTACATGGTACCCTAGTCACTCGACGAGTCTTGGTCCCCTAGATGTTGTGCAAGAGCTCATCGGATAGAGGAAGGAGTTCAACGACTCGCGTTATCCGAATCCGAGACTCTCGATGAATGCGGGTCGACGCAAGTTCATGTCGACCGCAAGAAGGTTCCACGCATTCCTTCGAAGTTCCTCTTGGTTCTCGAGAGGTTCCTTTGTGGGATCTGTTTCGCGAGGCTAATCCATCTCTATGATATCGAGATGTAGTCTGAAAAAATATCATCATATAAGGTATGCGAGACCTTCTGCTAAGCTTCAGTGAACACTCCCTCCGCCCACTCCTCTGGTGCTCTGAGCGGTGATAGGAAATCGCGCCGCATGATCGAATAGTAGAGAACCGTCTTTGAGCTTAGTTTCCGCTGAAAATTCATGAAAACAAGCGAAACACGTCCTCCATAGATACTCCACTCGGTCTTTGATCTGGAGTCGGCTTTCGAAGGAGCGTACGAACCAGTCTGCGGCTCTTCTCCTTCAAAGCTTCCACAGATGCGGTACGCGTCGAGATTGCACATAGCATACAAGAATCAATCCACGGGAGGGAGCGGCGCTCAGGAGCTTCCTTCTCTTGTAACCCCGTGAGGCTAAGTGGATAGCGGGGATTCTTCTCGAGAATCGAGGTATTTGACCTTCCTGGGGAGAGATCCGGAACAGCGGCGGAAGAAATGCTCATGTATCCACGAGTCGAGAAAAATCGGTGTCCGGACCCGGCTCGACAGGAGTCGCTCGACGGACCCTGATATTGTTCTCGTATTTACGTGAATCTGTCAAGCTCTAGGATATCGTCTGCGGCTTTTGCTCACCCGATGGAGCGGGAGCTTGGTCCGCTACATCAGAGAATAATTGATAGTGGGGCCCTCGCTGTTGTTACCAAGCAACAGAGCCTGCTCCACTGCACTTCTCAAGACAAGATTATGAACTTGACAAAAGAATTTTGTAACTATCTTCCCTCACAGGTACTACGTCTCTTCCCTCATTGATTCGACGAAGCAGAAACTCGCAGCTACATCTGAGGGGCAAATACCTTACTTCGGGCGCACAATGGATAAGAAGTATTTTTGATGTCACGTTTCAACTCTTTTGGGAGCGAGAAAGGACCGCCCGTCTGAGTTCTGGGTCTCGAATCCTAGTTAAGCTGATTCGTGCGGTGAACTAATTTTACAGTTTTAGCTGCGAGTCAGTTATTGCAGTCGATTGCTTGCATCAATAAGTCCCGGAGAGTGAGAGTTCGAATCTCAGAGCGATGACGAGTGACGATTCTCTACACGAACTACCGAATACGCGAGATTCGATTTCAGCTGGCAGCCCGAGCGCTCCAAGAAGTCGTGTCGCATGATAAGCAGGTAAGTCGTCCGCTCAGGACATCCGCCTGCATGGGCAGGCCACGGGGAGGGAAAATAGGAAGCGTCAGATATATTCGCCCTTCGGATATACTAACGTCCCGAAGGAGATTTGGGGAGCCACGATTTCCGATGGAATTGCAGTGCTCTTCGGCTTCCGCCGAAAGTCCAAATACTTCTCCAGAGCCGCCGAGAAGATTTAGATTTCGAGGACGGCGGTAGCTGAAGAGAACACCACCCTCAAACGTCATTCGACCGCGTGGTGAAATTCTTCGTGGCTGCAACATTCCTATCGGAACACCTCAATACCGTTCGGGAAATTTCAGTTCAAAACTCAATGGCTCATTCCAAGTGCAACGACTGATGCAGCACGAAACCGTGAGAAGTCGACCTTAATCCCGCGGAGGGGCTGAGTTCTCGAGAGTGAATAACACACTCGAATTTTTTTCCGTCAGAAATTCTCAAAGTAGTAGGCCTCCGGATCATCCTCCTCATAGACCAATTCGGGCGGGTCGTACAGAGTCTGATTGTCCGGTATCAGGTGATTCTCCACAGCTTCTCTCGCACGGATGAAGCCCGGGGACGAGTAGGCAAACATATTCGGCGTAGGCTCCAGTGAGTCTTCGAAGCTGAGTTCTTTGAAGAGACGGGATTTTTTCTGAGCAGCTCCCGGCGATATCTGCGGAATTACGTCCGACAGTGAACGTGGAACAGCGGGAATGGATGCGATATGCTCGGAGAATATATCATCTTGCTCGTCCCATCAAAGGCCCTGGAGAGCGTCTTCGTTTCGCTCGTATTCACCTCCGGGGACCACTTTTCCGCGGGTATCGATTTGCGATTTCTAAGAAGCTCCTGGATTGGCTGAAAGTCCAACAACTTCGGGGATGTTTCAATCAAGCGCCAATCGGGTGCTTCGAAGAATGGGTGCCTCAGGAACTCGTTGTAATGGATCGAGGCCAACCTGTCTATCGGGAGAGGTCGACCGTTACCATCGGCACCAGGAAGAGGTTTGTGAGCTATCGGAATTGACGAGATGTACCTTCAGCCCTGACCGTGAGACACCGCATGACGAAATTCTGGAGCTGAGCGTCGAAACCTCGGTCCTTGGGCCATTCGTATCTAGCGTTGCAGATCGCCTCCTTCGTCTTGTCGATGGAATCCTCTACAGGGAATGGTAAGCGGCCGGTGATTAGCTCGAATGTTGTCACTCCGAGAGCCCACCTATCGGAAACCCACAAATGGATCAAACGATTTCCCTTCGGCCCCATGAGCCCGAGCCACGGCCGAGGAACTTCGCGTCGGACTTTTCGTGTGGAGAATGAAACTTACCAGTCTAGTGCCCGACCGTACCCCGAGTTTTTGAAAATCTCTGGAGCCATGAATGTGAGGGTTCCCGCTATTTCGCCGCTCTCGAACTCCTTGGCCGTCCTCCGCATGAAGCCCCAGCTCTTGCGTGTATCATATTTCCCGATACAGACCCTGGCCGTATCGAAATCAATCAATTTCACGCGGCATCCAGCAGTGATCATCATATTTGATGGCTGCAAAGTAGCAGGGCTCGCTAGGCGAAATTGGCTTTTCCAAAAGGCCCAGAAAGTACATGCGCAGTAGTGAAGAGGAACAATACCTTTACGTCACGATGTATGAAACCTTTGAGGTGCAAATGGATCAGTGCTAAGCCCACCTGTGAGACGATGACCCGACAGAGCTTTTCCGAGAGCTTGCCCATCACTTTCAGAAGATGAATCACATCTACGCCTCTGATATATTCCATCGCTGTCACGTAGACATCCTTGAACGTGTCAGAGAGTTGCAACAGCCTTCTATCGAGCATCGAGATGTCTCAGAGAATTGTTTTCAATGTAGATGACAACCTTGCCCGCGAAGCAAGCGTAGTATTTCACTACACAGGGATGGTTGACCATAGACGCGACACATTTATCCGCGATGGCAGCTCCCACGTGCGGCGGCGCTTTGGTTGGGACGAATTTGACGACGCACTGCGCTCTGCCCATCCTCGCTTTATACACCGCACCGAAACTCCCCGCCCCTGGAGGAAGGAGTGTTGAGGGACGTCTCTCCGTGATGGAATGTCCGGCTACGGAGCGAGGAAAGCCGATTCTTTACCTATCAATTTGGATATGGCGAAGTCCGAAATCCTTCCGAGCACGAACTTCGCTTCCGACGAGACGTTTTCTGCTTCCTGTTTCATGAAGCCTATGACATCCTCCCAGTTTGTCACTTTGCATCCAGCCGTGCGTTCTGCGGTGTTGATCAGTTCTCGAGACATGCTCACTATCGATACAAGGTCCTCGATCAACATCTATGCGGAGGATCGGAAAGAGACAAAACACCTCCGCATGTACTCCGAGAATGACTGCAGGCATCGTGAGTGCTATGAGACTGAAGCGCAGTGAACGGAGCTAGTACGTACTCGGAAAGCGGCTACGTGGGTCGAGCTCAGAACGTAGGAGAGGAAGTACAAATTCTCGACACCCTCCCGGAGTTGCTGCACGGTCATTTTTTTCTGCGAACAGAGCAGCAGAATTTCTTGCAGATAAAGCATGCATTGGTCCTTGGCGTAGCGTTCAGCCGGGAAGTGTGTCGGATCATATGCGTAGTATTTCTGGATGAACGACATCATCTGGGTTCCACAGTCTCGCAGAATACTGCATGAATATTTCCCGGTTCAATTATCCCTGGCAGTCTGGACGACGACGTACATATATGTCCCCTCACCCCCCATATAAAAGATTCTCGAATCAGGAAACTCACGGAGCGTGCTTCTCTTTTATGCTCTCGTATACATTTTTGAAGCGATTGTCCATCCCTAGGAACAGACTGATCGTAAGTCGGCATAAATTGGCTACGGCTGACACCAATAGCAAAGTCAGACAGTCTCGGAGCGAGGCTTCTGATGTATGTAGGTCGAGGTCTTACCCTGATTAAAGTCGACTTTTTGAGACATCGATAGATTACTAGAGGATGCGATAAGCGCGTCCCGACTTCGTTATTCCCGGCAGATGATCAGCATTATTCATGAGCTCGATCGTAGATTATTCGGTCCGATGTGTTTCGCAGACCCCAATCATGAGAGGTCATTGTCATTTTTGATTATTGGGAGTCAGCTGATTTTGGAGACAGATGATTACCGTTCTGGGACTTCGATCTCGCGTCTCCAGACAGAATCTCAGAGAGTTTGACCTGTCTGATCGCCATGCTTTCGGGTAGGAAGGAGAGGAGCGGGCTCTCACGCTCAGCTGGGAGCTGTTTTCGGTTCCGCTCGAAGCGAGCGTTCCGCTTTCCTTTGATGCTGACATAGATGTTACCCCTAGTCAGGGTATCAGAGTAGCTGGCGACACGAGACCGGGAATTGCGATGAATTATTCCGAAGAAAGCTGCTGCCTTCTGAAGGAAAGCTCCCAGAGACCGTTCTGATCAACGACTCATGGTGAAGTGAGGTATTTTTATTGTTCTCTTGCTCCCGATGCCCTATCTTCTCCTGGGTCATGAGAGAGATCCTTCCCCGCCCCTGAATCTGTTCCGAAGCGAATCGTTCGAGATTCCCGCACAAGATGGCGGGAATCAAGCACCTACTCGGGGATGAGTTTATCCAGACTGCACAGGAATGCTCCATCACGGCCTGGAGAAGGCAGTTTTCCGGAATGAGGAATTTATTCTCGAGAGGGATCGAATGGTTTCCATCGGGTTCGATTATTCGAACTTGGCTCTTTGTCCGCCTAGGAGTAGAGCAGGATCGGAAGGCTCCCCCGCGACGGACTCATCGAATCATGCGGTGATGCGATTTTGAACGGTACGTGTGCGTCTCTGAGCGTCCTCAGAATCGGGCTCTTCGGCTTCTCATCGCTTCCGATGCTAACATGACGGTTCGACGAGAAAACCCTGATCTGCCGAGCTGTCCGGGTTCGGTTCCCTCCGACGGAGCATGGGAGAAGAGGCTTGATCTGTCGTAACTCGAGACTCCGTGCGTCATTTCCGGTGCCAAGAAGACTGGCTGCAGTGAAATGAATTAAATCTGTTCCGGACAACATGCTCCTTGTTTTCATGAAAGAAAAATCTCGGATCGCCGTCATCCAAGGAATAAAAATCGCAGCATGGCATTGTTGAGCCAGACAACGCAGACTCGACGATCGCTTCCTCCGGAGCGATCCGAACGGACAGCTGCTTCGCGAAACGAGATAAATTTCCCGCTCGTAGAAGATCTCATTCAGCGCGACATCCAGACCATCGCCAATCACCACTCTCGATAATGGACTCGAATTTCGAATCATATTTCGTCACCGATGAATGGGATACTCAAACTCCTCGGACCGTGCATGGGAAAAATGTCCCGGAGTTTTTCCGTCGTCACTTGTCGCCGTTCAACCCCGATCGAAAACGGAGGGGAATCGTTTCAAGTCGAGTTTGCCATTCACTGACTGCGAGGAAAAACAATGAATAACTTTTAACGCACGCGTCGGCGTCATCCGGCTAGTAAAACACACAATCGGGGTCATGAAATTTTAAGCGGAGTTATTCCGCGTTCGAACGCTCAGGCAATCGGTGCACGCGCGAGACGAGTGAAACGAGCCGTTTGTTGTACCGGCACACCCAAAATGATATCTCGCATCGTCACGTGAAATGCGGAAGTGAACGAGCGCTGAGCGCGGTATCAGCAGGACCTACGCAACCGCTATCGTCGCTCTGGCACTTTTGAGGACCGAAGCCCGAAACTTCTGGGGTAACTGATCCAAAGACAAATCTGAGCGGAGGAAATCCGCCGGAAGCTCAATGGAAAGAATCCGAATGTGTCTATCCTATCAACCAGCAGACTTGGGCCGATAGCAGACGAGAGCCCCGACTGGATACTCGAAACTGATTCTGGGGATTTCCGCCAATTCCTTGCATCGGTGGAAGGTCCCAGGCAGCGCCTTGGATCTCTGGGAATCACGCGAGCTGATCTAAGGAGCAGAGAGTATTTATTAAGAGGGCAGAAGTCCATCAAACTGCGGGGGAGCGTTTGACGATGTGCTTTCATAAAATCGTGTTGGCGCCCTGGAACTCCTCGAACGATTGGCAGCCCTTGGATCCCCTATTCTGAAAGCCGACGATTCTGCTCCGCCGTGTTGATCTCGCCTTCACAGTCGATCGGTTCATATAAGCAATCTCCTTTGATGTCGAGCGGATTTTCGATTTTGATTTCGCGGCACGTTTGCACTGGATCCTGCACGACTAGTGCGGACTTCCTACTCAGCCGCAGGAGCTCGAGCTTGAATTTCTATTCGAAGTATTGCTCTCACGTTTCGATGACCTCAGTTCCCTTTGGGACCCGGGCTAATTCTGTCAAGAAACTAGAAGGGAACAGAGCATCCTTTCCCGGGATACAATTTGGTTGGGGGCATTAGTTGCTGGCGCATCTGAAAGTCCCCAAAATGTCGGGGTCGTTACTAAAGCGAATCAGAGGATCTTTCAAAGAAGCCAAGTAAGCCTCAAAGTCTTCAATTTATTCTTCTGCCGGCGACTCTCCCACGCTTTCACAGAGTCATTTTCTGGCTCATCCAGAGTACTTTAGAGACCCTCTGTGCAAGGGATAAGTACCTATACCTGCCGCCAAATATTCAGAGCTGTCTCTTGCTCCGAGGGTTCTAAAGGAGCAGATTCCTTAGCTTCTCGGAAAATGTATGGCATCACCGTTCAATGTTGCCTGGTTTCTGGCGTTGCTCACCCTATCTCAGAGAGCACAAAAATCAGGGGAACCAGACTCAGCTGCGGGGTGTTCACGAGAAGTCTCGTGGCATCGGCGCTTTCGTGGTGATTGAGAGAGAATTACTATTCTGAGTTTCTGTTTGCACGTTCCTTACGTGGGTGACGGCGTGTGAACAAATAGCTGCACGCTTACAACCTCAGCGAGAAGCTGACTCTGAAGAGTGCTTGATCCCTCGCGAAGCACGCAATATCGTGTTCATGCATGCGAGGCACAATTACACATCTCTTGAGCCTGCTGGCAGTGATCTGAAGACGGAACGAGGAAATGAACCCGACAGACCTGCTTGTGGCATTGACGCAAATTCCTGTCTATGTGATGATGATATTGGTCTAACCGATGTCAAATTCCTCTAGGTCGTCAAGGGGACAACGAACTATCATTGTCTCTGAGGGCCCGATACCCGGAGAGGGCGATCCGAGAACGATCCACTCGGCGGCGAGTGAAACTGGGGCTGACTTATCACTTATCACTCATCGAGAGAGTTCACCTCAATAATTCGCGGTGGAAAACGCCCTCGAAATCATCCTCCTGGTCAGTGACCACCATTGGAGGCTACCGCGCCATATACGATTCTGGATTAAGGATATGGATCTCATGTGAAACGCCGAGAGCTCGGACATGGAATCCGCTCGTGCCTGAGACTTGTCACGGGAGAACTCCCTGGGATGTGGAGGGGGAACGAGCGCCAGAACACACAAGGGTACACTCGATACGGCTCGCAGCCGGCCGGAACCCTGAAGTAAGTTTGACAGTCAGAATGAGCGAGGAGAGTGGATGGAAAAAATGGAGAGCTAGTGGAAACCAATAAGAAGTTTTGCAAGAGGAGAAACTCTTACGCCTGCGGAAAATGCCTCGTTACACGCGACGGACTATGACGTCAGCAGAAAGAGACGTGGATCCACTTTTCCATTTTCTCCTTTCCCACGCACATTGGCGTAGATTCTCTTTTTGAGCCACCTATCTGGGTTTTCTGTCGAAACTGAAGGGGGTAGCACACTTTCGAAATACTTGAGCGTGTCGATCACTCTCTCACAAAGGTCTGCGTTCCTTGGTCGCCTTCGAATCGAGCGTTCTCCTCCAGTCGCACCTCCCTGCTCGTTCATTCTCAGGAGACCACCTCCGTAGCCGAGCAGCTCCCGAGTTCTTGTTGATCGAATTACGTCCCGAGAGACCGATTTTGGAGTTGTAAAATGCACCTCACTCTTTGTGATCCGATTTCGCGGCGCACGAGACGTCTCTCACCGAAGACGCAGGCTTGCCTTATCAGAAACTGGAAAATCCACCGCATGGATTCCTCTGAATTCGGGAGGGGGCGCCAGAATTCCCCAAACCTTGATGGAGATCCCTCCCACGCGCTTCCGTGCACGGCCCACCAGCGAACGATCGTGCGCCCTATCGAGGCGGTTTGCGAAACCAAAGCATTTCCCAAATTGAAACGCCCTACACAGATCGGGAGGAACGCGTGCCCCAGTCTGCAGCCTTATCTACGATCGAGTATCCGCCCCGGTTCCGCTTTTATCGGATGATTCCGCGGATTTATTTCCCTGCTCCTGCTCACGTTCATGCCACGCAGAAGTGAGTCGATCTCGGCGAGCAGCACAAGCAACGCCTGATCTTCCATTCCTCTTGTCACAAATCGTTCGTGAAGCGACACCGATTCAGGGAGAGTTTCCGAACTTTCTCGCGTCCATCCTCATCATCATGATCAGATTATCCTCGTGCCCTGAGTTGCGCATGATGCTAGCGATCGATACCCTCCAAGCCTCTGGAATCTGGTACCATCCCGAAAAGATTCTCACCAGTGGATTTACAGAGATTTCCCAAATCCAGGGTTCTAGGTCTTTTCGGGACTGCTTTTCTCCGCACAGCCTTAGAGTTTGTACTTCATACAGTACGAGAGGAGGGAAGAATAAGACTGGATTGTTGATACCGAGAAGCTCGATTGTGCAGACGGGAGGTCTCCAGACGTCCGAGACCGCGGTCGCGATCGTGCACTCAGACTGCGCTCACCGACAAGCTGATCGGCAGAGAGATGTGCGCGGACTGCGTGGCATTATTCCCTAATTAATGGCTCCCGATGCGCCTCATCGGTGTGAGCTCTTCACCGGCGACTATATATTTTTATGCCCCGGCCGACGCAGGGGATAAAGGTTGGCTCCGGGGATTTCACCGCGGATCCATCGCTTCCCGTCACATCCGCGTTTTCTCCTCGCGAAAGTCGGCGACGCTCGGTCCGATCCTACGCTCCATACGAGCCTCTGAATGGGCCACAGAAACAACAGAGCAAGGCCAACTATCGCGCATGTTCCCCGGCGGAGGCTCTCGGATCCGTCCGGGTGAGGCCGAGATGTGGATAGAACGAGCGGGAACCTCATCACAGCTGTTCTGCCGTCGGGAGACCAGACGGCATACTATACTTCCAGCGAAAATATTTTGCGATACATGCCCGCAGACTTCGATGCGTCGATAACTAGGTCGTCTAAGGTCACTCTTCTCGGCTGCCCCGTACGGATGGGTCGATTGTATCCTTTTGTTGGTACACTGTGGCGCTCTGTCGCAGACCCGGAAAGTTTTTTACAAGAGAGAGTTTCGTCCACGTCTCGAGCAGGATCGTGTGCCGCGGCCTCGGGGTTCCCTCTACCCAGCTCCTCCGCGGACGAGGCTTCATTGTACTATGAGGATCCGCGTAGGGGCTCGTATGCGGCCAATTGTTCCGCGTCAATGTAAAGATGAGTTTAGGAGAAAATGCAATATAGAAAGAGCCCTCCGGGAGAGGGAATACCTCAGGACCATTATCCTTTGATTATCGATTCGGGTCACTCACCGAACAGGAAAACTTCTCAAGGAGTTTGCAGTAATTTCCCGATTGTTGTCGAATTATATTCGGATTCGAAGTCCAATATCGAAGGGCGTTGCGGCAGGTGATTCGGGTGGACCCAGACTAGCCGCGTCGGTCATCGGATTCCAGATTGCGATTCCTGAACTGGAACATATCGTGAACAAGCGTTTTCTCTAGGACTCGACCCTCCGTCCGTGGCTAAGCCTCTGGTGAGCTCAACTGTATAGCATTTACCCTAAGCCATTACAGCGGCTGTATGGTACTTCGCTTTAGCGCCGACAATTGCTGGTCTAGTGTTCTCTTCGGGCATGGTGCGGGTTAATACAAGTACATACACCCTGGCAGTAGAGAAAGACCCCGCGGACAGAGCCGAGGGGGGAGATCGGAAGCATTCGTCATGAGAATGCGCGACGGATGCCGAGGCTCCGAGCAAGCTGGCCATCGGGTATTCCTAAACAAACTTAATCCACGACATGCTACCTTACTCGTTATTCGAGTGAACTTCCTCGAAACCCCTTGAGGGACTCGCCTGGGGGATGGGGCGAACATACGATATAGATGTGTCCTCGACGAGCCTGGATCGAGCGAGTCCAACCAAGGAAATCACCCATAGCTCACAAGGCAATACTCCTCGCTTGGATTGTAGTCCTGAATTAACCTGATTGGTGCCTGGAAATTCTCCACCCTCATAGGCGGATGATTCTATGCTGAGGGCCGTCGTCCAGGTGCGCCCAGCCGCCACAATCCAGTGAATCATTCATCGGTCCACCTCCCTATAGTCGCGCAGGATACCGCAGAGGAGCGAATGGCTGTGTTTGAATGCCGCCATCAGCGATGATAACGAAGTCAAGAAACGAACCTTACACATTCTCAGACGAGGCAGCGGCGTGACACACCAAAAGAGCGATTCCAACATGGGCAGACATGCTAGGCCCTCCCGGGATCGGCCTGATCAAATATCAGAGGACAGAAAAGACGACGTCATATTCCTCGGAATCAACATCGAAATGTTAGTAGCGCGAAATCCGCACAATGCTCGACGTCTCCTATGGACATTGAGGACCGTGACACGAACATTGTGGATGACAATCCTCTTCCTGGTAGCCTACACCTTAGTGCGGATTCGGACCGCGCTGTCATCGCCGACCAGATACAAGAATGGAACTGTTCTGATGGAAATAACGCATGCGAGATCGACCGTCACCGCGAAGTTCCAATGAGGCTCATCCGTAAGTCCCGCGGACCGCGAGCTTCGTCCGGGGCCGGTCCGCCCTCCGCCGCCTGCGGCTCGCCCCGACATTTCGCTAGGGACAGCATGGCACAGTTTTCTCTACGGGGAATCCCTCAACCGCTACAATCTTCCGTGATTTTTCCGTGTCTGCGTTGAATGCATATAATTGCATCAAGATCAAGAGCTTTAGCCTAGCAAATCAACTGGGTCACTACAAACCCCGTTCCAGTTTTTGCCCGGATTTTCCCCGAGAGATTCACGCGGTATCGGACCGCCGTTGTTCGACTCAGAACGGTCGAATGAACCGTAGAAACCCCCTCGCTCGCTCGGAGAATCGGCCGTAGCGAGCGTACCCCCGCCATGCCGAGTCCTGCACTGTTTTGGGTCTGCTTCAGATTACTCGGCTCGGCTGGATTCTTTCCTCTCACGTTCCTATGCATGAGCTGAACACCAGAGCGTTTATTCAGTTTGCTCGTGCTCATTGTCAGGCCCAGAATGCCCTCCATAGGAAAGTGTCGCACGAAGCGGACCGTCTGGTTGGTGGTGGGTGAGGTCAGACGTGCGATTCGGAGGAACTTATCCTGTATAACGAAGCCCACTGTCGAGGAAGCCTTCTGCATGTACGCCCACGTCAGAATCACCGCCGTAGTCGTCCTAGTGTGTTATTCATGGAATACCATCGACCCCCCGGAGAACAAGTGGCGCTCTTACCGCCGAGAAGCTTCTCGCTAACACGGAAATACGTTCCTTGCGCCACTGACATCTCGGTGACACTTATCAGACAACAAGGCCGTGGCGACGAGGTCGACATCCGTGTCATTCCCACGAGGCTCCGCAGCCCCGTCCCCTCGTTCTACCTCGATGAAGTACGCGGTCTAGAATACCCCGGAGGGATCTGCTCCACGAAATCCCCACAGCTCCTTCCGCGGAGGAGGTTGAGTTTTGACGCGCCCGACGCACTGTACGGAAGAGTCTCGCTGGGAAGCATTCGAGCGAGCTCCTTGAACTTGAAAGTGGAGTTGAATCAATGTCGGAGCAAATAACATCAAGAACAACTTTCCTCTCGACTGGGAAAGACCTCGCTGAAAGCGAAGTCGCGCTACCGTAACTCCCAGAGAAAACAATAAAGTAGCTTATAGAAGAGTGAAAAAGAATTGGGAGCCGTTTGAAGACGCTAAGGGACATGGATTGTTCAGAGACGGTCAATGGCGGAGGATTATATGGAGCTGGCTCGTAAACTCGTTGGGTGCTTTTATCAGGGTGGCCTCATTAATGTGTTGCGAGGGTGAGGGTGAACGCCCCAGGGAAACTACTAATCCGGATGACATCGCTCTCAGTCGAACGGGCGTTGAGAAGAAGCGGAAGGACTGACTGAGAGACGGGAGGCAGCCTGTTTCTCACCTTTGACAAAAGAACGTCTACTTACAAGGGAGAAACTTTCCAATGAACTCGGCTCAGTTCGTCTGGTCGGGGAGCGTCGGACGAACTTTCCGATGAGAGTTTGAAGGAGCAGTAGACTGTCCATCTCAATTTTTTTTCAAACCGCGAAGAGCTTCCGAGTGACACACAGAGATGCGCGGGCACGGGACATTTTCCCTAGAATCCCGTTTGGCACATGCGCGATTTTTCCGACGGGGAGAGCCAGCTCACTTGACCAGCGGCGTCCCGTCTCGTGGGGTTCTCGATGCGAATGTATGGAGAGTGGCTCTCGTCGACTAGCTCTCTACATAGGAACACCTTCACTCGTTCGATTGGGAGACAGATCGACGGAAGTTGCTTCTCTACACGGTCTCTCGTCGAAGTCCCAAGTGGCTACTAATGACCGTCCACCCTTGCGGTGAGCGAGTAAAGTAATATCTTCCGATCTACATGGATGCTCCATGTTGGTTAACGTCATACATCATCGATGCAGGCTGTTATGGTTCATATCGAGTATATTATACAGATTTTCTTCCCTTCCGGCGTGAAAACGGGACGAGTCTGTTCGACGTGGGGCTCTGGTGCAGCAGACGTGTTTCGCAGGGATAGTCGGTCGGTTCCGCTCTCATGGAAGAACAATCCACCGCTTCATGGTGTTCAATTACACCACCTGCACTGCTCCAAGGACACCAAGAAGAAACAGGTAAAGCGTGCGGTTCACAGCCCGAACTTGTCATTCGTCGAGTTCTCCGAAGGCCACCCGTTCATCGAGCGTGTCGCCGAATGTCGCGGAACAAAAGACCCGTGGAAAAGCGGCGGGCTGTTCAACGACCGGAATCAAAAATGCGAGCGTCGCAGCGCTCGCGGCTCGTTTGAGCGGAGTATTTTGCTCGCAGAAATCCGATCGTCATCATTCTTCTCGTGGCTTGGTTTTCTCCGGTTGAAGTAGACTGTTTGCTCGGTGTTCACTTTGTCTCGAGTCTCATGCGTGTTCATCGAAGACGTTCGAGCATCGCTCGGCATATATGTACATATGTATTGTAGGTGTCATACGACTTTGAGAGAGCGCTTCCTCTCCGCCAGCTGGGGAACAAGAGGGTCCTGGAGGAAGAACTCGTTAGCGGCGGCGGGACAAGACACTTTTCTCGTGACAAAGCCATCTTGGTTCCTCGTAGCGTCCCGCCTCTCTACGCCTGTGCGATAGCACGTCGTTCGTTTTATCTGCAGGGAGATATCTCCAGTCATCAGCGAAGAATACGAACAAACTCAGCGATTACTTTCGCGGCTCCGGCATTGAATGCGTGTGGTTTGTCGTAAGAATTTCCAGTCTGAACGATCTCCCCCGCTGTGTGTCGCCATATTAAACAGAGACGACTATTGCCCAAGCTCCCGAGCTCTGCATCGAACGACGTAGTCGCGGCTTTCCAGCCCGACGTTTGCTGCGTCCTCGAACCACTGGCTTGTGGTTCTCGAAAGGAGAAACTTTGGTCATTATAAAATCCGGTCTGTTCCTGTCAAACGCATCTTACGACGCTTGTCGGCACAGACTCGCCGTGCGCTGCAGCCACGGGGATAGATGACGAGGGGGAAGCCAAGCTCCTGGGACCTTGGGGGAGTTCCGGAAGGAAGCCACACGAAACATTCTTCGGTCGACAACAGAAAAGAGATGTCATCCTCCCCGCTGCGAGGCCACGTCCGACGGGTTCACCTGGACCTTGAGTCGATTCGGACCGCGGTAGTTCCGTATTTCTCCGCTCTCCGCTGTTTCTTAAATCGAGTCTTGTGCGAACTTGACATCCACTCTGTCTCGAACAGACAGCTGTACTTCAATCGCTCGATCCCTTCGGGGGTCTGTCTTCGGCATGCAAATCGTACGATTCAAGAGTTAAGTGGTCTAAAGTGCATTATGATTAGCGGTCAGATATTCTGATTTGCGAATTGCGACGGACGGTCTATCTAATTAGGCGTTGATTGATGGACGTTCGCCGGGTTCGAATTCTAGAATTTCTGCTCAAGTAATGTCATTCCGCGAACGTTCTCAACCGGAGCCCAGGAGTTCCATTGGTGGGAAACCACGACCATCTCAGGGTACATTGAAGACCTTCCCCCCATTCGCTGCCGAGAATATCATTTGAATCGCTCACCTGCTCCGTTCGCTCTCTTAGGGCTGGAACGGAGTCCGGAGCTCCTCGAGTGCCTCCCGTGATCGTCGATCTGAGCAACACTTGGCACCGATGCTCAGTGCGAGCGCGACAGCACCTAAATAAAGATCGGCTTAGCTCCACCTAAAGCCAGATATCATTGATGTTCACGTACCGAGAAACAACCATTCGCAGACAATGGCACTTCTCCGGAATCAATTATTGAGCTAGCGAGCTTTCGTGACGCTGTCTCGGGAAGCTCTCGAGACGATGCAGCACTCGCTTGGTGCATCTGGCTTTCAGCTGTCTCATCGATGTCTCCGATCCACGAACCGATGTCGCATTCTAATGAGTCTGGGTCTCTCGGAGCTTCATACAAGCAGTCGGACTCGAGCTCGCCCGTCTATTATCAGAAGGCGAGATAGCAAACACACTGAGACAACAGCGTTGTTATTGAAGCGTGTATTGCTCACGCAAGATCAGATCAACAGCTACCGGCAACGGAGGATGACCTCTCCGCTGGCCTACGACAATCGTTCGTGGAGCTGGGAAACGATTCGAGGGGGAGGCCTAATTGCGTTCCGGATATCTCGCAAACTCTCAACTCTGTTTGGGATTCTTGGGTTTTGTGTGAGAGAAAAACACACATCATGAAATGGATGGGTCGCACTGGCTTCGCAACTTTTCTCGAGGGCAAGGAGAGCAACCGCAGTCCCTCCAATCCAGAAGACGATATTTCGGTGGAGCGGGATGCGCAGTCGAGAACCTGAATTGTTTCAGCCATTCAGAAGAACAAGCATGACGGCACACAATTTGAGCTGCATGGAACATCGGGACCAGTGCTATTAGGGTGATGAGAGGTCGGTCACTTGATCCATTCGTGTCCAAATGCCGTTTCGAAATTAGGTCGACGGGGTGCGTCTCTCGTCCAGTAGGTTCACCAGTGGATTCAAATCATCCAACGCAGGCCTTTTCGCCAACCCTTCTATCTGTTCGTGTCGCAATTCGTTCGAGGGGAAAGCTCAACAATGGTGATGATAATCGATTGATGAGACGAGCTCTGGAGGTACTGCTCCATTCATTGAATCACTCACCGATGTCGTTCCGAACCTACTCGATCATTCACGACTTCACGACATGAGCGCTAAGCTCTTCCCGATTCGCTCCACTCGACTCTTTATGACAGGGCCCGGCGTCCGTCCTGCGATGCTCGTTCGACAGTCTTGAAAATCCGTTTTTCTCCTTGGGATATCCGTCAGTCCGTAATGCGTTGTAACTGAAGCCGTCAATGCGAGACCCCACTGTGGCGACATAAAAGCTCCACTGAACGGTTGTGGATTCCATCGGTGCCGGGGGATTATTTATATTTCGGCACGTTTGCCAAAGAGGTCTATCGGAGCTCTAGTCGTCAGGGAAAGAGCGAGTGAGGACTCGCACGAACAGTTCTTCTTCCTTGGGCTCCAATACAAACATTTTCAGGTGAGAAGTCGCGGAAAAACGGAAACAATTCTCATCATGATGCTTCCTTTCCGCAGAGACGTCAGAATACTTGAGCTGGAGCCTTTGTTGAAGCGTGCTCCGGAGCGGCCGTGGGCGAAGAAGAGTCTCGCTAGCATGCAATCGAGCGGCCTATGCTTGTCGGTTTCCTCACTCGGTAGAACGAAGACTCCTCGGTTACAGGGTAGAGGAAAGGAATGCGTAGGGGAACTCCTGAACCCTCTCAGCGTACGATCATTGCTGCCTCAACACGGAAAATGAATCAGAAGAGGAAATTCGTGCGTGAGGCATTGTTCTAAAGGAGAATTTCCATGAACGCGACAGAGAGAATTCGACACCGCCGCGTCGTCTTAATGAGCGGGACTCGCAGCAACTCATCTCAGACGTCTTCTCGTCCTTGACACTATAGTTTTACATCTTCTCCTCCGAGGCATGAGGAAGGCTGTCTGCGAGTTTGGACAATGTGCCGAGCGTCACCTGAAACTCACCTTACATTTGAATTTCCCTCAAGATTCTCAAGATCACCGATGGTTCAGAGCGACTCTCATCAGAAACTGGAGAATGATTGGATATCTCACCGCTTTTCTCCAAGGAAAACGGGGTCACTCCCCGATAACTCCTAACGGGGTCCTTCCTCGGTTTCCGACAAAAGGAGAGCCGTCGGAGGATTTATATACTTACATGTATTCCACATCGTATACAGATGCGAAGCACGAAATCAAAATGAATTCTAGGTTCATTGATACGATCTCAGTCGCTGGTTTCCATACTCGACTTGTGATCTGTGCACCCCGTTGGAGTGGCTCGAATTCCTCCCCTCCTTCCCGCTACGCTGAAAGCTGGTACTCTGTCGATTATCTCTCACCAGAATCATTCCGAGAGCTCTCTATCGCACAAAGAATATTCGGTTTGAAAATTCTAGACTCTTCATGGAGGATTTCGGTGGAAGCTGATTCGAAATCGAAGGCAGGGAAATGCTCTCCTTACATTCATTTGAGCTCACGTTTTACCAGCATTCATAGCATCGAAATCAGCGCTCGAGAGGACAAGGCTCCTTGTCTCGAGATCTCGGCTCCAGGTTTCAAGATCGCCTTACGCGACCTTCTTAACTGCGCTTACGGAGCGCCGAATGCTCCCCTGGCGAAGATTTCATAGACGTGGACACCGGTACGGCTGCCAACCGAGCCCTTCTGGAATTTTTCCTCCAGCGACCCAAGTCGGATCCCAGAGGGACGCATTCGATGATCCTTAATGGATGTCAACTGGTCGACTCGTATATATCGAAAGAGAAGGAAGCATTTCTCGCGAAAACTCTCACCATCACCCACCTTGTAACCCGGAGACAGCTAAATTCAGATACACGTTGCCAAATACGATTAGGTGTTTCGGAACTGTCGGACGCCCTCTATGCAATGGGAGCTTGCTTTACAGCGTGGTGCCGATGGCTCACGTCAGGTCAATCACGCCATGCAAAGGGTAGTCGACCGAGCTAGTAAACAGTCCGGATCTTACGATGTATACCGCCGCCCCCCCCCGCCTTCTACGTCCGAAGCACAAGACGGTTCCTCCCCCACACCCGAGGGTTCAACGATACGGGAGGGTATGCATCGTCCCATGATTTTGTTGTATAACATTGGTTGTCTGACGAGAGGGAAGATATCTAGGAGTGACGGCAACCGCGTAAGCTCGCGGGTGAATCGGAGGTTCTCTCGGAGCTGTCGCCCCCTGCCCTCCTTCCGCCCGAGCCAACAACATGTCTACAGCGGGTGTTGACCGGTAGCAAGCTTGTCGTACGACAATGGAGCGGCTCCTCGAATTGCTTTCGAGCTGATATCGCTGCCTTCAAAGCCGAGGTATGTATGAGTGGATAAGTACCGGGCTTCTCGGAGACCATGGGTCAGAGCTTCTCGACCTTCCTTGCCTTGATGCTTTTTCCTCCGAGAGAACCTCGTCAGCATCTGCGTGGAGTGCATGAGGAGCATTCCAACTCGAAGTGGAAGATCGTGAACCGATGGGGAAACTCCGAACCGGTGGCAATTTTCAGGCAGCCAATTAATTTTCAGCTCCCCCATGGATGCGTCCGTTCAATATGACCTTGAGCTTGGAGGAGCATGATGGTAATTCTCTGTTCCTGAGGTCAGTCGCGAATCTCGGCTCCAATGAGAACGTCCACCCGGGAGCTCTGCGTGCAGCTCCGGGGTAAAAAGGTAGATTGTCGGAGCGTGTAGGCCGATCAAAGAGTAGGTCTTGTGCAAAAATGAAAGGATTCTCCGAAGTAGAAATTGCTCGAGAGGGGCGCCGACGTCGCGACGAGGCTTTCGAGAAGGAATCCCTCGAGCGAGCCGCTCTTCATATTTCACGCCCAAATTGATGACCAGCCTCGCGGACGCTTCACAGGGTAAAAAGTCCGAATCCCGGAGCCAGACGTAGATCACGGGGCCCCCGGGATCGGGCCTAATGAGACGACAAGTCAGCAGCCTCGCAGAAGGGTGATTCCGACCAGAGCTACTCTTTTTGGCTCGGCTAGTGCGCAGCTTGGGCTCGGCATTTTCGGTCGGCTCGATCGATGGGCACTTGATCTATTATGACGGGCGTTCTCGTCTTTTCTCGACCGTCCTCCTGAATCCCTCGCGGTTGACGACTCCGTGCCAACAGTGGAGCTCTGTCCACCGAACGCCCCTGAATCCATCACCAAGTGAATGAATTTGCCGGAATTCTCATCTAAATCGAATCCCCCTCCATCCCCCAACGATTGGGAGCCCGACTATATGTAAATTGAATAATGACCCCGTACCGGAATCAATGTCACGAGTCTCCGTCACTTCCTCCCTGACCGCTGCGTTACCTTTTACGAAGGACCCTCGAGCGGGAATCCTACGCAGCATCCGAAGGCTCCAAAGCACACTCATCGAATCAGGAGCATGATCTCCGGGTATTTCAGGAGGTCGAGGACATCCAAGCCCCTTAGGCTGGATAATTCGAGTTCGCCTCTCTTGTTAGGCGAGGAATAGACGAACTCTTACGGGATCGCTGGTTCGTTCCTACAATGCAGCGCTGACAAGGCCGCTGGCGGTCGTGCTTGCGTGGAAAACGGCTTCCAAGCGCTGGGAGCTGTCAATTCTTGATTCCTTTCCGATTCAAATTAATTCTTTCATCCGCAGAGTCATTATTCATTTGGCTGTCTCCCGTCCTTTAATTTTTCACCGGCTTACATCCCCACGGCTGGAGCCTCCCTCTGCGTTACCATTATCTGCGAAGGATGTTTTGGAACAGCGCACGAGGCTGATAACTCCCATCCGTCTTTTGTTCTCGAAAGTTCTGGCGGGCTTCTCGTGCCGGAAAATCGTCATCAGGAGTTGCGGGGCTCCCTACTTGGGGGATCGGGACTCATATGCTACGTATAAGATCATGGTTCGGGGAACGGCCTGGTGCGGCGGGAGCACGTGAAGTTAATGCATCATAGCTATTCAACGCCTCTGAGTTGGACTAATTGGACACTGCGAAGGCGTATTGCCTCCCCAGAAAGCGAAGAATGCGACTGAGAACTTCACATCGTCGTAATTCTTCGCATGTCACAGCCGAGAGGAGAGAGCTCGGCAGGGATAAATTGTTCTCGCAGATTCGTTTGCTAGCGTGGAGTCCGGCGTCAAAGAGAGCACGGGCGCAGTGCTCCCACTATGATTAATGTTCCACTAGACGTCGGGAATCTTTCTTTTATGGAAGACTCCAAGGGAAGATGCCTCGCAGCGTATCATCTCCGAGAAATTTATATGAATGTCAGAGGCGTGATCTATGTGAGTGTATGAAGTCCGCGTAAGGCTCGTCTTATAGTCGCAAATGAGCGATTGGGAATCACAAGTCAGTCATCGATCTCCGATGCTGCTGAGCTCGCTTCTCTCAGGGACCGAAATTGTGGTAGTGTCGGAGTCAGAACCCTCTGAGGGACTTCGAAATCCGCTCCACTTCCCGATGGAGAGCTGAATAGGCGACACCATGAGATTGGTTTCGGCAGAGTATGTTCCCCGCTCTCTGCCTCGGCTAAGGAGAGAATACGTTCGAATATTAGGTCGAGTTTCGTTTCGGAGAGATCCAGTGAGTTGCTCTGATGGTGGATTCTCCCGCGAGGGTCGAGGATTCCGAGAGGAATTAGCGTTGTCGAAGAAGCCGCGGCGACTCCGACCGGACGCTCGGCAGAAAACTCTTCAAGAAGTTCCTTCGGAGATGTGGTCGCCCGTCTCCGTACGCTCTTCCGACCAGAGAGCGGCGCTTTTTAGCGCGGGCACGTATCTGCTGGAGAACTTTGATGCGTGTACGACGTCCGGTGAAGTTTGGTTCCATTCACTTTTACAGAATATCAAGAGTTCATGAGACTCGAGTGTGGTTCCTCTTACCCGGGAACGAGAATTCTGCGAGGCGAAAACTCACGAGCTATCGGATTCTCCGAGCCCACAGAATACAGTCCTGCCCCCCTCGCGTGTCCAAGAGCAGAAACTTTTCTGACGTTCGGCAGGGCCCTCGTGCCTGGGTTTGTAATGAATTTACATATACTTGGAGAACGGCTGCAGGATCTGCCTATGATGAAGACGAGACTCCTCCCTCATCGCGTTCGTCTGTATTCACATGCAGAATTCCGCCAACCGACCCCCCTCTGTCGCGAAAGGTGATGCAGACCCGACTTTCCTCAGAAACTCAGGACTCGCGGGCCTCATCGCAGAGTCTCGCTCCGTGGGAGTCGCATGGCATTTGTCTCTTCATGTTGGAAGATGTCAGCGTTCGTCGAGCCCGGTGAGATGTTGTCTCCGATTCCTACGCGCATCCGGGCTGTAATAACCACGGGGCGGATGTTTTCAAAATAGAATTGAAAGGAGACCTTCCCATCCCACGACAACAGTGAACAGCAATCCTTTGTTCAATTGAGCGGGAACAGCGAACGCCGACTTCCTGTGACGTCAAAGCCGCCCCAGTGTGAGTATTGGAAGGTAATCTCACAGCCGGGTATGATGAAGCCGGAAGGGTGGGCGGAAGAAGACTCCGCTCGCTTCGGAACCTCAACAGTTGCTCCTTACACACCTACAGAAGTTCTTCCCTTCCAGAACGAGTGAGTGATTCGGCGTGTGAACTTGCCCTACAAAGTCCCCGAGCAGCGGAGAGAATCAGTGGAGCTTCCACTGTACTAGACGAGGCAACAATATTACTGTTCCGGATTGAATTCCGCGAGCACGAACCTGCGGTCTGAGGTTCGAGTGTGATACATTTGATCTGGCACAGTATGATATCGGCCCCGGCTGCTCATAGCAGGTCTTGCAGACAGAGGGTGCGAAGTGGAAGCGATGTAGTGTGATATTGCGAATGCGGCCACGTTTGTTCCCGGGTCAATAAAGTGATGAGACCTCGAATCAGAAGCGTCTTTTTTTGCGAAGGCCCGCCCTGCCCGGGGCAGCCGAAATCTCGCAAGGTCTCCTTGCAAGTACACAATCGTTCGAGTCTTGTGTATGTTGCCCAACACTGTTCCTCCAATTGCGACCAAGACGAATCACTCGAAAGCCGTGACTGCTGCTGCTCGTTTTCCTCATGACATCCGTGACCTTCGAGTGCGAGGGACGGTCCTGAGGGTCGATCCAGCTGAGATTTCTTCAAATAATCTTTCCGGAGCGTCAAGATCTGTCGGTAGCTCAGTGCCAATAAACCCGCACAAGGAAGACGAGCAATTCTCGGGAGGCTCTCTCTGTCTGCTCTGGCAGACTTCATCGCAGGAGTGCGCATCATTCAAATAATTGGTTCTTTCCGCGGAAAATTCTCTTGTTCGCCCGTACGCCCCCAAGGTCCCCCCCCGGAGCTGCGAGAATGTTTCGTCAAAAGAGAGTATAGCTCGCATATGCGAAGCAACAAAGGCTCACGAGATTCGTGGATCATCTGGTTTGGATTTCCCTGGCTGCCAATCGTATCGGATTTCAGCGTGAGGGCCTATGCGACATGAGAATTGAGATCAGAAATGGGTCACCTATGGAGGTGTGTCCCACCTGCGTTTTCGACGGTTCCACTGAGCAGATAATGAGAGCCGAATCCTTAACTCCGCCATCCCGAGGCAACGAGAGGAATATCGAGTCAGAGCGCAAGCTTCAGTGCGAACGATCTCCCGACCTTGCCGTCGATGTCTCGAGCACCTTTGATAGGGGAGCGGGGACTCTCGACTGACGTACAATCTGTTTCTTTTCCTCAGGAGAGATGAGCTGACCCACATCCTGGAGCGTTGGCGGGGCGACCACCATGGGATGAAATTGATCTGTGCAGTCAGGGGTACATGCTCGGATGATTGAACGCACAATCCGGTGAGAGCAGTCTTTGGGGGAATCAAGACCGAGCAGATCCTGAGCGCTGCTTAGAACATAATGGCGAATTGGAACCCAACAGCCAATGGCGAGAACTCTGCCGAAAATGTTCTCTCTAAGGCTCTGCAAGATCGAGGATTTTTTTTCTCCAGAACACTACGACGGTTCTAAAATCGCGATGTAGGCTTGCGCATCCCCACTAGACGGCTTCCGCTGGTCAGCTGCAAGATCCAGCGCGAGCACAATGCTCCCGCTCACCATTCATTGTTTATTCAGAATCAGACATCCCGGATTTCAATCAGCATGGAAGCGAGAGCCTCTGGAGTGATTGTCGCTGAAAAGCCTGCGGATCCTGCCGCAAACTGTGTATGCGACACAAATACGACCGAGAAACAACGCCGCGCCATCATTGAGATGCCACAAATAAATACGAGCGCTCGGAAAAGCTTCCCGAGACGACTTACGCGTATCCAACGCAACGCTGTGTGTTGCGAAACGCTGGATGTCCCGGGAGGCGACATCCGTCCCGAAAGATGCTTGAAGCTTGAACCGACTCCGAAACTCGCAGAATTCATAGCACAATGCCATCCTCCATTCTTTGATTATGCCTGATACGCGTTGAAGCGACCGTCGATGGAAAGTTCTTACCAGATATTTCCTTGATAATTTCTTGGGACGGCTGTCATTTTTCTCGGATGCCACCGCTTAGCGATGCTCGAGGCGTCCGTCGGGTGCGGAAATCCGAGGCTTGCCTTCGAGACACAGCTGGCATTTAGGACGATTCTATGTCTTGTTTTTCGGCGACACTTCGATTTATGCAGAGAAGTAGTGAAAAGACGAGCGCGCGAACAATGGAATAATCGGTTGGGTGTCACTATCTGCGACTGTCATCCCGGTTTTCTCTCTCCCGGGGGAACTCGATAGGAACGCACAATCTCCACCAAAACGTTGGACGCGTGGACGATCGAAGAGAAGAACGACGTTTTACTCCGCTTGCTCTGACTGGAATTGACATGAGAGCTCCCAAGAGCTAATCACTAGATTATGAGGCCTCGAATAGCTTCTCCGAGCGGAACGTTCAAGACATAGCTCCTGGAGGTTTTATCCGAGTCCGCGCGGCATGGAGCTGAAACAATCTCGGTTTCTGCGTTGGAGAAGCGAAGCGGGGACAAGTTTAGATGATTTTGCTCGAAGTCGGGTGGAGAATGTTCCCTGTGTTCCCAACTTGTGTGGCTGCCAACCGGACACGTCTAGAGTCTAGACCCGAGCGAGATGAGAACAGCGGAGCTGCCGCTGTCATCAAGGAGAAGAAGCGAGGAAAAAAGGACATCCCTCGTGGAATTCGTCCCTCCGGCCCAAGCCTGATTTGAATATCGTTTTCGCATAAATCTCCTCGGCTCTTCCTTTGTGAGCTGGAACTTTTCGGCCAGGTCGAGACCTGGTGGCATGAGCGGAAGCTCTAACGCGGGATTCCGCGCCGAGGTTTTCATCAATCTGTGTCAACCTCTCTATGTGTGGATATTCACATCCGTGATGGCCTGCCCCACAAATATCATGACATCATTAGGCAGTCGGTCAAAGAAGAATCGGCAGACCCCGCGCACTCGCGCAACAAGGTCACGAACAGCCGCTATATAACGTTGAATTGTCAAATGGCTCTCATTTCTTCGCAGAGCTACTGAACCGGTGACGGAGATGCCCGGTGATGGATGTCATCTCCTTATAGGTGAAGAGAGCATATCCGGAATCCTGGGACAACCGTGCCTCCAACGAGTGGAGAGGTCATCATCATTGTTATCGTTCTAATCATGCTCTGCAGCTCCAGCGTTACGTTACAACAAGTTCTCAACTAAGCCCAGACTAATTATTCTTGCCGATGAATGTACTCTTGGAATGAATTCGACACCGCTCGGGACGCGCCCGGAGCTCTCCGTCGTGCACACGAGGCGATGAGCCGGCTGCGATATAACTCATTGTCGGACTCAAGTCTCAAGACTCAAGTCTCCCCCAAGACGTGCTTCTGTAATCCGGCTACGGGGTCAGGTTTCGTACCCGCCCCGTGCTCGAGGTCAGCCTAGCCGCTCCGAAATTGTCCAAGAGCAAGTCCCTTCGGAATTCGGTGAGACATTGGCTCTCTGGATCACGGCGACCGTGATCGATCATGGGTCTCCTTCCGAGGGACATCTGACCGAGAATATCGTCTAAGTAACAAGGTTCGAACGGAACGCGCGGACTCCCTGAAGCCCGGAGCCGACCAATAATCTCTTCGAGCGACGAGTTCCTTGGGTACAGCACAGATTTCCTCCATCCTTTTTTTCATGAAGTTCACCCACGCAAACACCACGCTATTTCAGCACCTCAGACGCTCATATGGACCCGGGTAGCGCCTCAACATCGCTCAGAGTTCGTCTCACTGCGATTAAAATCTCGTTGACATGGCCGCGAACTGCAAGGGAGCACTCCAAGGACGTATCCCGACGAGAGCCACTAAGATTTTTCGGGAAGGGTTTCTGGGAGCTCAGATGATTCTGGCAGAGGAGGATAGTCTCGTTGTTCACCTTTCACACCCATCGGAAGAGGATGCGAAGAAACCACGGGTCAAGGGTTACTTTCTCCGTCGGGGGTCTGGGCGCGGCAGCGATCGTGGTCCCCTCCTCCCTCTCCGATACACCGCATCATCGTTCGTTTGCCTAGCGACCGGGTTGACTTGAGGAGAAGGACACGTTCAATAGAGAGATCCAGCCGGACTCTAATTCGCACGAGCGCAGATCCACAGGCCTCTCGATGAAAACTTCGTTGTTCTCCCCGCAACGATCGAGCATTCGCGCATTGAAATCTCATGAGAGGGAAGAAGGTACGGATTGTTTACCCGAGTCAGAGTCTGTTCGGCAGAGGTGGACGCAGACTAGGGGAAGCCTGACTTTCTTCACAATGCAACAAGGTTTGTGCGGATGAGGTCGTCCGGACAGAACCCTGGATTCCGATTTCCGATGAAGCAAAAAGATCATTCCTGTCCGAGTAGACGCGTTCAGAGGGGAGTCCAACTTCGTGTCCTGAGCGGCCAACCATGAATCTGCTGTTAGACATCCGTCATGCGAAAAGCAGATGTGGTCCGGTGTTGAGGGAGCCTGTCTCAGCTTGTTTCCTTGCTGACAGGTCAATTCACTCTCCTGGAATCGGGACGAAGATTCGACGTGTCTCGCATACCACGTGGCCTGGGCTCATCGGAGTATTTCTCTCCCGAGACTGACTTCCCCATGAGAGCTATCCACGTGCCCATCTGCCGATCGAGCCCAACTCCCCCGGCTAGTGTCCCTCTGGAATCATCGAAGAGAGAGTGCTACGAAACTTCACGAGGTACGTGGAACATTGCCGCATGTGATACTCGAAGAAGTGATTCCGTGATTCGATAGCTTTGCCTCGACAGCTGCCCAGCATCCGATGACCAATCGTCTCGGACGCGCAATAAGAGGTCGCACCGAGAACGATCAGAAGCCCTGCTTCGTCAAGATGGGGGACCTCTCGAAGAAGACGACGGAGCTCGTCTTGCCTAGCGATACGATTTGTCAGAATTATCAAAAATCACCGCAACCAGTATTGCAACTCTTCCTGCGGTAAGTTTCCCTGTCTCACATGTTTGCTAGACTCCTCCAATACACAGGGCACAGGGATATCCAACCGGCGCCTCAAAAATATCAGTGTAGAAGTCCATCCGACCTTGATCATGGAGGTAATCAGATGTAAATTCCAGTAATGATTGCTGGTCTGTCGGCGACTCGAGCTAACTCTTTCCCGAGACCGGAAGGATGAACAGCGCGTTAATCGAAGAATACTCGTACGTTTTTTCCTTAGACCGGCAGGAGTGCCTGAGATTCCTCACCCTCAGATCACTCCCTGACCTCTTACTTTTTCATAAACATTCTAATAAACATTCCCCTTCGATATCGTGACCGGCTCTCTTCCTCCGAATTTCCGAAGTTTTTGCGCGCGACTCTCAGGGCTCTCGTTCTAACGGTGGTTGGGTGACTCGATTCTCAGTCGAGCTCCGCGACTTGCCTGGGGCGATAAGGGCCGGAGCCGTTCTCGGGATTCGCTCTTCTCGCCATGTTTGGGGTTCCACAATTAAGTTCTGGATAGGAGAGTGCATTCTTGACTCAGGTTCCGACGCCGCATCACCCGAGTGTATTATTGAAGGCTATGGCCATACTGGCTGGCATGATGATAGTCAAGCCTTAGCGCAGGGGCTCCCAACCAGGTGCTCCAAAAGACGTCGAATGATTATCCTACGCGTTGTGAGCATAATACGGGGGATTCGAACCAACTACGAGGAACTCCTTGGTGCCAATATCACAACATGATCATCACTCAAATCAGAGTGAAGAATACAGCGCTGACTGTGGTATACGGTAGAAAACCGCGACGTTTATGCTGATGAATTCCGTATCACTTCCGTGACTTCATCGCACGGTTCCTGAAATTGACCTCCCGAGAGACAGGAAGGTTGGGAACCAGTGCCTAAGCAGAATGTTGACTTGGCGAGAAATCCAGACCGCTATTCGTACAGCCGGCGATGGAACGAGCTCGTGCGCAACTATTGCCGAGTTAGCTCGAAGATCCTTCGCCTAGAGTTGAACATAAACAAGCTCGCTGCCCTGCGAAAATTCCTCGTGCGCGGAACCACTGGCACAATCACGCGAGGCTCCATTTTGGAAAAAATCCTCATGCGGGAATTCCCTCATACGATTAGCCTCAAACAGGGGAGCACCCTATTTGGCAGGAACGGTCGCCTAGCGTTCCCAGCATGTCCATCGACACAATCATCTGACCTGAGCCTGAGCTCTGGTCTGCAGCTAGATCGAGCGAATGATCGTCAGGTAGAGTGGATAGTGGTGGCCGAGTGGCCAGCTTGAGCGGCACATGCAGCCGCTCGCTATATGGACGCCGCCATCATAAGGGAGGTTTCGGGTTCAAGCCCCGAGGCGGGCTGATATTTCCTGAGGGGGAATTCGGGAGTCGAGGTTTCCGATTGAGAGGTAAGGTAAGTTGCGATTGCTTTATTCGGCGGTAGTAAACACTAAGCTGGCACCTTCCCCACCGTCACTGTGGTGGTCACGAGGCAAAATGAGAATTCAGGCAGAGTAGACATCTCCCGACAATGATTCGAGGCTGGCGGAGACGCCGGAGATGTTACGGAACGCAAGTTCATTCCTGGGGGTGACCTCTCTGAGCAGACTCTCAAATCGCGGAGCGAGGAGAGGGAGACGCGAAATACGATTACTGGTGGTGAAGCTTGAATCTTCAAGATCGTCGGAATGTCGGAGAGGACATGAAGTGTGGAATGAAAAGAATCTAGCAATGTTCTTCAAGAATTTCGGAATAAGCATGTTCTGGTTGCGATTCGGTCCTACGATTTCTAGGAGTTATCCGGGAGAAATTAAAACAGCTGAATTTTGAACTCAGCGGACAACCGACTGACTGAGCGTCTGGTCCCGAGTGTCAGATTTATTTACATTATACTCGACTGGTTTCGATTGACACTATCGGCGCGTTATTCGAAAGACCTTTCGAATAAGCACCATTAACTTAAATGCGTATATGAGCAGTCGAACTATTCCTGTTTTGAATTCACAACACTTCCTCCGAATAGTTTGGCTTCATTCCGATTCTTGATCGCAGGAATTGAAAACGTACCCTCTCTAAAGTCTTTAAGTAAAAATATCGGCGGGTTGATTCTTGCCGTCGATATGCTGTAATCTCAAAACACCTTCTAGATATTTTTCTCTGACGAACAGGTGGCGTACTTCTACATGTTTCGATCGTTTATGAAATTCCGGATTTTTCGCGAGTTTTATCGCGCTTGCATTGTCGACGAAGAGAATCACATCGCGGTGATCGTTAAGAAGCTCGCTCAGTAGCCTCTTCAACCATATTAGCTCTTTCGCCCCTTCGCTCGCGGAAATCACCTCAGCTTCGGTCGTCGACAACGACACACTTCGCTGCAGTTGGCTCCTCCACGAGACGGCACCTCCCGCATACATCGCAACCAAACCGCTGGTTGATCGACGAGTGGTCGGTTCTCCCGCGAAGTCGGCGTCGGAGTAGACCTCCAACGGTGACTTCGAGCCATAGACGATTCCGAGATCCTTAGTTCCTCGCAGGTAGCGGAACACCCTTAGTACCATGTTCCAGTCGGCCTGGGTTGGATTTTCCATCCGTCGTGCCGCTTTGCTGACAGCATAGGCTATGTCCGGACGGGAAGCCGTGGCCAAGTACAACAGGCAGCCCACGGCCTCTCTGTACGGTTTTCCGTGGGTGATGAGTCCCCATCTTGAGAGTCCTCTCGTCCGGCAGGTGTGGAAACTGGATTACAAGACTCCATTCCAAACCTGTTCAGGACTTTCTCCACGTACTTGGCCTGCGATATGCTGATCGCATTTCCTGCTTGTCGACGAATTTGTATCCCAAGGTAGGTGGAGGGATCACCGACGGTGATTTTGAACTCGTTCCTGAGAACTTCGAGAAATTCCTCACATTTTTGTCGCGTTGTCTGTTATCACCAGACCGTCGTCCACGTACACCGCGACGAAGATCGAGCTGCCGCCATGACTTCGGAAGAACAGGCACGGATCCGCTGTGCTGACATTGAATCCACGATCTCGCATGAACCTTGCGAACCTCATGTTCCAGCAGCGTGGCCCTTGTTTCAGACCGTAGAGCCCGCGTTTCAGCCGACACACTCGGCCCGAGTTGTCGTCGAACCCCTCCGGTTGTTTCATGAAAACCTCTTCGTCAAGAAGTCCGTAGAGGAATGCGCATTTGACGTCGAACTGTCGCATCGTCATACCTCTCTCGGCCGCGATAGATATCATTAATCTTACGGTAGAATATCTAGCCACGGGGGAAAAAGTTTCGTCGAAATCAACACCAGATCTCTGACCGAACCCCTTAGCAACCAATCTTGCACGGTAGCGCTCCCCGGTCGGGGTCTCCTTCACGCGAAGTACCCAGCGGTTTTGGAGGATTTTTACTCCGGCGGGTCTTTCCACAAGATCCCAAGTTTCGTTTTCCCGGATCGACTCCATCTCTTCGTCCATTGCTTGCTTCCATTTTTCTTTCTCATTGCTGTCCATCGCCTCACGGTAGCACGCCGGAGACATTGACATCATGGAGAACTCCTCTTGCGAGAATCGGGATGGCTGTTTCCTGACACGCGTGCTCCTCCTGAGGGTATTTGACCCTTGGTCGGTGTCTTCCTCCGAATCGCTCGCCTGATCCTTTGCATCTTGGAAGATATCCTCTTCCTCCTCGGCAGCCTCAGACTCCGGCAAGCCTGAACCGTGCGGTGACCCCACTGGCTTGTCCGGCTGTCCGAGCTCGGTCGACAAGTTCTCTTCGATGCGAGAGTTCGTCTGGCTCTCCACGCTCTTGGTCTCAATCGGTAACGTAGAGACCTCTCCACAACGCTGATTGCAAGTGATCTCACTTTTGAACCTGAGGTGACGGGTTGAAACCACACGTCTTTCCAGAGGAATCCACACCCGGTAGCCGTCGAAATCATTTACATAGCCGACAAAGTAGCCCAGTTTCCCCTTATCATCAAACTTCCTCCGAAACTGGTGCTGAACCAAAACGTAGCATTCCGTTCCGAAGACGCGCAGATGATTCACATGATGTAGGGTTCTTTTGAACCATAGCTCGTACGGGGTTTTTCGCTCGTCGGAAGACTTCCCGGTCAGATTAAGGAGATACACTGCCGTGTTCGAGGCCTCCGCCCACAGACATCTTGGCAGCTTGGTCGAGTTTAGCATCGAGCGAGCCGCCTCAACAATCGTTCGGTTTTCCCGTTCCACGGAGCCGTTGACCTGTGGAGTGTACGGTGGGCAAGTTAATTGTTGTATGCCATGCTTGCCGAGCAGCCGAGAAATTGCCGAATTGTCGAATTCCCCGCCGCCATCACATCGAAATCGTTTCACCGTATGACCATTGGCAGATGCTTCGTTCAGGAACGTTTCCAGCCTTTCGAAAACCTCGCTTTTCTGTCTGAGGAAGAAGACTCTCCGGAATTTACTGAAGTCGTCCTTAAAGCAAACGAAGTACTTCGCTCCGGACAACGATGGAACGGATATCGGACCGTTGACATCTCCGTGTATGAGCTCACCAACTACTTTCGATTGCGGCGGTCTTGTGTGGAAGGGCAGTTGATGTAGTTTCCCGATGGCGCATCCATCACAGAAGGTCTCCGGACCTTTCGGGATCTTGACTCCGATGCGGTCGAGAAAGCTCTTCACGTAGCGTTTGTTTTGGTGACCAAAGCGCTCGTGATATAACTGCAAGCGGTCTGTGGGGAAGGTGAGGTTCGCGTGAACTTCTGACGGAGGTTTCACCCTCATATTTAGAACATACAGACCGTTCTTCTCGCTTCCTTCCCCGAGCAGGCTGCCATCCTCGGTAGATCTGATGGACACACTGTTCTCAGTCAGAGTGATGCTCACGCCTCTTTTCGCAGCCATTTTCACCGAGAACAGATTGAAACTGGCGCTTGGGACGTACCAGACGTTGAGAAGCTGAGCATCTAGCCACTTGTCACGACAAAGCAGCTGTACCTCGATGGTCCCTTCTCCGAGAGCATCCATGAACTGCTCCTTCTTGCCAAGTTGTATTCTCTTCGGGGCGCTGAACATTTCCAGATCGGTGAAGAATGATTTGTTGGCGGTTATATGTACCGAGGCACCACTGTCACACAACCACATGTCTGAGATTGAGTCCGTACCGTTGGCACTGAAAGCGCCTGCGATCAAACCAATTTTCCGTCGATCATCCGCTGACGGACATTCCTTAGCCCAATGTCCTAGCTTCTTGCATTTCCTACACGGAAACTTCTTTTTCTTCTGAGACTGTTTAGACTCGACAGAAGTTGGCGCGTTCGAGATCTTCTTGACGGCGAAGGCGTGGTTCTGCTCGGGTCCATCACGCATTTCGATGTTGCACAGCTTCTCGATCAGAAGATTGACTGTCTGATCTTTCGCCGCTATCGTGTCCCATACATCCCTGAAGCCGTTGAAATTCTTCCCTAGGGTCGAGAGAATCCGACCGGTCAGCATTTTCTCCGATAGTTGATTTTCCTTCTGCCGGTCCAACTCGATGTTCAGGTCGAGAAACAGTTTCTGTAGTTTCGCTATATGAGTGCTCATGTCCTCAGATTCATCCCTCTGAGCCTTGTAGAATTGTTCAATCAGAGATTCCAATCGTTGACTAGAGCTCCTCTCGAAGCGTGAGCAGAGTTTCTTCCAGGTGTCGCTGGCAGTACTGCAAGTCAGCACGAGCTCAGCTATGGGACGACTTAGCGCGCTCGCTATGAGACTCACTGCTTTGGCGTCTTGTTTGTTCCACCTTCGAAGTTTCTCTCTCCCGGGAGCGTCCGCTGGATCCGGCCTCGGACATTTTTCTAGTCCGTACACAATGTCTTCCAGTTCATTCGCGCGGAACACGTGGCCCATCGCCCATCTCCATCGTGGCCAATCTTCGGGACTATTCAGCTTCTCTATCTTCACCCTCGAACTGGATTCATCTGGCTGATCCATTTTCCGTGTTTATTTCGATTCCACTGCCGATCGTAGGAGACTTCTCGTTTCTGCAGCACACTGCGAGTCGATCGCGCCGAGTTGACACACGATCCTTCCTCTCCGAGATCACAATCGCTGGCTAGAACGTACTGAGCCCATAACCTGTTCTGGTTGCGATTCGGTCCTACGATTTCTAGGAGTTATCCGGGAGAAATTAAAACAGCTGAATTTTGAACTCAGCGGACAACCGACTGACTGAGCGTCTGGTCCCGAGTGTCAGATTTATTTACATTATACTCGACTGGTTTCGATTGACACTATCGGCGCGTTATTCGAAAGACCTTTCGAATAAGCACCATTAACTTAAATGCGTATATGAGCAGTCGAACTATTCCTGTTTTGAATTCACAACAGAAGCGAGTTG